>NW_027397096.1:490949-650911 GCF_003265705.2 Callorhinus ursinus | reverse complement strand
CCCCCCCCCCCCCCCCGTCAGCTCTCCGTCTTCTGCTCTTCCTGGACAGGGCCTCCTCCAGGGGAGCTCTGGAGCTGCCGCCTTCCCCTCACTCTCTTCCACACTCTCCCCCGTAATCATCCCGAGAGCTCTCGGTCCCCCTCAGCCCGTTCTCAGTGCCCAGCAGGTTCGAGGCGACCCAGACCCTGGTCCCCTCCTTGTGAGGAGGGAGTCTGGTGCCTCCTGCCAGCACCGGGTCCTCATGCCTCTGCCTCTCTCGCTGTTCTCTTTGAGCAGTCACTATTAACTACCACCACCTGGCGGCCAGCCGCGCGGCCTCGGTGGACGATGATGAGGAAGAGGAGGATAAACTGCACGCGATGCTCTCAATGATCTGCTCGCGGAACCTCACAGCTCCCAATCCGATGAAAGGTTTTTATCCCTGCCCCGCCCCTGCCCCGCCCCATCCCCTGGCCCACCTGCCACCCACCGCAGGGGCTCGGACGGCAGTGTTGGCATTATGGGACTGGGGTGGTCCCCCACCAGGAGGCAGGTCAGGGAGGGCGGAAAGAGGCGCTGGCAAGAAGAGGGGATGGTACAAAGAGCAGGGGGCTCGGGGCTCCCCAGTGAGTCTGGAAGGGAGAGGGCTTCATGCCTGAGAGTGAGGATCCTCTGGTAGGAAGATCTGACTATCTGGTCGCCTCTGGGGAACCCCGAATGTCTTTCCAAGCACTACACCCACTCCTGAGGGTCATGCTAGCCAACCTGAGGCATTGTCTCTTTCTTTCTCCCCTGCTGGCTGGGAAGACTGGCCTCCCGGCCCTGGACCTCTGACTTCTGACTTAACAGAAACAGGATAGAGGTACAGGCCCCTCCTGGGCAGGGATGGGGGCTGGACAGCTCACACGAATGAGTCCTGTGGCTCAGGTGAGGTGTTGGAGCCACCATGGAAAGAGCCCCAGGGCTGGGTTTACTCAGCAGAGCTGACGGCTCTAGCAGGTACTGCCTGGAGCATGAAATCTAGAAATAAATGTGCCAGAGGTCTAAAACAGGTGTTTCCGACCCTCGCAGACCTCAGAGTCCATGATGACAGAGGAGGTCCCTTCACTGTAAACGACCCTGCGCAGTGCCGAGTTCCTCCACATTGGTCCCTCTGTCCACCACCCATCCTTCTTAGCATAGAGTTAGGTTGGTAGAGGAGGAGAACCCTACTCTTTACAGAAAGTGATTGGCCAGGGGACCTGAGAGGTCTAGGCCAGATGCTCAAGGGAAAATTGGTTATGAAGGGGATGAAGCCAGCTTTCTTGGAGCTTAAGGGAACTTCCCTATCCCCACCCATTCCCATGCCACAGAATTAATTTCTTCTCCCCTTTTCCTGCCCCTACAGAGGGTATCTAAGAATATGTGACACTCCCCTTATGCTTCCACAAACTTCTGCCAAACAGCCCAGTTCCTTAGCCCAGCCACCAAATCAGCAGTGAGGTCCCCCGCCCAGCCCACTCCCTGGGAAACTAAGTCTGTGGCCTAGCACACATCCAGCAGACCCTCAGCGCCGCCCTCGCAGCTGCCCCCACCTACCACATGCCTGCCCTTGTGCCTCGTCTCCCTCGTAGCCCTCCTGGCAGGACCCACAGGCCCCCTTGGGTGGGAGTCCAGGGGAGCCTCACTTCTGAATTTGGCTGCACACAGCCCGCCGTCTGACTCCTTGCAAACCTGGGCTCGGGGCTGATGCTTATTTACAGGTTAAGGGACTTGGAGCAGTGTAGGAAGGCTGAGTCAGGAAGGTCAGGGATCCCTTTCTTACTGCATGAACTGATAATCAGGCTGGAGGCTGGGGGTCCCAACAGAGCCCCTGTCTTGGCAGAGTTGGCACTAGGAAGCCCAGCCCCGACTAGTCTTAGGGCCGAGGCCTCCAGGGTCAGTGAAGCCCCCGTGCCCATGGAGTTCAGAGGCCTCGAGGCTTGTCTGGGCTTCCTCTCGGGGAACTCGGGAACCAGACCAACCCAATATACAGCCCCTGGGCCCCCAGTACTTGGGGAAAGGAGAGGAGACCTGAGAGGAGAATTGGCAGGTGGTTGGGGATTTGATGTGGGAGCCCCCACCTCCACCCCAGTCCATAATGACAACACTGTTGAGTCCGTTCTACTAGCCGTTGCTTTTCAGGCCTGCCACATGCTTGACTTGTGCATGTGAATCAAGTGGCGGGTGTCCAGACTCTCCTCTCCCTCCCCCCACCTCTCCTCCTTTCCCTGCTACCTCCCCACAGAGCAGAGATGCTGTTCACTCTAATTCTGCTCCAGGCCAGGCACCTTTCACTCGGAGTCTTAGGGGCTGTGGGGTTCAACCACCCTGATCATTTTTGCTTCCAACTTTCCTCATGCTCAGAGGAGAGAGTCAGAGTCAAAGCTGGCCCAGCAGATCCCCCCACTCCCCTCCAGCCTGCTGCCCCTCACCCAGTCACTCCAGAGCTCCAGCTGTCTGCACTGGGTTAATTCAGAGATGCAGTGTTCAATGCTGGCTGGTTCAGCTCCTTCCTGGAGAATTAAGGTGAAGAGCATTGACCCAGGAGTCTTGCCTTGGTTGGGCCCTACTTTCTGGGCTTGAGCTTGTTTCCCTATGTGCCCACCATTCATCCTCTGCACCTGTCGTACCCCCTTTCCCCCCCCCCCCCCCCCCCCTCCCCCCCCCTTGCCTCCCGCCTGCCTCGCTGGGCCTGTTCCCACCCCCCCCCCCCACGACTGGCCTCTCTCCTGCCTGTTGCAGGGGCGTGAGCTGGGCTCCTGCCCCACCCCACCTGCATTTGTCCCCTCCCCCTTCTTCCCAGTTTTGGGCATGGCTTGCAACTCCTCGCTTCCGGAGCCACAGCCCCTCCACACCACGTATGTTCCCTTAATTTGCCTCCTGGTGGAGCTGAAGGGCCAGATATCTACAGAAACCTCAGCTGTGGGTCTGAGAAGGAGAGTCTCAGGCCAAGAAAGGGCATGCCCTGAGGGGACTGGAGGGGGCTCAGCTCAGCCCTCCCCACCAAGACACACCCAGAGCTGGGGTCTGGCTCTGACAAAAACCGGGCCCAGGTCTGCCTCAGACTCCTAGCAGGCCCGCGCCCAGGCTGGGATTCGTACGACCAAACGCTGTTTGAGAAAAGCCTCTTCTCCACACACGCAGCTCTCTTTCCTCCTCTTCCCTCTTCTCTGCTCTCCCCTTCCCTCCCGGCGTCATCTCCTGGTCCGCACGCTTTCTGCCCTTACTTTGCTTCGTCTTTGTGACTCACTGGACCTGCCAGAGTCCCCTGTGGGCAGTGTCCTGCCCCAATTGGGCCCTGGGATCTCTCAAGGGTCTTGAGTTCTGACTCAGACCAGCTGCGCTGGCTGAGAAGGCTCCATCCACTGGTGGGGTAGATGTGTCCAAGGAGGCGTCTTCCGAGGCTGCAGCAGGCACCTTCTCCCGGGGGGAGGGGGGGAACGAGGTGCCTAGCACCGCCCCCACAGTGGCCTGACAGCACTGGGACTTTTGCTCTTCCTGCCAGCTCACCTGCGTGGTTGGAGGAGGCCACCATGCCAAATGCAGTCAGGCAGGGCGAGGATGGGGAACTCAGGAAGAACCCATGTGAGTTGCCAGCAAGGGCACCTGCGCTGGGTGGGGGAGCACTGCTCCTCCTTAACCTGTGACAGGGTCTGAAACCCTCCGAGGGGCAAGGTCTGGCGACCGGGACAAGTGGCTCTGGGATCCTCAGGAGCGTTGAACAGTGGAGATTCCTGATGTGGAGAGGTTCAAAGCATTGCAGCGTCCCAGGCACCTTCCTACCCATCTCAGAGTCTGTGCAGGAGGACCAGGCTGCACCGTCAAGGGCCAAGCCAGCTGGCGGCGCTTTAGAGAGCTTAGGCTTTTGTTCTCTTTTTTCCTCCTCTAGAAAAGCAAGTGCTCATTCCATTGCTGACAGCAAGATGGAGAGAACAGACACAAGTGTCCACAACTCAGCCCAAGTATTTTATCCCACGCAGAAAGACTAGGTGGAGGGTGGGAAGTGTCAGGCACCCTCTCTCTCCACCATTTCCATCTCTGGGCTCTGGACCAGGCAGGTGCCACTTTGGTGGTTTTCCACCAGTGGGTGACTTCATGCTGCAGCTCTGGGCACAGAGGTGGGCATGCTACAGGGTGCTTGTGGGGAGGAGGCCTGCCAGGCCCTGACCATGGCCCCCTTCCTGTCCTCAGATGCTGGTGACATGATCGAAATGCAGGGCTTTGGGCCCAGCCTGCCAGCCTGCCACCCGGAGTCCCTGTGCAGCCAGGGCTCCTCCTGCCTCTTCTGCTCTACCCGCAGCTCCCCATATGCCACCCCCAGCCGCTGCAGCTGTGTCCCCGACCGGTGAGTGGGCAGGGCCCAGAACACCAGCTCCCTGTGGCTGGGTCTGCCTGTGCGCATTCTGCCCTGAGGGGCTGTGGCACTTGTATGACTGGGTGGCCTCAAGTTGGACAGACCTGGGTTCTATTTCCCTTCTGCTACCTATGTGACTTTGACAAGTTACGGAGTCTCTGTGAGCCTCTACGTTTCTGAGCCTCAGTTTCCTCATCTGTAAAATGGGAATAATACCACCTGCTTCCTAAGGTACTGGTGAGGACAAAATGAGGTGTGTGACTCAGTGAGCGCCCAGAGCTGTGCCCGGCACATAGTAGCTACTCAGTACGCAGGAGCTGTCCTTCCCAGTGTGGACATGGACGCTGCCCTCAGGCTATACATCTGAGGACACACACCAGGTATCTGCGCATCTGCCATGTGCCAGGACTGGTGTATGAACAGCATTTGTGTGAGGGTCCTAGCCAGCGCCTGATGATAGGGCTGTTCTCTTTTACCTCCTAACTTCATTTTTTGCCTGCTACTCCTCGTGACCCTGAGATGGTTCTCTCCATTTTCACATGAAACCAAGGTTCACTAACATGAAGTGAAGTTAGTTGCCCAAAGTCCCTTGGGTGGTTGGGGGCTGGGCTAGGTCCCCAGCAGGTCTACTTAGGGTGACCGACAGACACAGGGAGCCCGCAGAGGTGCTGCTGGGCTCTGGATCCTCCTCACACCGCCCAAGCACCTTACCTGCCCCCAGGCCAGAATGTCCTTCTCTCTCAACCTCCTCCCACCAGAGGGGCCATAGCCCCTCCCCTCTGAGCCAGGTTATTTCCACAGGTTGCCCCTCAGGCTGCTGTGTGAGAGCATGAAGAGGCAGATTGTGTCCCGGGCTTTCTATGGCTGTGAGTGTAGGGTGAGGTGGGGCCAAGAGGGATGGGAGCTGGGGGAGGTACCATTGTCATGGGTCCTGGCTCCCCCTGCCCCCCACAGGGCTGGCCTACTGCCGCCACCTGTCCACAGTGCGGACCCATCTGTCAGCACTGGTGCGTCACAACATCATCCCTCCTGCCCGGCCCCCGGGGGCCTCAGGGGGCCTCACCAAGGATGTGTGGAGCAAGTATCAGAAGGACGAAAAGGTGCACACTCTGGGGAGCCAGGGCCAGAGGCTGGGTCAAGGGGCTGGTGGGGTCGGGGAGCAGCAGCGAGTAAGGGGCAGCCTGCCCTAGGAGCAGCTCTCATACACCAGGTGGGCATTCAAGTAAAATGTCGTAGAGCTCGGGACTGATGGCCTTGGGGTGGCCCAGGTCATGGTAGAATCTCAGACAGCTGGGTCTGTGGGTTTTCATGGGAAGGGGGCTGGACTGGTTCTCGTGTGCATCCACATTATTGTGAAACCTTGGGCAAATCTCTACATCTCTCTGGGCTCCGTTGCCTATCCTGGAAGGGAAGGAGGTTGAACTGGATCTCATCCAGCTGTAATCTGGGGCAGGAAGGACGTGCCCATCCCAAAGCAGGGTTTGCCTGGGCTTCGGCAGAGTGACGGAATCATTGTCCCCAGCCTCAGCACTCCACGGGAGGGAGGCGGATAGGGTCACCCAGCTGGGCTGCGGTGTCTGTGGGGGCTATACGGTCTTCACTTCCTGGGTCCCTCAGAACTACAAGGAGCTGGAGCTGCTACGGCAAGTTTACTATGGAGGCGTGGAGCATGAGATCCGTAAGGACGTCTGGCCCTTTCTGCTTGGCCACTACAAGTTTGGCATGAGCAAGAAAGAGATGGAGCAGGTAAGGGGACCGCACTCCCATGGGGCAGGGAGCTGGGGAGCTGGGCCTAGGGACCCCAGGAAGGGGCCTCTGCAGCCTCGGCGCCGCCCCAGCTGGAAGGAAACTCGGCGGAGGAAGGCGTTAGCAGGGCAGCCCCACTGTGCCCCCCCCCCTGCTGGGCCCCGGGGTCCCCTACTCCATGGTCACGGTGTGCTCTGAGACAGGCGGACTCGGCAGTGGCAGCAAGGTACAAGCGGGTGCTGGCGGAGTGGAAGGCCTGCGAGGCGGTGGTGAGGCAGCGGGAGCGGGAGGCTCAGCCGGCCCCACTCACCAAGTTCTCCTCGGGCAGCAGCATCGACAGCCACGTGCAGCGCCTCGTGCACCGAGATTCCACCATCAGCAATGACGTGAGCCTGACGGGACCTGGGGGAGCCGGGGGCAGGGGCCACCAGCGTTTTATAGGAGTAAAGCGGAGTCCTGAGCACCAGCCCGAACTCTAGGAGTCACTGGGAGAATGTGGCTTAATGTGTCTGTGTCTCATTTTCTTCTGCTGAGAAGCCCGATGACGGCCCCCCCTGCCGCCCCCGTCTCTTGAGTGTTGCAGGAATAAAATGAGATAGTACATTGTGTTCTGGTTTAATGGGCAAACAGGGAAAGAAGGATGTATCAGGATCTAGGGAGGCACTCCTTCCTACAGGGAGAGGTCTCTCAAGGCTAGAAACAGGCAGCCCAGGGTTGGAATCCCAGGTCCACGGCCAGTAAGATGACTTCTTTCCTCTGGGCCCTGGTGTCCCTCTCAGCTCTGCTACCCTCTGACCGTGGAGGTTTCACCAAGAGCTGTTGGTCAGAGACCAGGACAGCACTCAGAGGGCCCCCGTCGGTGCCTACTGGCAGCATCCCCCACCCACCACGGTGTCCTCCCTCCCCACGTGGAACTGATAGGCTAGTTCAGAGCCTACATAGTCCTTCTGGCATCACCCCGGCCTTTAGATGAACAGTGAGTCCCAGACCACGGCTGCAGGGCCAAACCAGAAACGATAAGAAGTTTCCATTTTAAGGATATTCTTTTATTAACTTACATGTTTTTTTCTTTAAAATTGTCTCTCTAGATAACGTCTATTCTTGTTACTTTACTAAATCCTTACACTAACAGAGAACTGAAGCTGGAACAAGACTTAAAGAAATATAATTACCAAGGGAATTCCTTGTGCTCCTTCCCACGTGCCTTGTTCTTACTCCCCTACTCGTGAACATGCTCTCTCTCTCTGGCTTTGAGTTTTGTGCCGTCCTGAGTCCGTACCAGCACCCTCGCTGCTTAGCCCATGAGCAGCAGTAGCTTTCCTTGCTGCCACCGACGTGAGGCTCGGTGCTGCCTTACCTGATGCTAACCCAATGCTTCATGCTTCTTGCCAAAGTGAAAACGCCTTTTAGCGTCCCTTTCCCTATGTAGTCCAAATAGAAAAACAGAACAATCTGCATGTGTCTCTTTTCTTTTCCCTAGGACTTGTCGACAGTGGCAGGCTGTTTTAAATCTAGAACAGGTTACCTTGCCCTTCTTACCCCCCTTCCTGAGCTTGTGTGAAGCTCCTGTAACTGATTAGGCAATTGCTGGAGAAATTTCCTGTCTTTCCTGCTAAACGTCCAGTACTGAACATAGGAAGAACTTGTTCTCCTCACACGTCCAGCTTGCCACCCACCGGGCTGCCTTAGCAGGCTCACCAGGGCCCATGGCGGCCTTCGGTCGTGCACAGCTCTCCTACCCTGAGGCAGCCTTGTGACTGCTGGTGTTTGTAGAACTACACGTGGCTCACGTTGGCCATCCGGTGTCTGAGCCTCCAGTTGTCCTTCCCTGCATCCGCCACGGGAATCCTGGAGTGCTTCCAGCTTTTTCTCAGGCCCCAGAGAGAGGCTGGGCCTGGGGGGGGGGGGGGGGAGGCGGGGCGCTGGATAGGGCTAAAGATGGTGTTGTCCTGCTTGCCTGGAGCCTGATGGCTCTCCAGCTGGCTGTGTGGGTCAGAAGGGGAGGCTTGGCAAGCCGGGTGGGGGCGCAGTGTGGAGGCCGTGACGTGGCCTGCTTCGGACCCCAGGAAGGAGACAGCAAGCTGAGGGAAGGGGCTGGAGGAGGGCTGTGAGCCCCACCATCTCTTCACCCCCACCAGGTATTTATCTCTGTGGATGACCTGGAGCCCCCAGGGCCCCCGGGCACTGAAGATTGCAGACCCGAACCTGAGCAGGAGCTGGAAGCGGGGCCCCCGGGCACCGCCGTGGCGGAACGGCAGCAGTCCGTGGAGTTTGACTCCCCCGACTCGGGACTGCCATCCTCTCGAAATTACTCCGTGACCTCGGGCATCCAGTCGAGCATAGACGAGGGGCAGAGCATGGGCTTCGAGGAGGAGGATGGCGGTGGGGAGGAAGGCTCCAGCGGGCTGGTCCCAGCAGCCGGCGCTTTCTCCGAGCCCCAGGACGCCAGCCCGCACAAGGCCTCGCGGGCCAGCGAGCTGGAGGCAGGGGCCGAGCTGGTGGCCGTGTGCACTGCTGCCTACACCGTACGTGGACGTTCCCCGGGCACTGTGTCAGCCAGCCCCAGAGGCCCTCCTGGCACCCTGGGAGGCTTGCGGACGGGGGCTGGTGGGTGGCAGGTGGGGGGTGCCCTGACCATCCTGTAGGGGGCACTGGGCCCATCCCTCAGCATCCCCGGAGGGCTCTGTTCTCAGAGTCCCTTGGTTATATAGGCATCCCTGCCAGCCCCCACTCACTCCTGAGGGCCCCCCACTCTTTCAGATAGAATTACTGGATACTATGGCCTTAAATCTGCACCGTATAGACAAGGATGTGCAGCGCTGTGACCGCAATTACTGGTACTTCACATCCCCCAACCTCGAGAGGCTCAGAGACATCATGTGCAGGTGCCACTCTGGGGTGGGGTTCAGGGTGGGAGGCAGGGGCCCTGCTGTGGGAACGGTTAGGTCCGGCAGGTGCCCTGCTCCTCTCCCTCGCACTGAATCACACTCGGCGCTCTCTGCCTGGAACGCTTTCCCTGCTGTGCCCCCCAGCCCACCCCTCTTCCTTTTTCGAGGTCTGTCACATCACAGCGTCAGCCAGACTCCTCCAGGAAGCCTAGCTGATTGCCCTCGCCCCAGCCAGTTCATGGTCTCTTCCTCTGAGGGCCTCGAGGACAGAGGTCGTGGGCTGTTGACCACGGTCTTCCCAGTATTTCAGGGTCATGGAAAGGCTGACTTCTGGGTGGCAGGCTATTCTAGGGACCATCTCCCCAGGGATTCCCCCCATAGTGACCATATACTGACATTTCAGCTACGTGTGGGAGCACCTGGACGTGGGTTATGTGCAGGGCATGTGCGACCTGCTGGCACCTCTCCTGGTCATCCTGGACAACGGTGAGGGACCGAGCCCGGGGGTGGGGGAGTGGGTGGTAGAGCACATTCCCAGAGTGCTGTTGGGATTGGGCTGACGCAAGCTGGAGAAAGGAAAAGACCCCACTAGGTCTGGAAGGGTGGGGGTGTAAGCCAGCCCTGTCCCCTGGGCACAGGACTCCCCTGTGAAGTGAGGTCCTGGGGTCACCTGCCTTGCCAGCCTCACTCCCGTCTCCCCTCAGATCAGCTGGCCTACAGCTGTTTCAGCCACCTCATGAAGAGGATGAGCCAGAACTTCCCCAATGGGGGCGCCATGGACACCCACTTTGCCAACATGCGCTCCCTCATCCAGGTGAGGTCAGCAGCTGCCTGTGGGCTCGTGACCAGCACCACTGGGCTCATCCATCACCCACAGGAGGCCAGGGAGTGTTCCAACAATGCCCTTTCCATATAAGCTTAGTGTCTTTCATTTGAGAACCATGTTTCAATGTTACAAATCAAGGGGGAATGTCAGCATGTGAATACTGTGCTCATGAAAGTTCTGGTGAGCGGTGTGGTTGACAGTGAATCAAACACCCAGAAAATGGTACAATTCCAAAAAGAGTAGCTCCCAGAGAGACGGGTGGGGCAGCAGAGCGCAACCTCCACCCAAGGAGACTAGAGGGGCTTGGGAGCGATGGCAGGCGGCCCGAGCAGCCAAGGGGCCCGGTCGAGCGCAAGGACGGCAGCCGGGAGAGGCAGCGGCGCTCAGTCCCGCTCCCTTTCTTTACTTCTGTAAGATCCTGGACTCAGAGCTGTTCGAGCTGATGCATCAGAATGGAGACTACACCCACTTTTACTTCTGTTACCGCTGGTTCTTGCTGGATTTTAAAAGAGGTAAGCGGTGTGGGTTAGTAGTCAGGGCATGGGAGATCCTTCCCGGCCAGAGTCAGTGGTTCCTAACCCTAACTGCACTTTGGAACCACCTGGGGAGCCTTTTAGAAATGCCAGTGCCTTGGCCCCACCTAGCCCCAGACGTAGGAAGCTCGGCTGCCTGGGCAATCACAATTTTAAAAGCTCCTTCGGTGACTCCCAAGTGCTGCCAACAATCACCCTAAGCCAGTGGTTTTGGGAACTGTTTTCAAACCAAATCTTCTCAAGCAGCAAAGCCTGTACAAGTAGAGGTGCTCCAGCTGACAAGAGTGCAAGTGTGAAGTCAGCCCGAGCCCGGTGTGCAAGGAGTCAGTCACCTAGGAGAAGGGCAGGGTCTTGACCTGGGGCCCGGAGGAGGCTCTTGGACTAGGCTCTGTGTAATGGGGAGAATCCCAGGACTGGGGTCCCTGGAGCTCTGTCTCCACCTTTGGCTCCATCTAGAGACCCGTGGGGAGCCAGGCTCAGCCTTAGCCCCTTGCAATTCCCAGAGCTGCTCTATGAGGATGTGTTTGCCGTGTGGGAGGTGATCTGGGCGGCCCGGCACATCTCGTCAGAGCACTTTGTCCTATTCATCGCCCTGGCCCTGGTGGAGGCCTACCGTGAGATTATCCGGGACAACAACATGGACTTCACCGATATCATCAAGTTCTTCAACGGTAGGAGCTGCTCCGGCCATCCGGGCTGCCCCCAGCAGCGGCATGGGGGCCTCCACTCCTGGCCTGGGCAGGGTTGGAGGGGCTCCCTTCCCTGGAAGCAGGTGGAAACAGCAGGGTGGGCAGCCACGGGCTCCTCCCAGACTCCGGCCCCCACTCCAGCAACCCCACAGGGTCTGTGTGTTTCCCCCAGAACGGGCTGAGCATCACGATGCCCAGGAGATCCTGCAGATTGCCCGGGAGCTCGTCCACAAGGTGCAGATGCTCATAGAGAACAAGTGAGGGCTGCGGCCGGGAAGCTGCGGCCAACTAGGGCCTGGGCTCCAGGCCCCCGGGCCGCACAGGGAGAGGTGCAGGGCAGCGCTGCTGAGGCTGCCCGACCCCCAGCCGGCCCCGCCTGCCCACCTGAGTTCCTAACAAAGTGCTTGTGAGCCTGAGATCCGACTCCGGGCAGTGCTGGCCCTGCGAGGGGGGCGAGTCAGGGGCCTGGATGCCTCAGGCCGGGGAGGGGTAGGGAGGGGGTGGGTTGGCCTCAGGGAGCGGCTGCCTTGGGGGACACCTACTCTGCTCCCGTCTCCAACACCTGGGAATAACCCCCTGTCACCTGTAGCCTCGGCCTCTCCTAGGAGAGTTAACAGGGCTGGAGCTGCCTGGCCCCAGCCGGCGCGGGTCATGTGAGCCAGCGGACTCCGTGCTGTACCTCTTCTTCGAGTCCCTTGGCAGGCGGCATGCCTGTGCCCAGCGCAGCCCCCGTGGGGGCAGCCAGAACGGGTGCAGGAGCAGCCCACCTCAGCGGCGCTGCTACTGCCTCTGGCCGCCCGCGGTGAGCCCGGCCCGGCCCGCCCAGGGCACCCACGTGCACCTGCACGGGTCCCCTCTCACCGCCTGGCTCTCGCTTTATGCATTAGTCCCTTCCCTGACAACTGTGTAAGTGACGCTTTTGCCCGCTGGGTGATCTGGAGCGCGGTGGGGGCATTTCTCGCTGCAGAGGAATCCCAGGGGGGCTCTTGAGCGGGGAAGAAACCCTCTCACAGCCTCCTCTCAGGGACAGGCCCTGCGCTTCGGGACAGCCCATTGCCCATCTCAGGCACCTGCTGAGGCCCTGGGTCTGGGGGCAGGGGAGGATGCCTGGGTCTCCCCTGTTTGTCCCTGGTGAGAAGCAAGGCTAGCTCTGCCGGCCACGGGCTGCTGAGGGTGCCTCCGGAGAGGCCAAGAGGCCCAGAAGCGCCCTTGGAGGAGCCTCACCCAGGGGTGCTGGGAAAGGCCTAGCTCCTAGCGCGCTGCTTGCTGTGCCGTCCCCACACCCCCTCCGCCCCTAAACACCTGAGGCCGGGGCTTTGCCCTGGGGCGAGGAGGCCACTCTGCCACAGGGGCCAGGGCCTGTGCAGCCGTCCCTTCGGTCTGGAGACTCCCTGCATCTGAGAAGCCGGGAAAGGGCCCCGTGGCCCTTCTGCATCCAGCACAGTCTCCCCAGCCCACCCCTCTCCTGGGCACTGCACAGCCAGTCTGGGGGCCAGCCGCCCCATTGCCTACCCCTGTTGTCCGTGAGTCCTTGGCTGCCACCAAGCATGGTGGCCATTGTGTGCCTGCCTTAGTGATTCAGTGGTTTTGTGAGAAGCAGAGTGTGTATGTTTTTTTGGCTCAGAAACTATACTCTTCAGTGTTAACAGACCAATAAACCCAGCATTTGGCAATGCCTGAGGCTCTGGGGCCTGCTTGTGGGCTGGCACTGGACAGGGAGTGACTTTGTGTATTGGGAAATTCTAGAAGCTCCACAATTGAGCTGTAAGGAGGGCCAGCCCCGCAAGACAAGGTTGGTGAGAACAGAGAACCAAAGTTTCCAGGAGAGAGGGACCTCTGCTGTGGGCTGGCCAGGGGCAGGTGTGACAGCAGGACCCTGAGTACTCAGTGGGGCGGGGGGGGCCTCACCTCAAGCCAGGGGTCCTGTCCCAGACCGACCAATGACCTGTCCGGCCTCCGGACCTAGGTCCCTGTCCCACCCTTTCCCCAACCTGCCTGCCCTCTTGACCAGCTACAATGATGAGTTGGTGCTTGAATGGGAATCTGTAGGAGCGTCCTGGGCCCTCCAGCCAGTGGGGAAGAACCCTGCCCCTCTGGCTCTGGTTCCTGGCTCCCACGGAGCCCTCCAGGCTGCCTGCTTCAGGCTGGGGTGTGAGGACACTGTCAGGAGGGACCAAGGTGGCTGAGGCATGGAAAGGGCCCAGCCATAATAGCAGGTTTCCACCTGCCGTCCCCCACCCCAGAGGACTACGGCCCCCCATCGTCAGTGGCTCCAGGTGGAGCGCTCTCCAGCCACAGCATGTGGTCTGGTCTAGACACGGGCTTTCTGGGCATTAGGGCAACTCAGAGCTGCCAAAGCAACAGAACTGGTTGACACGGGGAAATCTGGGTCCAGGGAACCTTACAAGCTCCTCAAGGCACCCCCCCCACACAACCCCCCCCATCCTGTTGCCTAGAACAATCAGAATTTCCTGTGCTGTGACTCCACCTGAAAGAAGCTCACCAAGGCCCCTGCTAAACTAGCCTGGCAGTGGCCCGGTTCCTCTATACTCCCCCCCCCCCCCCCCCCCCCGCTCCCTCTTGGCCCACAATCGTCAGCACTCCCTACCCCCTCAGCTGGGCTTCCAGGACCAGAGGGAATCCTGCAGCCACAGCGATCGGTCTGCTGAGGGCAACACCACAGGCAGATTAAGGGGAGCACGAAGTGCAAGTAGGAACACTCCCCCCCCCCGGGGACCCTCCAACCCTGGAAGCCCCTCTCGCACAGAGCTGCTAAACAGAGGCACCTGGATTCCTACTCAGGACTTTCGTTACTCTGATCACAGGCCCCTCTCTGGCAGGCTCCAGCTGGGCTGGGGGAGTTCCTGCCTACCCTTAAGATCTAGCAATAGCCCTCAGGTGATGCTGGGTCAGCACTGTCAGGGGCAGAGGCTTCATCCTTGTCCCCAGTGCCAGACAGTGGGACTCCTAACCCTAGGCCTTCCCTAAAGCTGAGAGACTCCGCTCTTCCTGGAGCTGCCAGCAGAGGGAGCCAGCATCTCACAAGTGAAGGGGCTGGCCGCGGAGGGGCACTTGGGTCTGGCCTTTCTTGAGTTAGCGCTTCCTCAGAGAAGGGGACCCCAAGACATTCGTGGCCACCACGTCCTTCCCTAAGGATAATCCCTCCCAGGAAGAGAAGTCGAGTCCATTCCTCTGGCTGGGGCTGGGAGTGGGGAAGGTGTGGTCAGGGCGTTGGACAAGGCGGCGCCTGGGTTATAGCTAAGCCTCTTCCTCACCTCCCCACTTCCTCCTGAGACAGCCTGCAAAGGGCTGATTTCCCCTAAACCGGGAGAGATGTAGTTATAAGGACAAGGGTCTTCCAGGCCCATCTTAGAACCCGGTTCTTTGAGTACTGACCTCCGACTTCTTCCTCCTCTTGTTCCTTTCCCTCATGGACTCCCCAGATGACCTGGCCTGACTTACCACCTCAGAAGCACATCCCCTCTCAAGAAGCCTCTCCCCGTTCTGTGCACCGATCCAGGGCGCTCCCTCTCCACCTTTCCTATTGGAACTTTCTCAAGGTCAGGATCCCCAGCTCTGCGGCAGGCCCCAGGGCTTCGTGACACACGCTGGGGGACTCTGCCGTAGTTGTCAGATCTGATTGCAGCTCCCCAAGCTCCCAGGCTACTAGCCTGTGTGACTGTACAAGTCACTCGGCCACCTCAAATCTGTTTCCTTACCTGCCAGAACAGGGCTAGTTCTTGGCTTATGTACTCCACCATGCTGTTAAGAGATGAAACAAGATAGTGTTTGTAAAAATGGTTTGAGGAAGTAGAAAGTATTACAAAAGAATAAGGAAGACCAGAACTGCCGTTCTCAGAGCTTGTTTAGGATTGAACATTGGCATCAGAACCGGAAGGTCCCGAATCTTCTAAAATTGACCAGCACCAAAGCTGCTGGAGGAACCCGCATCCCTCAAAAGGACAAGGTAAGGCCCCCGATGCTTCTTGCCGGAGGTCTTTCCTGATAGGTGGAGGCCTCCTGTTGCAACAGAGTGACCCGGATGCTGCAGCCTGGCGGCTCCATCTCTGGTTTCAGTGCAGGTTTATTTCAGTTTTATATTTTATTCCAGGCAAGTGCTTATTACATGGATAGTATTCATGTCTCAATACCTAAAGTCTTGGAGCATGAACAGCCACTAGAATACAGTTCAATAGTAAAAATACAATATGTACAAAATTAGGGTTTTTGTAGGGTTTTTTTTTTTTTTTTTTTTCCCACACAGCAGATGTATCCAAACACATAAAAATCTCTACAGTCTGGGGTCGCTACAGTTTGTATTTCAGGAAACGGAGACACAGTGACCGAGTCCTCACTGTAAACAAGGGCCACCTCTTTGGGGGGTGGGGATGGAACCCTGGGATGGGGGAGAAGCTGTTCCTGGAGAGCAGGGGTTATGATGACCCCTCATTCCCCTCCAGGCACTCCCTGCCCTTCTTTGGCCCCCCAAGGAACCAACCTCCCCCTCTCCCCGAGGTAAAGGCTCCCAGCCAGTGAGCCACTCTTAACATCAAAAAGTAAAACACGCATGAGAGGTAAGGTGTGTGTGTGTGTGTATGTGTGTGCACGCACGCGTCCCCCAGGCTGGAAGGGCTAGGGAGGGGGAGGGGCTGGCGGTCCCACAGGGTGAGGACAGATGTGGTCCTGACAGCTCTCAGAGGGGAGATAGATGCCCAAGGGAGGGCTGGGCGGCGGCTGCCCTCTCGGGCACACAGCATCACAGCGTTCACAAACAACAACAAAAACAACAGCAACAACACCCATCATCACCAATCTGGACATAGTCATTCGGCACTAGATTCAAAGGCCCCCACTGCTGGGGTGGGGAGGGGCGGGGGCGGTGAGCGGGCGGATGAGGTATCTGTGCAGGCCCGAGAGGCCCCTGGCTGACACGCTTTCAACTCCGGAATGGCCTCAGAATGCGAGGTGAGCAGAGCTGGAAAGGGCAGGTTCCCCAATGCTTCTCTGTTCCCTGGGCACCAGGCCCATCAGACTCCCTCAGTTGTAATCTCTCGGGGAAGAGCAGGCGCTGGTTTCCTCAAGAACCAGGGTGGCGGGTGGTGGCTGCAGGGGCAGGAAGGCAGCAAGCTGGTGGGGTGGGGAGTGCTATGCTGGGGCGGGTGTGAGGCTCCCTCCTGGGGGCTTCTAGATGACCAGAGGCCTTCCCTTTCCCCACCCCAGGTGAGACGGAGAACAGGCCCCGGGGAAGTCTCCAGGACTAGGAAAGAACAGAGTTCTGAGGTGTCCAAATCTGTTCAAGACCTTTGTGAGCCTCCTCAGTACCCTGCAGGTCACTCCCCCTGCCTATCAAAGCAAAGGTCACACCTGGGGACACTGGCTTCCCCTCCCCACATTGAAAGGCCACTGGCCACTGTGTGTGTCCAGGTGGGGAGGCGAGTGTGCATGTGTGTACAACTGAGTGTGTCTGACACAAGGCCACTTGTAATAAATACCCACATAAAAAGAGAAGCCAAAGCAGTTGGCAGAGGCAGGGAAAGCAGCAGGCCCTGCACACAGGCCCCCTCACTCCTCCCCACCCCAAGCTCAGCCCTGCCCTAGATCCAACGAAGGACCTTCCTGAGAGGAAGGTTGTGGCACACTCAGAAGAGCGCACTGGAGGAAAGTGGATGTTCAGGGGAAAGACAGAGATGATGCCAGAGACAGATTAGTTGGGGCAGAAGTAGCAGCCCTCCTCCCTGCTCTACAGGTCCCCGCCCAGGGCATCTGGAAAGGGCCCTGGGCATTTGGCCCAGACCCCAGATTCTGACTTCCTGAGGGCCTCAGCAGTGTGGCTTCAGGCTCCCAGAACCCAGACCAGACGCCAGCTCGAGGCTACAGGAGGCACTCGGGGGAGCACATAGCACTGAGCAGAGGCCAGGGAAGCAGGGCGGCCGATGCGACAGCACCCCATCCCCTCTTGCCTTTGGGAAGCCAAAAGCCAGGCCCAGGGGTGGGGCCAGGCGGTCCAGAGCTCTCTCCTCAGCCCAGACCCAGGCCAGTGGTGGGAAGGGCCAGCATGGCAACAGGCCAGCCAAGCCCTTCCTTCCCAGCCCCCACCCTCAGCCTACCCTCCCGAGGTCAGGAGCCCAGTGGCAAGGACCGAGGACGGGGACGGGGGGACCTCAGGGAGCTTAGCAACAGCATGGGGTAGTTGTTGGTAGCGACTCCTCTTAACTAGCTTCTGCGGTAACGAATCAGTGACCGCAGCTGGGTCGGAGAGCCCTAAGCCGGGGGGCCCACCTGCCTGGATGGGACCGCAGCACAGCCCCATCCTAGGATCTGTCACCTGCACTCAGAGCAGTGCCCCCCTCCCACCCAGCTTTCTGGGCCAAGTTGCTTTCCTTCTGCTCCCTGCCTGCTCCCCCCCCCCCACCCCAGCCCCGGAAAGGCCTGGGAAGCGAAGGCTGAGGCTCTGGACGGAGGCCCCGGGCCCACGGCCCCCTCACGAGCAGCGGCAGCACTGGGAGGCAGGCAGGGCGGGGAGGTCGGCAAAACACAACACCCACGGCGCAGGGCTTCAGGAGACAAGGTGGGGAGGCAGGAAGGGCACTGGAGCCGGCACCAGGCCAGGCGAGTGGCACATTCACCAGAGTGTCTCATCACATGCTCAAGTCCTAGGGCAGACCCCCTGCCCCGTGCCCAGCTCCCCGGGGTGGCCCGCCCTCCCCTGGCTCAGAGTCTCTGCACCCCCTTCCCCTAAGAGGCCTGGGGGTGGGGGTGGGTGCGGCGGGCCTCGGCCTGGCTGGAATGTGTGGAGCTGGTGGGTGGGAGAGAGTGGGGGACGGGTTCCCCCTCCCTGCCCCCACTGGGGGCCTCTGAGTGGCCCTCCTCCTCAAGCCAGCTTGAGCGTGCTGACCGGGAAGGAGGGCATGGTGACCATGGTCACAGGGTTGAGCACTGTCTGGCCCACCAGCTGGGGGTGGTGCACCACCTGAGCCCCCACGGCCGGCTTCGCCATGACCGTGGCTGGGGGCCCCAGCCCGGCTGTGCCATTCACTTGCTGGTGTGAGAGGGTGTGGGCAATGTGGCTCACCGCCACGGGCTGGCTCACCGCCACGGGCTGCGGGTACAGGGGCAGCTGGGAGCCGAGGTGGGCCACGTGGTTGAGGGCGGCAGGGTGCACTGTGATGTGGCCGATGGGGGGCGTGGCGGGCGCCAGCTGCACAGCAGGGCTGGGGGCTGAGGGCGCAATGTGGGCGACGTGCTTGCCGCCCGGGCCCTGGAGAACGTGGTTCACAGTCTGGATGACTGAGGCATGGGTGGTGGCTGTGTGGGCGATGACCGTGGAGCCCCCGCCAGCTGCTGCCACCAGGTGGGCTGGGGCCGGCACCAGCGTCTGCGCAGGGGCAGCCGGTGGGGGAGGAGGGGCCGGCAGAGCGGTCTTCTGCTGTGTTGGCGGCTGCTGCCCAGGCAGGGGGACGGGGGACAGGGCCACAGGCTGGGAGTGCGGGTGTGCATGGGGAGGCAGAGGCGCAGGGGCGGCGCTGGGCGGTGGCTTCGGCAGCTCCGGGTGGGGGCGATGGCTCAGTTTAGGTGGGCCCAGGCCGGTCTGGTCCTCCTCCATATCCTCGTCTATGTTGTCCTCACCCTCTGTGGGGGGGCAGGGGACAGGGACAGGTCAGAAGGGCTTGGGAAACCCGAGGCTGGAGGAGTAAATGCCCCTGGGGTCTGGGGGGCGTGGAGCCGGGGGGCGGGGTGGGGCGGGGAGGGCCTGGCCAGGGAGGGGCGGGCTCACCAGAGGCTGTGGAGGTGGAGGCCTGGTCGTCCTCGGGCTGGCCGGTCTGCCGGAGCACGCGGTCGATCTCCAGCACGTCCATCCACTGGCTCAGCTCATGCTTGAGCTCTGTCAGCCGCTGCTGTGTGGCGATCTTCTCCCGAGCCAGGCGCTCCATCTCATGCTCATATTCCTTCTCCTTCCTCTTCAGAGACTGGAGAACAAGGCAAGGGCCCGAAGGATACCCTGAGCAGGAGCTAGAGGGCCCCCAGTACGGAAACCTCTCCCCACGGCCACGCTGGTCTCCTGGCCACTCAGCCCCCAGGGCCAGGTCTGCAGTGAGGGGGCTGCGGGAGACCACACCCGCCCCTGGTCCGCGCCCGGGGCCCCACGAGGCCCCCCGGCCTGTGCACTGCGGGCTCTCCAGCAGGCACCACGGACAGAAAGCACAGCTGCAGGTCAGCTCGTCCCCGGGATGAACGCCCTCCCCCGCCCCCACCCACAACAACTTTGTCCGGAGGAGCTTCTTGGCCTCTGGCCCCATCCACCTGCCCTGCAGCCTCTTTGCTCCATCCTGCGGAGGACAGAAGGGGAAACACTTCTCGCTCAAGGCCGCTCAAGGCCCCCGGCACACTCAAACAGCGCAGTCACCGTGCCTCAAGCTACCCTCCTTGGAACTCATTCCCCAAAGAACCCCCAACGATCCTGCCCCTCTCTCCACAGCATCATTCCCTAGTCTCCTCCAGTGTCCCTGAGGAGTCCCCCCCGCCCCCCACATTTCTTCTCCACCTGCCTCTGTCTGGCTCGGCGCGGGCAGCTGCTGGTCTGCACCCTCCGCCCGGCCCTGGGCCGCTCCCCAAGGTGCCTACCTGCGCTGCCTCTCACCAACACTGGTTTCACCCCGCCTGCCGCCCTCCAGAGTCCCCAGGCTGCTGACGGATCCCCCAGCCCTGGACCATGCCCCCTCCTTCCACACCTGTAGCTGAGCTGCTCTGATCACCTCTGACACTGAGCACCACCAGAGACACTTCTGTCCTTCACCCCAGGTTCCGGGTTGGCCCTGCCCCGTGACTCTGAGGCCACCCCCCTCACTAAGAGCACCAGGAGGGAGTGCCCTTGGCCACGGAGCCCAAGGCTGTCCGGGCCACAGGAAGCTGTGCGTGTGGGGGGTGCTCACACAGGGGCCATGAGCCGAGCCTCTCCTGTCGGAAGTGTCTCCAGTTTCCCCTCACACAGGACTTATTTGCAGCTCCAAAAGGCCAGCTTGTGTCCTCCATGACCTCCTGACTCTGACGCCCTATTAAACGGACTCCTCGAAGTCTTGCAGACCTCCCTGCTGCCAGCTTCTCCTTAGCCCAGGCACGTCACGAGCGCTGGGGCCACTGAACACGGACACGCTTGCCCTGCTGCACCCCAAAACCTCCGAACCTGCGCTGCTCCTGAGCTCCTGGCTTCCAAGGTTTGCCGGTCCCGGCAGGTGCAGAACCCATGGACCCTGCACACACCAAACTCTCCAGCTCGTCTTGGTTCTCCTCTCTGAACCCCATCCCACACACAGATCCTCCTTTCTCGCCCCCCCTGCATCTTATCTGCTTGTGTTCCAAGCCCACACCCGAGCTCCCACCACCCTTCCCTGTCCCAGGCCCTTGAGCTCTTCCTGACGCGGCAGCCCACACTCAAGCACTTAAGAAGACCATCAGTACTTAATCAGACATTGGCTCAGATGACCCCTAAAAACTTCATGTTTTGTTTTCCCACCTCAGTACACACAGTCCCCGTAAAACGCAGTGAGTAAGGGCAAGGACTATTCCATAATTAGCTTTTTCCCCTCAAACCTACCAGCGGCCAGGACAGAACTATGCGTATCTTAGCCCTGGGGGAAGGATCTGTCAGGATGTGGGCATGTGGATTCCCACCTCTGTCCTGTCCCTCTGTCACAGGGAATCAGTCACCCCATGGACTGAGTTTGCCCCGATTCCATTTACTACAAGCAGTCTCACAGCAGCCTAACTGACTGTTCACTTGCCCCTCGCCCCTCCTGGGTATGGCAAGATCCTCAACTTCACCCACTCCCTCCGGGAGCCCCAAACTCCTTGTATTTCTGATCTCACCACTCAGAAATGCCTCAAACCATTAGTGCCTGCAACACATAACCCAGATACAACCATACTCTGTTCTGGCCTGAAACCTGGTAGCTTTACAATTCTGCCCGCAGTCCCAGGCCACACATGGCCTCCCCTACATCCTGGCTTTTGAGATTTAACCTGCTTCTCGCCACAGTTCTGCCAGAAAGATCCCTCCGTTACACACAAGAGGCACATGCAAATACACACACACACACACACACACACACACAGGGATGGCTTCTCACCTGGCTCTACCCTGAGAGGCCAGTTTGCTGGACATGACATCAGATGAGGCCATACCAATGATAGGGCCTAGGGTGAGTCAGCTCTCACTTGAACCTGGCTGCTGGGGGCTTGAAGTGACCATCCTGAACTCTACCCACCAGCAAGGAGAGTTGATTTCTGGCTCTGGGAGAAACTCAGAGGTCAAGACCTCTTTTTCTTAACGAGCCCAGTTCTCCACAGGCCCAGAGGCCACTGGAAAGTTTCCCCAGAGTCTCATTTTTGTCCACATTGCTTCATTTTAAACACATTTCCTAAGACTGCCTGGATGCACAGTTTGCTACCTGCCTACTCCTCTTCCTGTTTTTGTCCACTTCACTGTGGCTTTCTTCAAACCCTTTCGCACCTCCTAGCCACTCTGCGTCTGCCTGGGGGCTACAGCTTCCCACCTCAGCACACACCCAAAGCCTTCAGTCTACAGAGCTAACGTGGTCTCTCTACTACTCCCTTTTGACTCCCATCTAGTGCCCTGCTGCCTCCATCTCCACGTGGCAACCCTCACGACCACCTTTAACTTCCAAAACTGCCTCCTGCTCCCCCCTGTTGGAGAAACTGGCCTGCGCTGGGCCTTCTGCCCTCTGTTTTGCCTAGGTCACCCTGAAACCTTCAGGTCTCAGCTCGAATGCCCCTTCCTCAGCAACAACTTCCCTCACTCCCTAGAACAGATTCTGTGATCCTGGACCGTTTTACATCCTCATGGCACAGTCCTTTGTTTTGTTTGTTTATAATCTGCCATCAAGACCAAACCTATGAAGACACAGACCCACGCTTTTTTCTTTGCTTCCTGCTTTATTCTCAGAGTCCGACACAGAGCTGTCCAAAGTACCTAAATGAATAAATATATGAGTGAGGTTAAGGATTTAGAAAGCCTTGTTAAGTATTCTATTTCTGCTTCCACTGCCCCAGGACAAATATCTCTTAGGAACAGCCTGGGTAATCCTAACTGCCTACTCAGCCCAGGCCCATGCCTGCTGGTTCTACTGAGTCTCTATTTCCAATTTATTTTCAATTGTCACGCAAACAAGGCTCCCCTTCCTAAGTATGTGTCTATAAAGTGGAATGTGCTATTCCATCCTTCCTGTGTCTCAGTAATTGCTATGAAGTTGGTACTTATAGAGGATGCATCCTCCTAACATCCCCATGACGGAGATACTTTTTCTTTCCTATTTAGCAAAGTGGCAGTACAGAAAAAAACTGATAGTCAAGAGAACGTCACAGCACTTGACAAGGATTTGCTCCTAGGCCATATGATTAGGAATAACTGAAGAACCAGTAATATTCTCAAGATCACGTTCTACAAAAACATGTAGGAAGTAGGCCTCCCGGGGACCCTCCAATCCCCACCCCTCGGGCCCCTCCTCCTCCGAGGCCAGACCTGCCGCAAGCGAGGCCCCGCCCCTCCCGGAGCACGCGCGCACCCACGCGGACCCGGCTTTGCAGCGTCACTCCCAGCCCGCGGCACCCCACCGCTCAGCGCGCGGAAGCCCCGCCCCCAACCCGGCCCCGCCAATCCCCGAGCCCGGCTCCGCCCCTCTCGGGTGCCGGGAAGCAGCCTGGAGGCGCGCCAGCCACTCCCCCTCACCCGCAGGGCGGGCGGAAGGGCGCGCGTTCGCGGGAGGCAGGGGGGGGGAGCCGCCGGCTGGGAGCAGTCGCGTAGCAGCGCCTCCACCCCCCCGAACGAGTCAGGCTCCGGTTACCTCAGGGCTGTGACCCCGCAGTCTTGGCCGGGGGAGGGGTACGGCCATGCCTCTGGCTCCTACTTCGGTCGGACCCTCCCTGACCCCCACCCCAGCGGGACCTTGTCGCTGCCCGCCCCCCCAACAGCTGCCCAAGCGCGCGGACAGGGGGACCCCAAGCTTCCCCCGCCCCCACCCCGCGCGGGTAGGCAGCGCTAAGTCCCTCCCACTCCCCAACGGCTCGGTTCCGACTCTGTCTCCGCGGCAGCCGAGCGTAGCCGCCCGCCCCACCCCCACAGCTTCTTTCCCGGCACACGGAACCCTCGGCCGGTTTCCAGGGAAACCGAGACACGGGGCCGTCATGGCAACTGTCTTATCTGGCGGGAGCCCCCCACCCCGTACTGCGGAGGGAAGCCAGTGCCCAAAAGGGAGAGGAACACACGGCCAGGAGGGCCCCTTGAAAAGGGGCTTTTAAAAACCCAGGCAAGAGAGCGTAATTTTTGAAAGGTTCGGTGACCCCAGGACTATTTTGGTCACCCAGACCACCACATTTCCCCGGTTTAACCCCCAAACTCGAGTCGTGGCACCTCAGTGCTCTCACTGGAAGGCTCTTAATCATTCTGGGGTCAGAGTGGGGGGGGGGCCTCACCGGCGCGCCGCCGTCTGCAGGGAGCCACGCCCAGGCGACTCCCCACCCCACCACGAGCTACAGACTCTCGGGCCGAGTCCGGGTTCCCGCCCAGGCACTGCGGGCGCGGTGGAGGCGCCGGGGCCGCGCCACGCCCTTCTCACCCGCGGGTGCATTAACAACGCAAGGTGGTAGCGCGGACCCGGGCCCCGGGGGACCGAGCTGCGGGGGCGGCGCAGATGGCGGGGCTCTGCGGGGCGGCCCGGCGGGCGAAGGGGGAGAGGGGAACGCCGCGGCCGCCCTCCCCCGCGCACGCGCGCCCGTCCCCCCGCCCCCTGGCGGGCGGGGAGCCCCGCTGACGTCAACCAGGCCATGTGCTCAGCGCCCGCGTGGAGGCGGGCGGGGGAGCCGGAGAGGGAGCGAGGGCAGGGCGGGGCGGGGCGGGGCCGCGGCGAGGGGAAGAGGGCGGGCGGGAGTGGGGAGGAAGCTGGCGCTGTGGCCACCGCCCGCCCTCCTCTCGGCGGTGCCTCCCTCCCCCATACCTGGATGTACCGCAGCGCTGTCCGCAGCACACTCAGATTCGACGTCTTCTTGTCATCCACGTTGGGGATGTTGCGCTTCAGGGTCTCAAAGCATTCCTTCAGATGGGCCCTCCTGGGAAGACGGAGTGGCGCTGGTTAGCCAGCGCCTGGGGGGGGGGGGGGGGGGGGGGGGGGGGGAGCAGGCCCCAGGAGAGCTTGGGGGACCAAGGGTGGGACCAGTCCCGGTAGGGGGCGGGGCGGGCCCACACGCACGCGCGCGCACACACCTGTTCTTCTCCAATTTGTTGTGGACTTCTCTGGTTCCGATCCTGAAACCCAGACGGACAGGAAAGGAGGTTCAGGGAGGAGGGCCCAATTAGGTGGCCTTCCTGCCCCCACTCCCCAAATGCCACAGGTGGTTTATTCGCCGTACAAAGCAGCAATGGGAGAGATTCACCCTGTGCGGAGGCGCGTATACCCCCTGGAAGGCACATGTATGCTCATAATTCACAATCCCTTTAATCCTCCATCCTGCCCTTGTCCACCTGTGAGGAGACAGAAGGCCTCCTGGGGCTCACAGAAATAGCCAATTGACCCCAGCCCTCACCCAAGAGATCCCCAATCCAATACTCTGTCCAAAGGCCTGGCAATGCCATCGGCCCATCCTTGAGGGGGTCAGAGAACACGGAAGCCTGACAACAACAGAGGAAATGGGGAATGGACATAGGCACAGTGAGAACTGTCCAAATATAGTATGATGCTTCTCAGTGGGAGAGAAAGGACATGGCTTTGAAGGATGAGCTTAGGAGGGACTACTTTCTCTTGCACACACAGCCCAGAGTGTGGGCAGCTCTCCATCCCACCAGCCTGGACTCGGCCACACCTCACTCACCCCCCAGGCCTCTTCTTCTGTTCGCTGGATTTGACTTCTTCGGCTGGTGCCAACTTCAGGGTCCCAAGAGTGGGTGGGGGTGGCTGCTGGGGGGCCAGCTGGGGCTGAACTCCAGGGTGAGGTGCTATGGTCAGGATGGGTGTGGGGAGGGGCTGCAAAGGTTTGGGGCTGCCAGTGGTCTTGGAGTCTGGCAGCAGGGGAGCAGGGTTGGGCACCTGTGGCCTGGTGGGCAAGGGAGCAGACTCCTTAATGCTGAGTCCAGGGGTGCTAACCAGGGTTGGCTGGCGAGGCGCCAGGGGCAAAGGCTGGGCTGCAGGAGGCAGTGGTGGGGGCGGGGGCAGAGGCTGAGGAGAGTTGGTCACTACTGGAATAGGAATGACAGTCAGTGGGGTGGGGGTGGCAAGTGGGGGTGGAGGTGCTGGGGGGGGTGCTGGGGGGGACAGAGGTAGGGGTGGTGCTTCAATGCGGGGTTCCTCCACAGGAAGGGCGTGGGCCAGCCTGGCCAGGCTGCTGGCCTTCTTCTGCTCCTGCTCTCTGTCCCGCTCCAAGCGGAGCCGCTCCTGCTCCTCTGTGCAGAGAGAACACAAGGGGCGTCTCAGCGGGCCGGCAGTCCTGGCCTGCAGCTTCTGAAGTCTTTCAAGCGTAACGCGGCCTCTGACCCTGTCCCAGTCAGTGCTCAGCCTGAGACACCACAAATACCTATCTACAGCCAGCCAGGCACTGGGGCTAAGTGCCGGGGGGCACAGCAGTGAACAACAGAAGAGACCTAGTCTCTGCCTTTAGATGAGGGGAAGGACAAGTAACAGAGAACAATCTAGGCTGGGAGAGGAGAGAGGCTGTAGAAAGAGCAGGAGTGGTCAGCGAGGATGCTGGAGGCCTGGCAACCTGAAGATTGAGGGGTTAGGCTGGTGCAGGGAAGTTCAGGAACAACAAGGCTGAGGGGAGTGGGGTGCTGTCACCCCATAAGGTGGGCAGAGGCCAGTCAGTGAAAAGACCTCACACGCCACTACAGGAGAATGGAGGAGGGGTGGACAGATCATAGCTTCTGAGGAAGGCCTTCAACAGTTTTTACCAAGTACCTTCCAGAGGGCAGGCAGCATCTTCATTTCAAGATGAAATAAATGAGCTCAGAGAGGCAAAGTGATTTACTGAGAGTCACAGAGCAAGTCACAGGTAACACTGAAACCAGACCCAGCCAGGAATCCTGACACCTGGCAGATGCCCATACCTGCTGTGTAAGCACATGCTAACTAGGCGTCTGTACACACACACACACACACACACACACACACACACACACACCTGGGTCCTCACAAGAGTCCATGCCACAGGCAGGGCTGGGACATCACCTTCAGTTCGCACATGAGGACATCAGGCCCAGGAGTCCCAGGCCAGGGCCCAGTGTCTGGTTTCCTCAGCAACCACACAAAACACATTCGGCCCTCCTCTGCCCTTTGTGTGCTAGAATTCACTGCTCCCAAATCCCTCCCCAGCCACCCCCCCACCAGCAGCACAGCCAGAGTGTAAGAGGCAAGCAAAGAGGAAAGGAAAACAGCCCTGCACCTGTCCGTTCAGCATCTCGGCTGCAAGCCCTGCTGCAAGGTGAGGCCTGCTCTGGAGCTGGCTGGGACCAGGGGAAGGGGAGAGCCCTTCCTGAGCCAGAAGTACCTCTCCATCTCCACCCTGCCCGGTGCTCTCCAGGCCCCACCATTCCGGTTCCCTGGCCACAGGGCTGGGCAGGGACCCTGGGGAGCAGCCGTAGCCCCCAGGCCAGGGAGCCGGCTGGTCAACCAGCGCTCCTGCGGTCCGGGATTGGCCACACTGCCGACTGACTGAGCTGACAGCGGAGCCGGCACACACGCCCCTACGGAGGAGGGCATCAACCCCCCCACTGGGGCCCTTAGGCCAACCGACAAAGTGAGTGTGAGCCCGGCCGGCTCGGAGGCCCTCCCTCCCGCAGGGGCGAAGGAGGAAGTCGAGCGGTGTCGTGAGAGGGAAGCGCTCAGTGGTTTCCCAGCAGCACAGGCCTCTTCCGTAGCCCCTGCCCTTCAGGAAGGGGAGCTGCCAGGCCTGCTCCAATGATGGCAGCGCTCTCCCAGGCCCTTCCGGCCGGCACTGGCTTCTGTTACAGCCCCAGAGAAAACCAGCTCTCTGCCCTCCAGCTGCCCAGAGACCCCGCGGGCAGAGTGGTCTGCGCAAGGCCACCGACCAGCTACCTAGTCCATCCCCTACCCTGCTCCCCCCTCCCCCCTTCCCATCCCCTTCCCCTCAGCTCCAGGGCCCAACACAGCCCACCTTCATTCCTTTGAGCCGGGACCCAAACTTCCATTGGCTTTGGGACCAGGGTTCCACTCTCCCATTAGCAGTGGGACAGAGAGGGCCCCAAGCCCCAAAGACAGGTGCCCTGGGAACCCAGACAAAGTAAACCTCATATTCCCCATATTTTAAAGGAACCCACAGCTCATCCAGGAGATGGCAACCTCACCTACCCTCTCTTTTCCAGAGTCAGGCAGCCATGCCTCACAGGTGCCGGGAGGGACCCAGGTGAATGGCCAGGCTGTATCACACCTGGATCAGCATGAAAAACCTTGACTGGTGGTGAAGAGGGGGTGTCCCAGGCCAGATGCAGCCCACCAAGGCTTCCTGCCTCCTCCCCACCCAGCAGTGACCCTCTTCCTATGCCCTGGGGAGGGGGAAACAAAGTGGGGGGAGCAAGCTGGCAGTCACTCAGGGGACTCCCTCAGGAACAGAACAGATTCAGGCTCTGTAAAATAATGCTCTGCGGCACCCAGGGGTGCACTCCCTCTCCCGCTCGCAAACATGCCCACGACGCTGGCCCCAGAGAAGTTAGCATGACACGTCTGGGGTGATTCAGGGGCCACAGCAGGCACAGGGCTGGGGCCTGAGGAGTCTACACTAGGTAGCCCCGTGTTCAGGGGGAGTTCTCCCCTTCTTCAGGCTAATAGGAAACTTGGTACATAAGGCAGGCCCCAGGATGTGACTAGGTCAGGTAGAAGAGGGTCCATTTGAGCCACCTCCATGAATTCAGCTGGAAATGACCAGGCCCTCCCGCTGACCACTTTTTCCCTCTCACACATACATGTGCGCACACATTCTCAGGCGCATCATGGGAACAATCCGGCTGGTCTAACTCAGGAAACCCACCCTTGAAACTGAAAGGGGACATGGATAAGAGGATCCCTGTTCAGAGCTGTTCATCAGGTACATACCCAGGAAAGCAGTTCTGGTCAGCAGGTCCACACATGACCCCTTCTCTCCCACTGTCCCCACCCCAAGTCAGAAGACAGAACCTCAAGGAAGGGGAAAAAATGAATTTGAGATTGACGTGCTGGGGCTAAGTCTAGCCATCTGCACGTGAGCTTTTGGAGTAGATCTGGCTTTGCACCATCCATCCCCCAGCCCCACCAAGAAGGAACTGTGAGTGGTCAGTTAAACTGGGCCTCTCTGCTCAGCTCCCTGCCCCCAGTTCTCACCACCTGGGGGAGGGGAGAGCTCTGCAACTTCTTAGGAGAGAACCATTCCCAGGCTCTTCACAGTGTTGCACACATCATCCCTGTCCTTCTTACTGTCAGCTCTGGACTTCATATTTTGGAAAGGGTGGGGGAGATGACAGTTGGGGAATCTTCTCCCCTTCCCCATAAGACCAATCAGTCTGAGGGTAAAGTGAAGGTGAAGTGGTTGTTCCCTTGGGGAAAAAGCAGGATCAACCCTGTTCACCTCTTAGCACAGTGCCTGATACACAGCAAGGACACAATAGGTACTCCTGAATTGCACTCTGCTGGTGGCAGCAGGTGACTCAAGTCTCTCCAATTCTTGTGCACGTAGCCCCCTCCCCTCGCCCCTTCGCTGCGCCCGCAAACAGGACATTCTCGGTCACCACCATCACTGTCCAGGGCCTGACCCTGCTCGGGACCCAGAAGATAAGGGGGAGGGGCACGCTGGCCGATGTCCCGGCCCATCAATTCCGTAAAACCCAAGCATCTCAGTCTCAAAGATCTCGAGGGACTCCTGACCTTGAGAGGCCGGTCGACCAGTGACTAGGCCGGGCGGACCCGCCGCTCCCCCCGCCCCTGGCCCGCTGCCGCTCCCCCCCACCCCACCCCCTCCGCCGCCGCGGCCGCGGCAAAAGCTGCAGGGCGCGCGCGCACAAAACACACACTACTACCTCCTGCATGACTCATCATTGAAGCAACAATAGGCAGAGAGAAAGGAAAGGAGGGCGAAGCACTCTCTCCACCACAACGAACCCGGCAGAAGGAGGGGAGGGGAGGTTGGAGGGGACATGAGTCCCCGGATACTGCACACACACCGATCCAGGGCCGAGGCCCTCTCAAGGGTCCGGAAAACGGAGGTCTTTGCCTCCAACCCCTATTCCTGCAGCGCCCTGAAGCTGGGGACCACCGACAGAGCGGGTGGGATGGGAAGCATCTGAAATCCTCGTTTCCTGCCGAGGGAACGCCAAAGTTTGCCCCTTCTCAGCCTGGCTCATTCCACAATGTGGCTAGGAGTATTGCCAGGAGGTCCTGGTGAGAACGTTCCCCAAAACGTCAGTGGGCATATGTGAGCTCTAAATGTCCTGTCGCCCTGCGATTCTGAGGGTTTCCCTCGCCCCAGGATCAAAAACAGGAGGTTGGGGCGAGAATGGACAGGTGAGCTCAGCGGCTCCTCCTTCCAGCGGCTCTCCCTGGGAGGTGCCCGGCGGCCGGAGCCAGGGCCCAACCCGGCGCAAGGCCACTCGCCAGCCCCGCCCAGGCCCCGCCCCCGGCCGAGCGCGAGGCAGCTGGGAGGGGCCGGGCCGCTCTGTCCCCAGCGGGAGTGTCCCCCGTGCACGTGGTCGGAGGCGGGGCCCGTCCACGTCACCACCCGGTGTAACCAACGGGCTTGGAACGCAGGCACACGCAACATTCCAGCCGAGAGCGGGTTTGGAACGCGCAGACACGCCACATTCCACACCGGCTAAAGTGGGGCGCAGCAAGGGGGGCCCGGGGACTGCCCCCAGCGACCTGCGGGCCGTTTCGCAGACACCCAATCAGCCCAGCTCTCACCCAAACCCCTGAAGCGCGACCCAGCCCAGCTCTGGGAGGCGGGGTCAGGCGGGGCTGGCCAGGATCATAAGACACGCGATGTCATTTCATTCTGCAAAGGCCGCCTCCGCCCCAAGCGGCGCGTAGATCGGCCGGGAGCGCCCCCCGCACCCTCCCCACAGGGCCAGGGAAGCCGGGGAGCTGCTCGGCGTAGAGTAATTCCCACCCCCCACTCCGTTACACACACGCCCACTCGTGTGCACTATACACTCGCCCGTGTACACGTCCGTTCATCCGCTCTCTTCGAGGCTCACATCACACATTCCCCCGTGCACACACGCACGCACACGCGGGTCTGCCACCCCCACGCAACACCATTCCACACCCCACCCCCCACCGACTCACACATCCTCGGCGCTACCGAGGACGCCGCTGACCCACGCGAAAGGAGCCCCCAGGAAAGGTGCACACGGGGTGGCAGGCAGCTGAGGTGGCGCCCACAGGAGCCGGGTCCCTCACTGCACGGTAATGAATTCATTAATTAATTTTACTGCCCCTAACATTCCTCCCCGGGCGGCGGCTCCTGTGAGGAACCTTGCGCTGCTCGGCTTCGCAGGCCGCCCGGGAAGGGGTCCTGCCCGCGGTTTCGCGTGGGTTCACAGACCAGGGTCGCTCGTCTCCCCTTCCCCGGTGCCCCAGGGGCCCAGCCCGGCCGCTCACCACGTGCTCTCTGTTGTTGCTGCGCTTGCCATTCCAGGAAGCGGGCCGCCTCCAGTAGCGTCTCTATGCTCATCGCGCCGAGAGCTGCCGGGGGCGCGCCGGGGCCGAGACTGCGGCCCGCGAGCCGGGCACAGGTCAGGCTGGCGGGCAGGCAGGAGGGAGGGATCACCTCCGGGGGGCGACAGGGCTGGGCGGCGCAGCGCACTCCGCAGGGAAGAACGGGAGAGCACGGAGAGAAAAAATTGTTTCCCAAAATATTTGCAAAATATAATTTACAAATTAAAAAAATTGTGATGCAAAAAAACAAAAGGCGGCACTGCCTCCCTCCTTCCCCTCCCTCTCTTTTTCCTCCTCTGATGCCTCCCGCCCCGCGGCCCCCGGGAGTCCCGCCGACAAGAAAAGGCTTTGCAACAAGATGGCGAGGAGGCACCGACACACACAACAAGGGAAGGAGCCGCGCTGCCCCCGGCCGCCGCCCCCGCTACTACACCGGGGCCGCAGCCAAAGCCCGGACCGGAGCCCCCGCCCGCAGGGCCGCGGCGTCTCAGGAAGGGAGGGGCGGGGTCCCGAGCGGGCTGGCCCCGCCCACTATAGACGGCGCGCGCACACGTGGCCTGGGTGGGGGTGGGAGAATATCCAGCCCCGCTCGCGCCCTGCATTTCCGCTTTCTCGCCTCGCCCCGCCCCGATGGGAAGCCACAAGTTGAGCAAGGGCTGCGTGTTGCGGTCATTCACAACGAAGTGTGTCCTGCTGAAGGAAAAGAAGGGTGGAAAATTTTAAGACTTAAGTTAGCTCAAATAAGGATATTCCAGGTCAGGGAAACCTTACGATGGTAGAGACTGACCTGACCCCTGGGTCTCCGCTCCCTACCCACACGTGACCTAATTCCTGCAACCACCCGGCTGTCGCAATTCCCCCGGGATCCGCCCGTGGGCGGAGCTGACGGCAGGAGGCTGCCAGAGACTAGCGGAGGGAGCGGAGTGATGATCCGGTTCCGCGTTTTGCCTCCGTTCCTCCCCCCGCAGTGCGTTCGCATCCTATTAGGCGACGTCACCGGGCCGCGGGCCAATGGGCGGGCAGGACAACACGGCATGGAGCAGCTCCACATGGACACCCCGCGCCGCCAGCCTTCTGTTTAAAGGGCCAGTGTCTAACACGGTCACATTCGTGGGTGCGGATGGGTCCACTGTAAGAACGGAGGGTGGGACGCCGAGAGGGAAATTCTGCAGTTGTGCCCTGGCCTACCCATTACCCTTCACCACTCTCCCTTCAAAACCAAGTCTCTCTCTTTTCTTCCCCCAAATTCTTGTCTTTGTCCACGCGTGTCTAATGTGGATGGCCCACAGGCCACCCTTTGCTCTGGGGCCGGGGCGGGGGCAGTTGAGGCAAGGCGTCCGAAGCCCAGACCAAGGGGGCGGGGCCCAAATCGGGAACAACAACGTGGAGGGCGGAAGCCTGGCCCTGCCAGCCGCTGGGCCACTGAGGCCGCGGGCGGGGCGTGGGGTCGGGACGCTCAGCCTGGTGTCCACGGCGCTCGCCAAGACGGCGGGACCCCCGGCTGGCGCTCGCTGGCCGCCGCTCTTGCGCTAGTATTTGGGGGCGCCTGCGGGTACAATCAGAAAGTTAGACCTTTGTCAGGGTACCCAAATTCTCTCATTTTGCAGATAAGGAAACTGAGGCCCAGAGACCGGAGAGGATTTGTCTAAAGTCACTCAGTATTCCAGTTGCTGCATGCCCTGGAGGGAGGAGTATTTATCCTTGACCCCATGGACGACTCTTCTGAAGGCAGTTCTGGGGCAGGGCACCCAATTCGAAAAAAATCATGGGGGAATATCAAACTGCCTGCATGGGAAGTGGTCTGCCCACTTACTGTCGTCAGGGTCTCCAAAATCTTCACCTGAAACCCCGCTGTTCTTCTTCGGTGCAGGCCACACAAGCCCCACCAGTACAGTTGGTGGTGACACAAAGGCCGGCTGAAGGCACTCTGGTGGCACCCTGGAGCATGTACAGCTCTGCTGGCCTAATGCCAGCAGTCCTATGGCCCTCGGGGCCTAGCCTCGGATTCTTTTTGCTACCAGTTCAGAGTGGGACAATGCCAGCTGGGTTCAGGGTCCTGCAGCCTGGGCTTCACCATCACACAAAGCTACAAAGCAAAACTTTATGAGGACAGCTGAGTGGCAGACCACCCTGCCAATCTATCTCATCCCATCCCATTCTATTCCATCCCCACTGTGCCCTTAGGTATGTTCCTATTTGGGGGTCTAGCTTAGAGGCACAGAAAGCCGGTACAAATGCATGCCTGCTGGCTTTGCTCCCTTCCTTTGAGGGCATAATGCATACTAAGGAAAGAAAATCTGCACAGATCTTGGAAATCAAGAACCTAGTGAACAGAAGGAAGGGGGTTGTTTGCCAGCAGCAGTCTACAGAGGGATCTGATCTTTACACATTTAATGCCCCAGAGTTTGTAGCTGAGCAGAGGCCATTACACACGTCCAGGTGCCACTAGCTTTGCTTACAATGGAGCTGGAAAGGAAGGTGGGGGAGGGGGTGGGAACAACGTAGCCCAGGTGCCCTGGAATAAATGCCCTTTTCTTGGGAGGGCGAGATCTGTGCTGGTCCTGACATTGCTTCCTTTTAGATGTCTGCCACCTGCTACTAGTGTGGTTGGGCCTGGCCCACTGCACAACCAAGGAAAATGAGAAGTTTAAAGGCAATACATAGGTGTGTGTGTTGGGGTGGGGTGCTAAACAGTGTATGTAATATACATAATAGTGACCTGAAATAACGTTGACCAAGTTTTCATTTTGTTTGGGGTCAGACTGTACTATTCTGTCCAGTGGCCCAAGATGCTCGGAGAGCTCCATCCAGCTATACCGTCGGCTTTCCTCAAGTGGTCATAGCACTCATATAGTCCTGAAGTCTCTTGTAGAGGTCGAAGCCCAATTTTTGACTCTCTTTGTCAGGTACCAGCTCTATTACATTAAGAAGGCACTCCTCTGAAAAGGAGCATTCTGAAGACACCTTTTCCGTCAGGGGTGGGTAAGCAAGAGATAAAAGTGGGGTGAACAGAGTCAAATGCCAGTCTCTCCCTTGCCCCCAATACCCCATCTGCTCCAGAGCTTAGTCGAGATGCTTGCTATTTAAAACAAACAGCCTTACTGGCTTCACATGATCATGTTTATTCGGGTCATGTGGGGACAGCAGCCAGGGGATGTTAGGCAAAAGCAAGGGTTTAGAAAGGAGGCTTTTTTTCTAAGCCTGTTGTTGCCTACAGGAGCCTGAAAATAGCTAAACAGAATTTCTTATCAGCCAGGGTTTCCCCAGTTGGGGAATGGACACAACTGGGATGGGAGATACCTATAAGGGGTGTATAAAAGGAGAGGGGAATTAACAGGAGAGCCGTTTAACATTTTAGCCCCAGCTTCCTGTTCCAAAGGGATGGAACTGGGGTAGAAACTGGCAACTGTATTCATTCAAAGGAAAGTGAAAAGAAGTCTTCTGATGTTTCAGCAGAAAGGTGAGCACTTCATGGGAATGATCCAAAGCCCAGCCATCTCCAAAAAGTTGTTTCATGTGTACTTTCTCACGAAAGGATTTCTATTTTCAGTCTTCCTCCTCAAGTCGGTGCATCCTAATGCCCAGTTCAAATCCCTCAATTTTTTAATATGCCAAACTAGAGACATTCCCTTAATGAGACGGTCTTCCATCCTCCACCCCACCCCACTCCCTCAAACAAAGCATTACATACATATGCAACTCCAAGAGCTATGAAAATCAGTTTCCTTGACCCCTAAGATGCATACATAATGAGACGGCAGAAAGGACGTAAAGCCAAAGTACAGGTATTTTATATTAGATCCCAGAAGATGTCCTAACTGTTCAGGACCAACTTCTCAAAATTCTGCAAGTGGGTTTTTTTTGTTTTGTTTTAAGGAGCTTTTCACGTATCATAATTAAGACAAGACCAAAGGGAGAAAGAAAGCCAGCCAGGACGAAGAGAAGGGACAGAAGACTAGTAGTACACCCAGGGTAACAGCACAACATTCACTTAACAAATATTTATTGTGTGCCTAACATGTGCCAGGCACTGGGCTAGGTAACCTTGTAGCCAAGGCCAGGTGACCTTTGGTAAGCCAGGGTGGGGTAAAAGGTCACAAAGCAGAACTCAACTCCACAGTAATACCTGGAAAAGCTTAGGTTTGCTCTTCTACCACCACCGTGCTGGATATAGCATAAGAGATCCTATGACCACACAAAGACCCATAAACATGCTGACGTGCTCATTTAGGTTAGGTTCCCAGATCATCATACTTTTCTAAGGAGAAGAAGAAATTAAGTGGACCGAACCTGATTCCTGACAAGCCCAGTCTGAATGATGAGCAGGATTCTGAATCGCTTTGATAGAGGTATTTCCCATATGGTATTCATCCAGTCATCAGTGAGGTGGGTTCCTCAGAGCTGGCAGATTCCACCAAAGTCCTCACCTACTTTCCTCCACTCCCACTGAGGAATGGACTTCTCCTGAACCCTCAGAACAGGTACAGTCAAGTCACGTACTTTCCCCTCTTCCTTGCCTCATATGATCTCCCAGCCGGAAGAGTTGAAATTATCTAGTCTAACCTCCCAAGAGAAGCTGTCTTATCCAACGTCACAAAGCTGCTTAGTGTCAGCTGGGATGAGAGCAGCCTGGTTCTCCCTTGACTGCGTTGGATAGCCAAACCTGGGAAGTGGGTCCAGGTCCTTGAAAACCTCACAGAAATGGGTGATGACAGGAGAGAACTTCTCCCCTTCTGGCTAAAGACAGGAATAATCATTAACTTTGCTTAGTGGTGCCCAATAAACAAACTTAGCAGATGAATGAGAAGGGAAGGAAAAAACCAGACTTAGGATCCAGAGGCTCAGACTATCTGAGGCTCAGGCCACTGAGGAATTAAGAGCTTCTAACTGGGCCTGGGTAGAAAGCCATTCCTCACTGGTGCCTATGTCTGGCCTGAAAAGGTGACTAGGGAAAGGGGCAGATTTTTATCCAGGCAACCGCCCTGGGTGTGGACACTGAGTAATAAGGAAAGAAATGCAGTTCCGAAGCTAAAAGGGAGGAGCCACGCACTTTGAGCTTTTCTGAGAAACCAAAGAGGCTACTTAAACACTGCAGCTAAAGATGGGGGCTATAGGCGACTTGGTAGGAAGAAGCTGATCAAAGCAGAAAGGCACGAGGGAAAAGACAAGAACTTCAGCTATTCCTCTTAAAAAAGAGGTGGCTTTATGAGAGAAAATTAATTCAGGTCATTGAGAGTGAGATGGGGCAAGGTTATGAGCAGAGCAAGGTATAGTCTTCTGAGTCAAGAGCCAACTGGGTCAAGTGGGGGTGGGGTTGGGGGTGTCCATGACAGGGGAGGCCCCCCAAGGGCAGAGGAACTGGACTGTAATGCCCCATGGAAAGGACTGAGGTTGACTGTCCCAGCAATCCAAGCTCATACCTAAAAGGCAGGCTGCAGTCAAGTCTTTAAAACCCAAGAGATCAGCTCCCTGTGCTCATAACTGACGCCCTCTCAGAACAGTACGTAAGGCTCTGAGCAGTGGCCTGTCAATGACTGGACTGCCTAGATCCAGGGCTCAGCTCCACAACTGGACTTCTTTCTAAAGGCCCAGGGCCCACTGGGAAAGTCTCTACTGGACAGTGCTGGGGACAATCGAGGACACTCCAGGAGCCACATACCAGCCCATGCCTCTCCTCCCACTTCCAGGCTGGGGGCTGATAAGAGTACATGACCTCACCCCCCCACCCAAAGGCATACCTTTCCCATCCCAGACACCTCAGACAGCAGTGCTAAAGCGTCCCAATCACTGCTCAGAGAGTTACTCTGTGATGACTAGAAGCATTCGTTAAACACAGTTAGGTTCTTAAATGTCACATCATATACCAACATCAATTCAAATGTTACATGTAAAAAATGCCAAAAGGAGCCATAAGAAAATACAAGGAAACATTTTTTTCTGCTCCAAGAGCAGTGAAGATTTCTACCCATGAAGGCAAACAAAGAAAATATAAAGGCAGATGGGACGCCTGGGTGGCTTGGTCGGTTAAGCATACAACTCTTGATTTCGGCTCAGGTCATGATCTCAGGGTCTTGAGATCAAGCCTCGGGTCGGGAGGGCAGTCAGCTTGGGATTCTCCCTTTCTCCCTCTTCCTCTGCCCACCATGCCTCCCTTGTGTACTCTCTCTCTCAAAAAAAAAAAAAAAATAAAGTAAATAAAAATATATAAAAAATGAAAATATAAAGGCAGAGGCATGACAGATTTGATTACATAAACCCTCTACAAGCTCCTGGGACGCCTGGGTGGCTCAGTCGGTTAAGCGTGTGCCTTCAGCTCAGGTCACGATCCCAGGGTCCTGGGATCGAGCCCCACATCGGGCTCCCTGCTCCGTGGGAAGCCTGCTTCTCCCTCTCCCTCTGCCTGTCGCCCCCGCCCCCGCTTGTGCTCTCTGTGTCAAATACTTAAAATCTTAAAAAAAAAAAAAACCCTCTACAAGCTCCTAACTGTAAAAACAAAACAAAATCACCATAAATAAAGGGGAAAGGTAAATGACAAAATGGAGGGAAATATTGGCAAATGTGCTCTTGCAGTTCAATAACAAAAAGAACACTTGTCTAGAAAAATGAACATAATCTAAATTTTATAAAATATATGAAATAACATGTAACATAAGTATGTATAAATATATGAAAATGTCTAACCTTGCCAATACCATAATAAAATTAAAACACTGGAAATTCTTGTCTATCAACTGATAAGGGACTTTTTTTAAAGATTTTAGGGTTTTTTTTAAGATTTTTTAAAATTTGACAGAGAGCCAGCACAAATAGGGAGAGCGGGAGAAGGAGAAGCAGACTCCCCCCTGATTAGGGAGCCCGATGTGGGGCTCAATCCCAGGACGCTGGAATCATGACTTGAGCCAAAGGTAGATGCTTAACCGACTTGAGCCACCCAGGCGCCCTTAAGATTTTATTTCTAAATAATCTCTACACTCAACGTGGGGCTCAAACCTACAACCCTGAGATCAAGGGTCGCATGTTCTACCAGCGTGCGAGGCATCCTAATAGAGGGTTTTTAAAAAATTAGCCTTGGGGTGCCTGGGTGGCTCAGTGAGTTGAGCATGTGGCTCTTGATTTTGGTTCAGGCCATAATCTCAGGGTTGTGAGATCAAGCTCTGCCTCAGGCTCAGTGCTCAGCGCAGTTTGCTTGAGATTCTCTCTCCCTCTCCTCTGCCCCTCCCCCAGCTCGTTTATGCTCTCTTAAATAAATAAATAAATAAATAAATAAATAAATAAATAAATAGCTAGCTTAAAAAAATGACACTAAAAATTAGCCTTGTAGTGCTATCAAAGGAGTGGTAAAAACTGGCACTTAATGGAAATGTAAACTAGCACAACCTTTTTAGTGACCAAATTGGCAATATACACAAAGAACCTTTAAAAAGGTTCCTCTGCTTCAGTAATTTTTATGTAAGTTTATCCTAAAGCAATAAGAAAACACAGTAAGATTTTCAAGAAACTCTATTCCTAATGTGGGGCTTGAACTCAGACGGGGAGATCAAGAGTCCCTCCCTTGCTCTACTGAGTCAGTCAGGAGCCCCCCACACATATAAAGATTTTTATACAAAGATATTCACTAAAGCATTATTTACAATAGTGAAAACCAGAAAACTAAAATTTCCACTTCCACTTCACTACCGTGAAGTAACACTCACAATATGGCACGTAAAGAAAACAGGTTGTCAGCAAACCAAAATATTAGTGGTGGTTGTCTCTGGGCAGTGTGATTACTGGTAATTTTTATTTTTACAAGTTTTCTGACACAGATTAGTTTTATAATCAGAAAGTTATCACAATATATTGCTACATGAAAAAGATTATAAAAAGTCATATACAATATCTCACATTTGCTATTTAAAAATATATATGCATATAAAAATACTAACATATAAAATAACTCCATTTGAATAGTGGAATTATAAATTTTTATCCATTATTTTCAAAATTCTTATAATGAGAATGCATTCTTTGTAACTATGAAACAAGTTAAAGAGGAAAAAATTCTCCTGTGCTCGCTCAGGAAGGGCCTCATATCTCTTGATCTCAATGTGACATGTTGCTATGGATCTACTTCCCACCCCAGTCCTTCTTCTGAAAGTGCTCCTGTTTCACCCCCCAACATGGGTTTCTTCATCTCCCTCCCCACCACCAAATCTATCTAAATCTCTTTCTGCTATTCAGCTCTGAAGTTCCCCAGAAATGGTTCAGGGGACCCTTCCAGTCCAGATGAGAGATGAGGAAGAGCACAAAGGTAGCGGCAGTCTGGATGGAGAGACTGGGCTGAATTTGGAAGATATTTCTAACGTGAAAGATTTTAGTCCCTGGTGGTGAAGGACAGAGAGGAACAGCGATTCCTAATCTGGGCAGCTGGATGGATGGTGATCAAGAACATGGGAAAGAAGGTTTTGGTTTTTTTTTTTTAAGAGTTTATTTATTAGAGAGAGAGAGCACACAAGCATGGGGAGTGGCAGGCAGAGGGAGAAGCAGGCTCCCTGCCAAGCAAGGAGCCCGATGTGGGACTCAATCCCAGGACCCTGGGATCATGACCTGAGCCGAAGGCAGACGCTTAACAGTCTGAGCCACCCAGGCGTCCCGGGAGAGAAGCAGGTTTAAACAGTAAGGTGAGTTTGACACTGCCGTGGTCCTGGGGGAGATGTCCAGTAAGTGGTTAGGTACTGGATGTTAAAAGTTCAGGAAAGGTCTAGATTTGGGAATGATGAATCCATGGGTGAACAAGTCATGGGAGTGGATGCAATCAGCCAGAAGTGCTAGGAGCAAAGAGCAAACAAGGACCCTGGATGGAATCTTCGGGATTCTCTCCTAAGAGGTGAGAAGGACTCTTTTATAAAAAAGACAGGCAGGCAGGCAGGCAGGCAGGCAGGCAAGCCAACCTGAGTAGGTGAGGTGAATGAGAGTTAGGGAAGTGGAGGCAGCAAATATTTAGACAGTTCTACCACCTGTGGTGGAAGAGGTCACAAAACTGATGGTCTACCACGTTTTTACAGAATACTGAATTAGCTGTCAGGATTTACAATTAAGTAAATTTCTCATAAATCTGGATTTCTGGCTTCTTGCAAAAAAAATCAGAAGATCCAAGAAACACTATTTTTGCATGGCAACAACCAATAGGAATCCCTTTTAGTCAGAATATGAGCTCTATCCCTTCTTGCCTGGCCCCTACTGTAGAGGATGAGGAAATACTTCCCTTTGTGAATGAATCAAGTCCTTATTAGTGCTCATCTAGAGTTCAGAGAAATACAGGCTAGAGTTTGGTTCAAAAGCCCCACGTGTGCCCCTGAAGGCAGGAATCCTAGGACAAACACACCTGAATTAAGGATCCTACCCCAGAGCAGACTGGGAACCCCCCTTTCCCAGCAAGAGACATCCAATCTCTTGAATCACAGAATCTATGGGAGCAGGCCCATGCCTCCTCCACTGTCCCGGGAGGGGTCTGGCTCCACAGTGCTCCCCGCAGAGCCTTCTCTTTTTGGACAGCAGTAGCATAAGCTGCCATTTCCCTGGGGGCTAATTGGCTGCTGAAGCCAGCCAAGTCCCCTAGCTGGGAATTTCCTGGCTCTAGTTTCTAGACTCTTGGGCCACACTCCCTGAATGGGTCCACCAGATGGCAGGCAGCCCTTCTTTCCTCTAGACTTCCGTGAGTTCATTCACCCTACCTGGGGAAGATGACTTGCTGTTTTTTTTGACAATTGTGACTTTCTCCAGCAAGATCAAAAAGCACAACTCTGTAAGTGAAATATTTGGAGCTGCCTATTAAAATATTAAAAAAGTAAAACACTTCTTCCATTATTATACAATTATGCATTATCAAAGAGTCATTACCTAATTATCAGTTATTTTACATTGATTCTGATCCAACATGTGCTTGCACAAGACATTTTATTACGTGGTTCCACTAACTACTTAATTATCTGCACTGCTGCCAAATACAAAATTCTATGAAGATTTGGTAGCATAAATTAAGAATTAATTATAAGCAATTTCATTTATCAAATCTTGCTCACTGATCCCAGGCTTGAAAATACTACTACCTTGAAGTGCTAAATGAAATGAAGCTGGTTGAGAGATGCTTCTTCTCTCTTCTTTGTGCCATGTAATAGAAGTCTCCTTCCCCAGAGGTAGGTCAAATGAGTCCAAAAGCCCATTTCCATTTAAGTGTAGCATTTGTTACAAATCTTGAGATTTGGTACAAGACCCCAGTCTCAGATTTCTGGACCCAAGTTCAAACCCCATCTCCATGACTTAGCTCTGTGGATAACCTTAGGGGAAGTCACTTAAGCTCTCCGAGCTTCCATTTTTTAAAGCTATCACAGAGGGACACCCCACCACTGTGCTGAGTTACTAAACGAGACAATTTATGTAGAAGATGACCAATCAATTTGGTTCCCCGTTTGTCACTCCAGTACATGGAAGCAGGGCGTTTGTTCTTGGTCAAGAAGTGGTACTCTACACCTGTAGTTCCACACTTGAGGTCTTGGCCTTCGGACATGAGTCTATGGGTAGAAGATGTTCTGACCAGAAATGGAAAACTCAAAGAAGAATACAAAGAGATGAGCAAGTTGAGAAGACCGCTCTGCTTATGCACTCCTCCAGGTGTCTTAGTACTTCTCACTTCACTGCCGCTACAACTCTGCGAAGCAAGAATCCCTCATCTTTTGTACGAGGAAGCCAAGGCTTAGTGAAACTGACTTACCCTGCGGGTGGAACTGGAACACAAAGCCAGGTCTGATGATGCAAAGTCTCTTTCCTGCTCTTCATTCTCCTAGGGTGCTGGAGAAGCATCTGGGATTAAATATCCTTTGCCCTCTTGGGAACATCATATACAAGCCAATTCTGCCAAGTCCAGCAGCAGTTTCGGGTCCACTCCTTCTTATCACAATTTCTTGGCTCACAGCAAGCACCCATGACCCTCCACTTCCCAGGCGAGAGCCTAGAGTCCCTGATGTTTTTGTTTGGACTGAGAGGCAGATAGGCCACACCTCAAAGGGCACAGAGGTGCAAGGCCCTCACTCAGTCCCAATGCAGTAAAAGCACAGCCTCCATAAGGCAGCGTTAGCTGTTCTAAAAGGGCGCATTAGCTGTTCCAACCAGTAATTAAAAAAATAAACTGCTGTTTTAGTCATTTGGGTGAGTCACGGCAGAGGATCTGAATGTCTCCACAGAGCAGAGTGGGAGCTGTTGGGTATGTGCGTGAGGCCCTGCTGCTAGTGGGCTGAGCCCCACACAGGGCTTTCGAATACTGTGCTGGCACCGGCGCCAAGACTTGGTACTGGGGAGTATTCAGAAAGGTTCCAGACAAACCACGCTCTGCTCCAGGAGGCAAAAGCCAATTCAGTCTCAGGAGTAAATGTCTTCTGCATTTTACGGGGGCTAGTGCCCATTCAGCAAACCCAATCTCCTGGCACCAACTTCTTTAAACAAGGTATGTCATGTCCCTTTCCTAGGGGCACCTCCTGGATGGCTGCAAACCTGCGGCACCTTTGAGACTTTCCTTCTCCAAAGAGGCTCCTTAGTTTTCCAAACTGGACCTTTTCCCTCCTAATGTGCAGAAAGATCTGTTGGGGGGCCTCTCTCATTCTGTGCCATAACGATAAGGGTAGATGGAACTTTTCCTTTACCCACACAGACCCCAGAGTTAGTAATATCTATGTTCTAGAGAAACATCCCTTGTGGGAAACAAGGCCTAGCTCACCAATATAATGTACAAAACACAGACCCAACTGTGCCAACTTCTGAAGTAAACAACATATATGCCAGTCAACCAGATAAACCAAAGCAAGAATTTAAAGACAAAAGAACAATGAAAACAGTTTCTTAGAACTCTCTATATTAACTCTTCCTGGAACCCAAGACTTCTGCAAAACTACTGTATAGCCCCCCCAGTACCTCCATTAACTAGATAAAAGTTAATCCAAAGACTGACCCAACCTGGATATCTTCTAGAGTAGCAGGACACATGGAAATAAAATATTGTCAACTGAGACCATAAAGAAACATAAAAAGGTTGAAATACTATGCCCAGATAAAAAGACCATGGGGTGGTGGGTTTTTCCCTCTTTCTACTTTTAGTTTTCAAATTTTATTTATGTGAAAATTTACTTGTTTGCATAAAAAATATTATCTGGGTAGCAGACGGATATTTCAAAAAAAATACCAAGGACACATTTTATCCATTCCTGCAGCAAAGTGAAGGTGCTTGATCAAAGGGCCAAAGATGCCCTCATGTGGCTAGAGAGGAAAATGCTGTGGGTTAGGTTAGATGAAGGGCTACCTACTCCCTTCTTTTAAGAGGGCTCGGATTTTCCATAGGCTTTTGCATCTTTTCCACATCTTGCAGTTTTATTACTAGTCAGAACTTAGAAGGTGGTGTGCTCACATTATTTCCATCAAGAGAAGAGAGGTTTCATTATATCAAAAAATAGATACTAAAATTTTAAGTGACAAGCATGAACCCTTCAGATCAGCTGAAATTCCACCATGGTGACACCAACCCTTCTAGGACACGCAGCAGTGCTCTGGTGAAGGAACCAAACTGCTAGAAGCAAAGCAGATTCCAAAGAACAAAAGCAGCTTTGGTCCCCCTTGGAGAGTAAGTTCAGCTTCTGTTTCTACTTTAGTTACCAAGAGATCAGAAGCCAATGCCAGGGACCAGAGTTAGAATTTAAGATAAATACCACAAAGATTTAAGTCCATAAAATCCATCAACATGAACGTGACCTCTAGGCACCTAAGGCAAGCATCACTCAACCTTATGATACATTGGTTAATAACCTATTTCTTGAAAGAAAAAAAATTCCAGGGCGCTTGCGTGGCTCAGTTGGTTGGGTGGCGGCCTTTGGCTCAGGTCATGATCTCAGGGTCCTGGGACCAAGCAAGCTCTGCATCCAGCTCCCTGCTCAGTGGGAAGCCTGCTTCTCCCTCTCTCTCTGCCGTTCCCCCGCTTGTGCTGTCAAATAAATAAAATCTTAAAAAGAAAAATCCTTTTTCCCTTATACCAGAGTGTATGCTACCACACATAACGCAATTATAAAACATATGCATTATTAAAACAATTGCTGGATGTCTTTTAAAAATGTCTTCAATATTCTCTTGTTAGAAATAAGCTGTTCTTCTCAGAGAAGAAAACGAAGACATCCAAGTGCAAAGAAGGCACTCACAGCTCCAGTTGGAAGCTTCAAGCCTCATCATTCAGTTTTTAAATTCTAAGAGCGTGAGCTCACCACCTATAAAACCTCCTCCAGGACACTGAGCCTTAAACCTGGGACACTGAAGCACATATAGAAGCAAGACGCATCTTCTGTGCCTCCAGTCACACAGAGCACTTTCCCGGCAGCCCTCGGTACCAGACTTAAACTAAAGTTAGTACTGTGCCTGAAATGCATTTTGAACAGGCAGGGAATGTATGTAAATACACTATTGTTCTAACACAGAAAAATACAAGACATTAAATGAAGAGAAGTGTAATATAAAATTAAATACACAGCATGAGTACAAAGTTAAGCCCACACCCTTGTGCACCCAGATCATCTACAGAAAGACTAGAAGGAAACACTAAAATACAATAATTGTCATAAGACTGCGACAAGGGGGTGATTCTGTTGCTGTTTTCTACTCTCATTTTCCAAATCTTTAATGAGCACATGCTACTCTGTGTGACCCTGGGTACTGGTTTTCTCATCCTGTCAGAGATTCTTCTCTCTGAAGGGGTGGGGGGGGAGGGGGTGTTCACAGAGCTTTCTGAAGTAATCCAGGAGGTTTATGGATTCTCTAGAGGTCCTAGGACTTCTAGTGAAGAACACCAGTTAATATGTTCTATTGGGCAGCTCTGTCTCTACTGACAGGGGGGAAGTACAATATAGTCCTATTTTTAGTTCTTTTATCTCTGCTGAGGGCCGGGTCTAGGTGCTGCCAAGACGGGCCAAGTCCATCAGTTTTCTGCCCTAACCAATAGCCACCTTTCAAAAGCATGGCTTAACTACTCAGCCCCAGTCTTTGAGGATAAGAAGGGGCTCTGGCACTGTACTCAAAGAGTTCAGTCTAGACACAGCCTTAGGACCACTGGTGTAAAATCAAACTCAAGGTGTGAAAGTTAAGCACAGCAGAGGGTAACTGAGACACCAAGAGAACAAAAAAAAAAAAAAAAAAAGAGAGAGAGAGACCCCCTTTCCAGAGGTATTTTCTTGCTGAGCCCTGAGACACTCCAATGAGAAACATGTTTTAAGAACATGGTCATCCCGGCCTCAGAATTTCTAGTGCGAACAGGTAAGCACCGAAGAGATTACAAGGGAACCCACAAAAAGCAGTATGTGATCAGCTACAACTTGTCCGCCAATAGATGAGACTTTCTTAAGCAACCTACTGCTCATAACTATCTTGCTCCATTTCTTATTTCTATCATCAGTCATTTATCCATTCACATCTATGGAAATATTCCCCCGAATCCCAGGATTCAAACGGGATTGACAGATTTCAATTCTGCATGTTCTTATATTAAAAATAAAACAAAGCTCCATTTCAAATGTCAAAAGAAAAAAAATCATACATCAGTAAAACCACTACAAAACAGTACTTTCAAACAGGTTGGAGGTAGGGGTATGGCTTCATTCTGTTGTGTCTCAGTCACATCTGGTGGGAGTTTTGCTTACCTAATTCTGTTTTCTGAAATAAGCAGCACCAAAACAGACATGAATCAGGAATGTGACGCTTCCAGGCACCCTCCCAGGTCAGCCCTTCTTCCTGGCATTACTAAACTTTCTCTCCCTGACTCTCCCACCACCTACCATTAGGCCAGTTCCTTCCTCAGGACTGATGCAGGGGTAATCAATCCTATGTACCCAGAGAAGCCTTGCAGGTGACTCTAGAAGTGGGCACAGGGCCTATCTGTCCGATGTACTGCCTCCATTCAGAGAACGAGAAAGCCATCCCTCCTCAAGAAGCAACTAGGAATGACCGAGCAGGATGCTCTGTAGTTCCGACACAGATCAGACTCCAAAAACAATTCTTTCGGCCTCAGCCTAAATTTAAGGTGGTCAGCTTAAAGGTTTAAATCCCTCCTGGGTTTACTGATAGCTTTTTGTTGATGCTGGTAACAATTTTTCCTCATGAACTACCATACTAATGTCCAATAACTTTAAAGGGGTGGGGGTGGGGAGTGTTTTAAAATAGATTTGTTTATTTTATTTTAAAGATAATTGCACATGTTATCAGTGGGCCTATGGTGGAATGCCTCTTGCCACCCCAAAGCAGGCTACTTTATAGAAACTTTCCCAACTGTGCAAGAAGTTAACTAGCAACAAGCCTGAAAATTTGGTTACGTATATAGGTACAAAGCTGGTTCATCAAATCCCTGTTCTGGCCCTCAACCCAATGCATTTCAACTAAAGCATCATCCACCTCCTTCTTCACGTTTATCAAACACTTGAATAGGTAATGTCCAGCCACTCCTTGGAGATGGCTCCCCTTTTCAGACACTGGACTGCTGAACTGCTCAGAAGCCTCTCGGTCCTGGGCTCCATTGCTAGAGCCTTTACAACTCTCCAAAACCTCCGTCCCTCCCTTTTCCTCATTCCTTTCATCCTCCATGGGTTCTGGGTTTTCTTCCTGGGAAAGCAGATCCTGGTTTGAGCAATGGCCCTCAACAGTGGCAGACTCGCCTTCCTGTGAAGCAGGCCCACATGGGACACTCTCCTGGGGGCCCTGGGCCAAATCTTGGCTACTGCCAGACTCTTTGGGGGTGGACTTTTTCTCCTCCAAGGCTTGAATGACATCCTCAGGAGCTCGGGGAACTTCTCTTAATTGTCTCACTCGTTCTCTTTTCTTTCTCCTTAAATGAATCCAGGAGTTTTCTATTGCTGTTAGAAAAAGGCTAACTTCTTCCTTTCCACAGGGAACTCGCTTATGCTGGACCTATTGGAGGAAAAACAGAATTTTAGAGGAAATCACTTTTCTCCTCTCAAAACTCCTTAAAAAAAAAAAAAAGAGGAAGGAAAAAAGAGATTGTTTTAAGTACTTCTTCAATGTGCTTAACCAGGTACCTTCAGGTCGGTGAGGATTTTTTCAATCCATGCTGTCACAACTACTATGCCTTCCACTGTCTCAGAGCCCAGGGACGATGATGCTTTAAGGGACAATTCTTTCATCACAGACTCCAACACTACAAATGTAATGGGTTTCCTTGACTTCTCTAATTTTCTTCGCTTACTGGGTGGCGACTGAAAGAAAAAGAAGGCGTGCGGGAGGAAGGGAAAGTAATCCAAACAATCAAATCCCATGCATTATAATGAACTCAACCAGGGACATTTCCATGATTTCTACTACCAAATGCAGAGCACTAAAAACAAAAGGCCTTTGCATGTTTACTTTCAATACTTAAAACAACTCTGCCAAACAGATTTATCACCTCCTCATTTAATAGAAAGGAAAATTAAGATACAAAGATATGTAACCATATCAGGGTCACATAGCTAGTAATTTGCAAAGTTAGAATTGAACTCCAAAACCAGGTTCTTTGCCATAGGCTATCGGTATATAACACCCTCCAATTACTAAATGTTCTTAATCTACGTGTTGTGCCCAACACACACCTGTACAATTACTTATTTCATGGCAACTCAAAGGCTCTGGGAGCACTGTGTTCTCTTCTTTAAAGAACTGCGTGGTTTAGGGGCACTTGGGTGTCTCACTCGGTTGAGCATCTGCCTTTGGCTTGGGTCGTGATCCAGGGGGTCCTGGGATCAAGCCGCAAGTCCAAGTCCAAGTCAGGCTCCCTGCTCTGCCCCTCCCCCTGCTCATGCTCTCTTTCTCAAATAAATAAATAAAATCTTAAAAAAAAAAAAAAAGAACTGCATGGTTTAAAATCGCCTATATGTAGTCTAAGTTGATACTTGCTGAGGCTTGAAGGAAAGCAGCTGGTTAGCCACAGCCTGTGAGATCACATTCGAGGAATGACCAGGGCCACTAGGGTCACATGGGCAGAGAAGGAGGCCTGCTGAATCTTGGCTCATGTTAGGAACAAGCCAACAGTTAGCTGAGCACTGCCTCTGCTGGAAGAGGAGACACCAGTAGTGACAAGAAGAGTGGATTTAAAAGCTAGTTCCACATCATTCAAGTGTCGTCTTTCGATTTCAAGCTTAGGAAGTGAATTATACTCTACCCACTAGAGGGACTCAAGTTCCATTTTAAAAACTAAATGACATTGCTGTATTTAAAACTTATTTTTATAAAGTAAAATTTTACTAATTTTTTTTTAAGATTTTACTTATTTGTCAGAGAGAGAGACAGGGAGAGAGGGAACACAAGCAGGGGGAGTGGGAGAGGGAGAAGCAGGCTTCCCGCGAAGCAGGGAGCCCAATGCGGGGCTCGATCCCAGAACCCTGGGATCATGACCTGAGCCGAAGGCAGACGCTTAATGACTGAGCCACCCAGGTGCCCCAAAATTTACTAAATTTTTTTAATGACTCTTAGCTAAGACCAGATATATTATGAACACTTTAAGAGACAGATCTGTACCTGTCAGCAAAATCTATCAAAACTTTAAAAAAATGAAGATAATTCTAAAGGTTAGGGTCAAAATGAGCAGGCAAGGATTATAAGGAGAAGGCTCATAAAGAGAAAACACCTTATCAGCTTTGAAGAACTTCCCGCAAGCAGCAGCCCCTCAGTGCTGGTGTCGCTAAATGCAACTCCACTGGAGACACACACAGACACATGCGTACACACACAGTCAGGCCCACTTACTGCAAGGCCTTGTACAAACTACCCAGCAACTCCACATCTCATAAATACACAACAGGCAGTTTTTTCTATGCTAGAAAAGTTCTAGATCATATTTCTAAGAAATAATCTGTATTTTCCCTTTATACCAGATATTGACTAAAAAAAAAATAAAAATAAAAAAAGGAAATTAAACACTAGAAAACAAGCTTAGGAGAAAAGGACCAGGGGCGCCTGGGTGGCTCAGTCAGTTAAGCCTCTGCCTTTGGCTTAGGTCATGATCCCGAGGTCCTGGGATCCAGCCCCCTTCATTGCTACTCACTGGGGAGTCTGCTTTTCCCTCTCCCTCTGCCCTTCCCCACCCACTTGTGAGCTCTCCTGCGCGCTCTTCTCTCTCTGTCAAATAAATAAATAAAATCTTAAAAAAAGAAAAGAAAAGGACCAAAAACAAAGGGTACGTATATGACTTAAGAATTTGTTCTTGGGGCGCCTGGGTGGCTCAGTCGTTAAGCGTCTGCCTTCGGCTCGGGTCATGATCCCGGGGTCCTGGGATCGAGCCCCGCGTCGGGCTCCCTGCTCGGCGGGAAGCCCGCTTCTCCCTCTCCCATTCCCCCTGCTTCTGTTCCCTCTCTGTCTCTCTCTCTTGTTCTGTCAAATAAATAAATAAATAATCTTAAAAAAAAAGAACTTGTTCTTGAAAAATGAATCATGGACTCCAAGCTCTGAGTCTGAACTTGCTCAATTAATGTTTCAGACAAGATGAGAGAAATTCATATTAACACAGAAGTATTGTTATTACTCAATCACCCAACATAAGAAAGATAATTCCTACAGTCTACTGAGATCTAATACTTTTCACTAAGGAGCTTAAGTTGGGGAGGAAGAAAGTTCGTGGTGTGCAGGAGGGGGCTGGAGGACAAGAACCAGATTCCCCAATATCCAAGGCTGTTACTATGGACAGGTCACTGTAACAGGATCATCCCTGACAGCCCACTCAGCACACCAAAGGCCACTGAGAATTATGGCTAAAGGACAGCACCTCGTATCTCTTCTGACAGAGATGGTAATCACTTGGGCTTAAATTCCAACGAGCATAGTGCAGATGTTGCTGTTTTTCAATTTGTCATGCTAGAGCTGGCCTACAATAGTCTTTCTCCAAAAAAAAGAAAGGACTCATTATCATTTCTAGAACTTAAAGGAAAGAAATGCATCCTCACCAAACCTAGTTAAGAGCTCTATCATGGATTCACTTTCCAAGCTCTGTGGGAGTGAGAAATAACAGAAAAGGCAATTTGTTACCCTACTACCCCAGGATGAAAATGAAAACTTCTGTATCTCAAGTACAAGCTCCTTTACCTGGCACTGTGGCCCCAGTTTTTCATATGTAATGGACAACTGATAAATCTGGTACTTCTGAATATTTTCAGTGAATTGCTTGAAAGATTTCATTTATTTATTTATTTGAGATGAGTGCATGTGCATGCGCACGTGCACACAGGGAGAGGGGCAGAGGGAGAGAATCTCAAGCAGACTCCCTGCTGAGCTCAGGGTCAGCTGGGCTCCATCCCATGACCCTGAGCCAAAATCAAGAGTTGGACATTCAACCGACTGAGCCACCCAGGCACCCCTTTAGTGAATTGCTTTAATACACACGTACATATACATACAGGACCGTTTCAGTTTTATTCTACTATAGAAACTAGGCACTCAAGAGACAGGTAATTCATAATCTAGAAATTCTCAGTTTTTATTTTTTTATTGTATTTTTTAAAAAAAGATTTTATTTATTTGTCAGAGAGAGAGAAGGGAGAGAGAGCACAACCAGGGGGAGCGGCAGGCAGAGGGAGAAGCAGGCTCCTTGCTCAGCATGCAGGACTCGATCCAAGGACCCTGGGATCATGACCTGATCCAAAGGCAGACGCTTAAATGACTAAGCCACCCAGGCGTCCTGAGATTCTCAGTTTTTAAACATTTTTAAAAAGATTTACCCATTTATCTGAGAGAGACAGAATGCACACAAGAGCAGGAGGAGGGGCAGAGGGAAAGGAGGAAGAGGGAGAGAGAAGCAGACTCCCTGCTGAGTGTGGAGCCCCAACACGGGGCTTGATCCCACGACCCTGAGATCATGACTTGAGCTGAAATCAAGAGTCAAACGCTTAACCCACTGAGCCACGCAGGCAGCCCCTAGAAATTCTCAAAGTTTTTAAATGATTGAAGTTTATCATAAGCTGGCTTACAGCAATTATTCCTTTCCCCCTCGTGTTTGTACTGAAACTTCTTAGTAGGCAGGGCCAGACTAAAATCTAAACAGAGGTAGGCCTTGAGAAATTAATATTTAAATTCAACCCCACAGGTCTCTAGTAGCAAGTAATTTTATACCCTGCCACAACACTAGTATAGAAACTGTTTTCTCCCAACTGAGATGAACTTATTTGCAAATATGCTTATGATCTCAAACTACAAATATTTTATATTTTTTAAAGATTTTATTTATTTGAGAGAGTGAGAGAGAACAAGAGCAGGGTGCAGGTCAGAGGGAGAAGCAGACTTCCCGCTGAGCAGGGAGACCTATGTGGGACTCGATCCCGGGACTCCATGATCATGACCCAAGCTGAAGGCAGATGCTTAACCAACTGAGCCACCCAGGCACCCAAAACCACAAATATTTTAAATGAAGAGTGCTGTACTCAAACTATCATAATGTACTTTAAACAGGCAAGATAACATAAATAATTCAACATTTTATACTGTAAAACAAAATCACTTATTTACAACGGCTAGTTCAGTTTAATGTGAAGAACTGGAAGGTGAACTTACAACTGATTTTGGATTAGAAGATGTACTACTGTATTCCCCAGCTTGAAAGGACAATGTGAAAGTTTGGTGAGGAACTCTAGACTCCACAGGGGATACTGGCTTTGTATCTTTTGAATTACAAGGATTTAATGAATAACAATCAGCGGGAGGGGCCTCAAGTGCTACTTTGTTGCATCATTGAAAATACAGTAGATCGAAACCATAAACTGAACAATAACAGTTCTTTTTTTTTTTTTAAAGATTTTATTTATTTATTTGAGAGAGAGAGAGAATGAGAGATAGAGAGCATGAGATAGGAGAGGGTCAGAGGGAGAAGCAGACTCCCCGCTGAGCAGGGAGCCCGATGTGGGACTCGATCCCGGGACTCCAGGATCATGACCTGAGCCGAAGGCAGTTGCTTAACCAACTGAGCCACCCAGGCGCCCAACAATAACAGTTCTTAAATTTTAAAATATGCTTTACCTAGCAGGGCTCTCTATAAATCTCTTGAATCCTCCCTCTTAATTTCTAGATCTCAGTGATGCAATCAGTCGAGAGACTTTCAAATGAGGTACAACTTGACACAGATCCACGTAGCTCCTGCTATGCTGCCTGTTGTTAACTATAGCTAAGGCAAAACCTCCCAGAGAAGCCACAAGTTACAAGAGATCATTAAGTTCTCCCTAGGATCTGCAGGAAAAGATGGGAGTCATTCACTAGAGATCTGCTGTAGCCACAGCCTCCTTGTTTTAACAAAGCAACCTCCAGAATGGTCTTGAGCGGACAGGAGTGCTCTTGCTCTTGGCCACTGCGGTGGAGTCCTTGCTGTTCTGCTGTACTCTGAATGGCTGATGCCGCTCGCCCGGCCCTCCAGAAAGAAGCTGAATGCCTGAGAGCTGTGATTCTGCACAGGCTCTCACTATTTGGAGAAAGAGAGCCAAGGGCCAACAGTGACACCCGACTAGAATATTGACAGGAGGTGTGCCGGGAGGGACAGACTATCTTACCAACCATGCCTTATTTGAATGTGTATCAGCTCTGCTGCCACGAAGTAGATTGAATATTTTGTTGTCTAAGGGTGTAACTCCCTTATTAACAAACAGTTCAGTGGGCATATCTACTGCTATCTTAATCTGACAGGTTACTGTTTAAAATGTCCTGAAATCGGGGCACCTGGCTGGCTGGCTGAGTCAATAGAGCATGTGACTCTTTTTTATTATTATTTTTTTTTTTGAAGATTTTATTTGAGAGAGAGCAGGGGGAGGAGCAGAGGAGAGGGGAAGCAGGCTCCATGCCCAGCAGGGAGTCTGACTGGGGCTTGATTCCAGGACCCCAGGATCATGACCTGAGCCCAAGGCTAACTGAGCCACCCAGGTACCCACCACTTTTTTTTAAATGATTTTTTTTTAAAGATTTTATTTATTTGACAGAGAGACACAAGAGAGAGGGAACACAAGCAGGGGGAGTGGGAGAGGGAGAAGCAGGCTTCCCACAGAGCGGGGAGCCCGATGAAGGACTCGATCCCAGGACCCTGACATCATGACCTGAGCCAAAGGCAGACGCTTAACTGACTGAGCCACTCAGGCGCCCCATGATTTGTTTTAAAAATGATTTTATTTTTAAATAATCTCTACACCCAATATGGGGCTTGAACTCACAACCCTGAGATCAAGAGTCGCATGCTCTACCAACTGAGCCAGCTACGCACCCCTAAGAGCTTGTGACTCTTGATCTCAGGGATTGTGAGTTCAAGTCCCACACTGGGTGTAGAGATTACTTAAAAAAATAATAAAATAAAATGTCCTGAAATCATCCCTGGGATATATGTAATAACGGTAAAAAGTAAAAAAGCAAGGGGCAGAAAAGTCTATGTAGAATGCTATCTAAGAAGGGCTGGTTTTATTTATTTATTTATTTAAGTTTTTTTTTGTGGGGGGCACGTGGGTGGCTCAATTGGTTAAGCAACCGACTCTTGATTTCGACTCAGGTCATGATCTCAGGGTTGTGGGATTGAGCCCCGGGTCAGGCTCTGCACTGGGCATGGAGCCTGCTTAAGATTCTCTCTCTTCCCACCTCCACCTCTCCCCCCAAATAAATAAATAAAGACTCTTTTCTTTTAAAGTAATCGCCACACCCACCATGAGGCTCAAACTCATGACCCCAAATTCAAGAGTCTCATGCTCTTCCAAATGACCCAACCAGTCGTGGTAGTCTGAACCCTACATGTATATTTCCTATGTTAAAACACACACACACACACACACACACACACACACACACACACACAATGGAAGGATAAATTATAATGACCCATGGAGAAGGGAAGGATTAGGATGTTTCAAAGAGACAAGAGAAGCTAGACTACTGACTATACCTTTTTTTTTTTTTTGAGATTTGACTTTGAAGCCATGTATCTTTCACAATTACAAAATTAAATAGCTCACAAAAAGAAATCCCTAAGAAATGAAACAAATGAACCTACTAACTGTGTATGGGCTTGGTGGCATAAACCCACAAAGAAACATTCCAAATGACTTTAAAATCTATCAGGAGTCAGTCCGCAAGGACAAAAGAAATGAAAAAAAGAACAAAATAGTTATTTTCACAAATCATTTTGCTGATGGTAATGTTAATTTTGAGACTGCTGGAAGACATGAACAAACATTTCTCCAAAGAAGACATCCAAATGGCCAACAGACACATGAAAAAATGCTCAACATCGCTCGGCATCAGAGAAATACAAATCAAAACCACAATGAGATACCACCTCACACTGGTCAGAATGGCTAAAATTAACAAGTCAGGAAACAACAGATGTTGGAGAGGATGTGGAGAAAGGGGAACCCTCCTACACTGCTGGTGGGAATGCAAGCTGGTAAAACCATTCTGGAAAACTTGAATATAGAGCCACCCGGGAAAAGTTGAAAATAGAGCTACCCTATAACCCAGCAATTGCACTCCTGGGTATTTACCCCAAAGATACAAATGTAGTGATCCGAAGGGGCACCTGCACCCCAGTGTTTATAACAGCAATGTCCACAATAGCCAAACTATGGAAAGAACCCAGATGTCCATAGAAAGACGAATGGATAAAGATGGGTGCATATATACAATGGAATACTACTCAGCCATCAAAAAATATGAAATCTTGCCATTTGCAACGATGTGGACAGAACTAGAGGGTATTACGCTAAGCGTAATAAATCAATCAGAGAAAGACAATTATCATATGATCTCACTGATATGTGGAATTTAAGAAACAAAACAGAGGATCATAGGGGATGAGAGGAAAAAATAAAACAAGATGAAACCAGAGAGGGAGATAAACCATAAGAAACTGTTAATCATAGGAAACAAACTGAGGGGTGTTGGAGGGGAGGGAGGTGGGGGGATGGGGTAACTGGGTGATGGACATTAAGGAGGGCACATGACGTAATGAGCACTGCGTATAAGACTGATGAATCACTGACCTCTATCTCTGAAATCAATAATACATTATATGTTAATTAATTGCATTTAAATTTAAAAAATCATTAGAGATAAAAACTTTTTGAAACTGCTGTGGTGAAATGTGGGTCAAAACGAATAATTATGTTAGCATGGTTGAGGACTAGCCTGTTTTTTTTTTTTTTTAAGATTTTATTTATTTGACAGAACGAGTGAGAGACAGCAAGAGCAGGAACACAAGCAGGGGGAGTGGGAGAGGGAGAAGCAGGCTTCCCGCTGAGCGGGGAGCCTGATGTGGGGGTCAATCCCAGGACCCCGGGATCATGACCTGAGCCGAAGGCAGACGCTTAACAACTGAGCCACCCAGGCGCCCCGAGGACTAACCTTTTTAGAGCCCCCAGTTTCCTCATATAGAAAGTGGGGATAATACCATCTACTTTCACTTGACTGTTGTCAGGTTTAAATAAAAATGACATTAATGTGTGTGATGCATTCAAATAACAACAGAGACTATCTCCAGTGCTTCAAATCTATTAGATCTATTAATGTCCTGTTCACAATGTTGCACCTTAGTACAAACCCTACACCATTCCTTTTAACATTCAAAGAAAAATTACTGAGCACCAGTCAGATACTGACAACTCCTCCATGAAGTCAGCTCTGACTAGACCAGCCAGATCTGCTTTCATTTTGGGAACTCCCTAACGCCTGACCATTCATTTCAGCACTTACTCAGTTATAATTCCATAGCAATGCTTTGTGTGTGCTTCCCACCCATAAAACTTGTCACTGAAAGGACAGAAAATGGTGTGTTTTTTCTTCGGTATTATCACAATGAAGGTCATACTTAATAAGTAACTAAGAAAAGAGTCCTTCTGGACTCTGGCTCTGGTTTTGCTCAAAGCTCAGCTCCTTAATCCATGCATCTGTTTTACAGCCTGCTGTATAGCCCGGTATAGTACTGGTTTTCAAACCATTTAACAGCAGCATCTTTTCAAGAAATAAAATCAATACTAACATCGATGCAAGCAGATCAGCTCTGGTTAAAATGAGAGCAAGGCCGGAAGTACTAACCTGACATCTGCCCCAGCTGTCATCCCCCTGTGGCACCCTATACAGAATCCCTGATCTATCTAGAACCAGTGTGAATACCTATGCAGTAGTAAGGACAGTACTGCCAGAACCCAGCTCTGACACTAACAAGGTTACCTGATTAATTTGACCCTTTCCCTCCATCTGCTTTCCAAAATCCCTCTAGTTTTGCTCCCTAGACAGGAAAGTCTCCAGGCTTAAAAGAAATGTCTTGAACACAGAGGGATAATTTTTTTAAAACCAGAGTTCTAGAGCAATGCTCATACCAAGAGTGCACAACTTACTGGGACCACACTATTTTTCCTTCTTATTTTAACAAGTGTTAAACTTCTGAAAGCAGGGGCACTTGGGTGGCTCAGTCATTAAGCGTCTGCCTTCGGCTCAGGTCATGATCCCAGGGTCCTGGGATTGAGCCCGGCATCGGGCTCTCTGCTCAGCGGGAAGCCTGCTTCTCCCTCTCCCACTCCCCCTGCTTGTGTTCCCTCCATTGCGGTCTCTCCCTGTCAAAAAAAAAAATTAAAAAAAAAAAAAAAAAAAACTTCTGAAAGCAAAGCAAAGCCAAAATAACACCCTGAGCAATTAGAGGAGAAGCTGGGACAAAGAGACATTCTAAGTGGCTTGTTCAATTTGTAAAGAACAGTCCTCACAATATGCTTCCTTATATTCATCATCAGTCAGGAATGATTGTACAAAAATTCTATCAACACTAAGACTCATCGTTTTGTTGCTAAAATAAATCCAGACAAGAGCAATGGACTTAGTGTAGGCACTTGAATCAGAATTTTTTTTAGCATTCAGCACCAACAGAAACACAGTCAGTGGGCCTGAGATAAGTGAAAACAGAAGTTGCCATAGTAACTTGCGCATTTACCCTAAAAAGGCATGAGTGGGGGTGGGGTGGGGAAGTAGGTCAATATTTCTACTTCTCTAGTCCTTGGCTTCCTCTCATTGAAAGCAGCATCCTCCTATCTCCCCATCCCTAACGTGAACAAGAGGGGAAAAAGTCAGATAGGCATTTCAAAATGCAAGGGGTGGGGAGAGGTCCAGGTGGAGGGAAGGAGAACCAAGAGGAGAGCCCACTGAAAACCTCACCAGTGCCCTGGGACTACCCCTGGGAAAGCAGCTGCTGATCAAGGGAACCAGTGCTAAGAAACTGTTGCTGGGTTACTGCAAATCAGAAATTGCCATTTTCCCTGTAGCAGTTTGAGTGCACCTAATGGAACACTTGGGAACGCATTATTAACAGCTTTGAGTTGAGGGTAGTGGTGGGGAGGGAATACTCTGGCATGGGAGAAACCCAAGGCCCTTTGCAAGAATGCCTCTTTGCAAGAGGCATTCTTTGATGGTTGAAACTACAAATAGAGCTCAAGCATGGCCTAAAAGACAGGGAGGGAGAAGGTTCCTTTTCAAAATAAGCTAATTCTGCTGACACAGAAACACAGTGCCCTTTGATATTTTGATCTGAAATGGCTACTAATCGAAGAGGGCAAAGGTAACTCTGGGCTCTGAGATGGCATGGAAAGTGCCAGAGCCCATTATAAGCTCTTTCACCTGCGGTGCCAACAAATGCAGGAAGCAGATTAAACAAAAAGCATTTGGAAACAGGCGCAGTTCCACCTTCCTGCAACTGTTAGTATCCTCACAGGGATAACCCAGTGTCTAAAGAGGGATAACCTAGGGCATTACTAATGATTTTAACAATTTGGTGTGAAAACCCCAATATTCTAGAAAATGACAGAAAGGATAATCCTATAGGGAGGTAAAAAAAAATTAGGACCATCTTTTTAAACAGTGGACATTTCAAACACTGACCTCTAGTTTCCCTACTGCATTGTACAGAGGTATAGACTTCTACATGATAGGTCATTCAAACTTGACTGGGAGACACATTTCTTTCTTTCTTTCTTTTTTTTTTTTTAAGATTTTATTTATTTATTTGTCAGAGAAAGAGAGAGCGAGAGCACAAACAGGGGGAGCGGCAGGCAGAGGAGAAGCAGGTCCCAGCTGAGCAGGGAGCCCGACGTGGGGCTTGATCCCAGGGCCCTGGGATCATGACCTGAGCCGAAGGCAGACGCTTAACCGATGAGCCACCCAGGTACCCCTGGGAGACTTCTTTCAACCCAGCAGCACACCTAGTAGCAAAGTGCAGAAAGGACAGGCTGAGTTTTCAATGTGAGCCCATGTATCAGAAGCATCTGCAAACTGTTGAGGTTCTGCACATGTCTCTACTGCTCTAGACACAGCAACATTTAAGGTGACTTGAAAGACCAAGTGCAACTAAGCCTTTGGGAGAGGAGCACCCAGAACATGCATATTGTATGGACAGGGGGTCAGAAAGCTGGAGGACCAGGTATCAGGCCCCCACAAATACTACAGGAGTACAGCGCCGAGCAATGTACACATAAACTTAACATGGAACCATGGCTCCAGCAAAAAGGTTGATCACTCTTGTGAAGGAACTTTGAGAATAAACAGATGCTATTCTATTACCACCTCTCAGTACAGCCCAGAAAAATTATTCGGTCTAACCAGTTCAGAAGTATTTTTCCTTTACCCACAATAGCACAGAGGACAAAGAGAAGTTGGTATAACAAATTATTATTATTTTTATTATTATGTTATGTTAATCACCATACATCATTAGTTTTTGATGTATAGAACAAATTATTTTTTAAAACATTCTATTCCAGGGGCACCTGGGTGGCTCAGTCAGTTGGGCATCTGCCTCAGGCTCAGGTCATGAATCCCAGGACCCTGGGATCGAGTCCCGAGTCCCGCATTGCATCGGGTTCTCTGCTCAGCAGGGAGTCTGCCTCTCCCTCCCTGTCTGCCCCTCCCTGCCGTTTGTGCACTCTCTCTCTCTCTCTCTCAAAATAAATAAAATCTTAAAAAACAAAAACAACAACAAAAACATTCTATTCCAGAAAATGTTCAAGCTTATTAAGCAGATGCAAAGTAGAGAGACTAGAATAATGACCTATTACCCAGCTTCAAAACTGACCAATATTCTACTGGTAATTTTAAAGCTAACACAGAACCTTTTACTGGAATGATCCCTGAATGTTACATATCAAAAGCCTGCAACTCCAAACAGCAATTTCTGTATTCCCCAATAACCCCAGGAAACAGCTTCTCTATGAAAGTATCAAACTAAACAGACTTCAATTTCAGTCCTTAAAGAATATCCAACAGAATAATTACATTTGCAAGGTGTTTCTACAGGTTATATTACCTGAACTTTTAATTCCCGAAAGACACACTTCTAATTCATTTATATCTGCTGAGCAAGAATGTGTTGCACAAACCCAGAGAAAGGCTCCATGGTCACCAAAGTCAGCCTTCTAGGACTTTTTTTTTTTTTTTTTTAAAGATTTTATTTATTTATTTGATAGAGAGAGAGACACAGCAAGAGAGTGAACACAAGCAGGGAGAATGGGAGAGGGAGAAGCAGGCTTCCCGCTGAGCAGGGAGCCAGACGTGGCGCTTGATCCCAGGACACTGGGATCATAACCTGAGCTGAAGGCAGACGCTTAACAACTGAGCCACCCAGGCGCCCCAGGACTATCTGATATTTCACAACCATTTCCCATTCTGAAATAAGCATTTGGGGCAAACTTCAGGGAAACCAAGGCAGTACAGATTTAGTTCATTTGTGATCTATTAAAACCCATCATGTGCTGGAATTTGGAGAAGCTAAAGCAAAGTCTTTACTTACTGGTACTGTAACATCATCATAAAAACTCCAAGCTAAAGCCCATCTCATTGTCCGACCTTGACAGAACTCAGTGTAGGTAACTTTAGGAACCTGAAACCAACAAACATGTCATCTTATCAAACTGAAGTAATTCTACCAGTATGTTTTGGGTTGTTGCCTCATGTTAATTATGTGTTGGTTTTTCTTTTTATCAGTTAACAAACACTACTATCCCAAAACAATAGCTATCTAAATTATCTCCCAACAAAGTTGTGTTTTGTTTTGTTTTTTCTCTCCTAAAACATTACAGAGAATTTAGAGTTCTGGTTTCAAAGTCCAAATATTCAAAACACCCAAAATAACACAGCTCTTCAAAGAACCACTGGTAAATGATTCAAATGGTTTTTTTCTTTTCTTTTCGGAAAGAGAGCCACCAAAGCCTAGCTAGATACAACTATGCAGTCTCCCTTTTGTCCCAGATTTTAGGGGAAAAAAATGAAACTACTTTGTTGCTGTTAGAATTTTAACAAAGAAAAGGTGTGATAGGGAAAACAGGATGGGTACAATGTCTGAGAGAAACCAGAAATCAGAAACTTGGTCTCTACCACTGACCACACATTTGACCCCCTTCTCTGAAAAGTCATCTGGTTCATGCTTACTTGTGCCCAAACACCATAAACTGGGAGAGGAGTCAAGGGGCAGTATTAATTTGCCACCTGCTTTTCAAAAGAGAAGCAAGGGGCTGAATTCATGTGGACTGCACCATAAAGGGAAGCAAACTTGCATGAGTATCATTCTAGTTCTAGCTGATCTTTGATAACTAGGTATGTGACCCAGAACAGGCCCCTAACGTATGTCAGTTTCGATCATAAAGCAGTCAGATGTGGAGTGAGTGGCAGGCAGAACCAAGTGTTCTGATTTCTGGTATCTCTCTGACATTGTACCCATCTTGTTTGCCTCCATCTTTTCTCTAATTGTCAAAGAAGGCCTTTTAAAAATAATTTATAAAAAGCTTCTTTTACAAAATTAAAAAATAAAAACAAAACACATTTAGAGTTTTAAGGTATAAAGGAAAATTCCATACTCTAACTCCCATCCAAAGTAGATGTATCAGAATAGTATTGACAAAGATTTACCCCTTGTATGCGAAGTTCTTCCTTCAGAGGAGCCAGGCTGCATTTTTTCCCGAGCATACAGCTATACCACCTAGGGAAAAAAAAATGAGAGAAGTAAAACACTGTTTACATGGTTACATTTTTAAATTAAGCATTTTTCACATGAAAAAAATGGGAACTCACAGCAAAAAATTTTTGAGTTAAGTTATAAGTAACAATAACAAAAATTTTATTTAGACAAAGAGCAAACCTAGCAAAGGAAAACAAAGGCACCTGGGTGGCTCAGTCCATTAAGCGTCTGCCCTCAGCTCAGGTCATGATCCTGAGGTCCTGGGATCGAGTCCTGTGTCGGGCTCCCCGCTCAGTGGGGAGTCTGCTTCTCCCTCTGCCCCTCCCCCGCTGCTCGTGCTCTCTCTCTCACATAAATAAATAAAATCTTAAAAAAATAATAATAATAAAGTAAGGGAAAACAAGCCCAAAGCAACTTAAAAAAACCAAAAACCACTTAGCCTCTCCAATGATTCAGGGCTGTACATATTTGGAAAGAGAGTGAAAAAGAGAGACTCCCCTGTGACACTCAGAATAAAGGCCATTTGGCCTTTAGGACAGAAATTAGTTAATAAATAACAATAAAAACATGTATACCTGAAACTACTACAGTGTTGTATGTCAAATTATACCTCAACTAAAAAAAGTATAAACACCCCCCATACCATCTTAATAAAAACTGTAAAATCTGGCATGTACCTATACTCTGAGATGGCCTCATCTGCAAATGATTTAAGGATATGTATTAGTGTTTCAAAAGAATATGAAGTCAATTTCTTCTATAGTAAACACAAATCTAGAAGAGGGAGTGGGGAGAAGATAGAATGAACTGGTTAAAAGGTAAAATAGAATTCAGCCTATGAAAGATTAACTACTATACATTCTATCATAAGCAACTAGGAAACCTGGCAAAATATATGTAACAGTTGTTTTTCAGACATAGGACAACTGCAGTGAAAACCTATAATCTCCAGGAGGGAAACCAGGTGAGTCCCATAATTGACAAAGCTTACTGCCTAAAGGAAATTTCCAAGCAGCAATACAGGGAAAGGAAACTCAGAGTCCAATAATCTTGAATTGGTGAGCAAGAGCCTGGATTTCAAAGGCCCAGGCAGTAAGGATTTGAAGAGCAAAATACAAGAGAGGAAGGACTTGCACAGAGAGAGAATTCTAGGCATCTGCAGAAAAGTTCCCTGGAATATTTTACAGAATAAGGATTTGCACCTGTGAGGTGGAACTCCATGAAACAAGGGAAAAAATTCCCAGAGGGGCCCCTGAGTGGCTCAATCGATTAAGCATCCAACTTTGATTTCCGCTCTGGTCATGATGTCAGGGTCCTGGGACCAAGCCCTGCGTTGGGCTACACGCTCAACAAGGAGTCTGCTTAAGGATTCTCTCCCCACCCCCAACTCTCTAAAATAAATATTAAAAAAAAAAATTCCCAAAAAGCAATAAGCTGAACAATTCCTGGAGTCCAGACATAGCTAGACTAGTTTGCAGTTCTACTGGCCAGAGCAGAAAGCCCTTGTTAATAAAAAGGGCATCTATCTAGTGGAGTCCTAGAAAGGATACTGCTTTGTAATGAGTCTAGAGGCTATTCTATATTTACCCTATTGAAGCTTAAAAGTAAAACTCAAAAGGCTCAAAGATCACAAGTAACTTAAGTAAGCATCAGAATCTGACATTCTTTAAAGGAACACGATGAAATACAGCACCCCAAAACATAAGTAAGATTTGCAATGTCTAGTATCCAATAAAAATAACCAGATATTAACAAAACATGGACATGGTGAGGAGCATGAGGGAAGATATAAAAACCAACCAAATGGAACTTTTAGACATGAAAATTATGATACCTAAAATGAAAAATTCACTGGATGGGATTAACAACATACCAGACTCTGCAAAAGAAAAGACCTGTGGAAGACACAGCAACAGAAACTATCCAAAATAAAGCACATGGGGGGAAAAAAGACTGGGGAAAAAAAACAACACACACACAGCACAACGTGACCTGTGGGACAGTATCAAGCAGCACACATTAAGTGGTGTTTCAGAAAAGGGGTATAATGATAATTAATTAGACTAGAAACAGTAACAAGAGAATCATAGTTTTCTTAAACATTTAAATCTTATATAAAATGTTTAAAGTATGATGACATTGGGAATGATATCCACCCTCCACTTCTATTCAAAAATCGTACTAGAGAGTCTAGTCAGTACAAAAAAGTGATAAAATGCATACAGACTGCAAAGAAAGAAAACTGTCTTTCTTAACAGAAGACATGACCATCTATGTAGAAATTTCTTTGAAATCTAGGGAAAAGCTACTAGAGTAAATGAATTCAGCAAGGTCACAGGATAAAAGCTCAATATAAAATCAACTGTATTTCCTTATAGTAGCAATACATAACTAGAAATTAAAATTTAAAAATTCAATTTACAATAGCTTCAAAATACATGAAATACTTACGAATAAAATTAACACAATATGTGCAAGAAAACCATCAAACACTGCTGAAAGAATTCAAAGATCTAAATAAATGAAGAGCTATGCCATGTTGGGATGGAGATTTAACATTGGTAAGCTATCAGTTCTCTCCAATTTGATCTATAAAAATTGATAAAATCCCAACCAAAATCCCCGTAAGATTTTTCATAGAAATTGATAAACTGATTCTAAAATTTATACGGAAATGAAAGATTTCAAATAGCCACAACAATTTTTTGAAAAAGAACAACAAAATTGGAGGACTTATACTACTGAATTCAAGACTTATTATAAAGCTCTGATATTAAGACAATATGGTAATGGCATAAATATAGACATACAGATCAAGAGAATGGAATGTAGTCCAGAAACAGATTCACTTATATTATCAGTTGATTTTAAACCAAAGTACCCAAAGCTTACTTTTCAAAAGACACTGTTATAAAATTAAAAAGGCAAACCACAGACTGGGAGGAAATACTTGCAAAATACATCTGACAAAGGGCTTGTATCCAGCATATATAAGGAACTCCTAAACTTAGTAAGATTAATAAACAGATAAAAAGAGATACAGGGAGACTTCTAGTTTCTAGTCCAACATGTAAGAAGTTAGAAGTCAGTACACTGTTTAAAGTAAAAAACCTAACCATCTGAAAAACTAAAAACTCTTCCTACATCCATCACAGAGCAACTCAAAGGGAAAACAACTGCCTCTAAAATCAGACTACCAGGTGAATATAAAGAACCACAACTCACTAAACAGAAATCCAGGAGCAAACCACCATGGCAATCATTGCTAAGCTAGGGAAACCTGAATTGTAACTGAAAAATTGCTGGAGATGCAGCATTGACAAGTCTGAGAAATAAAAACCCCAGGAGGACTCCATCATCAGGACCCCAAACTTCTGTGAATTTTACCTCCAGGAGCTTGACCAGGTCCACAGTGAATATGGGAGAAAAAAATCTCTGTGCTTCCAGCAGGAAAAGAGAAAAAGGGGTAATTTTGAAATAGGCTAGAGCATCCTGTTCTTAACAAGGCCTGACCTCAAGAGAAACTAGTTAACCAGATCCTAGCCTGTTGGGGTATTATGAGAACCTAACTGACCTGGAGGAATGGCATCATCCAACTCCAGCCTACTTTAGCAATCCTGTCCCAACAAGGGAGAGGGGGAGGAGGTAAGGAGGGACTGAGAAGCATGTGTGAAGTTCACAATCCAGAGGCACAGACTCACTAAAAGATGGAGACCTACTCACAGGACATGTTTCCCCTCTCCCCACACCTCACCACCACATTACAAAGGCCTATTTATATTTACAGCAGTTCCTTCTACCCAGTATATTATGTCCTTCTATCAAGAAAAAATTACAGGGTGCCTGGGTGGCTCAGTTGGTTGAGCAACTGCCTTCGGCCCAGGTCATGATCCTGGAGTCCCAGGATCGAGTTCCACATTGGGCTCCCAGTTCAGCGGGGAGTCTGCTTCTCCCTCTGACCCTCCTCCCTCTCGTGCTTTCTATCTCTCATTCTCTCTCTCTCAAATAAATAAATAAAATCTTTAAAAAAAAAAGAATTACAAAACATACTAAAAGGCAAAAAACAGTTTGAAGAGACAGAGCTAGCATCAGAACCATACATGGTAAGAGTGTTGGAGTTATCGGAGTAGGAATTTAAAACTATGATTAAGACGCTAAGGGCTCAGGACGCCTGGGTGGTTCAGCTGGTTAAGTTGGCCTTAGGCTCAAGTCATGATCCCAGGGTCCTGGGACTGAGTCCTGCATCGGGCTCCTCGCTGAGCAGGGAGCCTGCTTCTCCCTCTGCCTGCCACATCCCCCTGCTTGTGCTCTCTCACTCTCTGACAAATAAAATCTTTAAAAAAAAAAAAAAAAACACACAAGATGCTAAAGGGCTCTAATGGATACAGCAGAGAGCATGAAAAAACAGATGGGCAATGTAAGCAGAGAGATGGAAATTCTAAAAAAGAACCAAAAAGAAATGCTAGAGATCAAAAACACTGTAACAGAAAGGAAGAATGCCTTTAATGGGCTCATCGGTAGACTGGACCCAGAGGAAGAAAGAATCTCTGAGTCTGAGGCTATCTCAATAAAACTGCCAAAAGTGAAAAGCAAAGAGTAAAGGCACAGGAAAACAAAACAAAACAAAAAAACACAATACAATATCCAGGAACTATGGGACAACTACAAAAGGTGTAAAGTATGTGTGACTGGAATTCCAGAAGAAAAAGAAAGGTGCAGAAAAAATATCTGAAACCATAATGGCTGAGAATTTCCACCAAGTTCATGTCAGACACCAAATCACAGATTCAGGAAGCTCAGAGATCACTGAGCAGGCAAAATGCCAAAAAAATTATACCTAAGACATATGATTTTCAAAATACAGAAAACCAAACATAAAGAAAAAATCCTGAAAGAAGCCAGAGGGAAAAAGCTACACTATTTACAGAGGAACAAAGGAAAGAATTACATCAAACTTCTCTTAAGAACCATGCAAGCAAGAAGAGAGTGGAGTGAAATGTTTAAAACACTGAGAGGAAAAAACCCACCAACCTAGAATTCTATTCCTTGCAAAATGCCCTTCAAAAGTGAAGGCAAAATAAGACTTCCTCAAACAGAAATTGAGGGAATTTGTTGCCAGTTCCTTTTCTAGAGAACTTCTCTTGACATTTACAAGACCTTACAAGAAGAAAAATGGTATCGGGTCAGAAACTCAGATCTATATAAGAAAAATGGAGAAAAAGGGAGAAGAAGAAATAAGTGAAGGTTTAAAAAAAAAACCTAAAAGTTATTTTTTTTTCAAAAAATGATTTTATTTATTTATATGAGAGAGAGAGCACGCACGCGAGCAGGGGAAGGGGTAGAGGGAGAAGCAGACTCTCTGCTGAGTGGGGAGCTCGATGCGGGACTCGATCCCAGGACCCCAGGATCATGACCTGAGCTGAAGGCAGACACTAACTGGCTGAGCCACCCAAGAGTCCCAAAACTTTTTATTTTTATTTTCACTGTTTTTCAAAACTTTTAAAATTTTTAATGGCTGTAACAGGTAACAGTTTGTTAAAAATAACAATACCAACAATGTATTTGATTATGTATGCTAATAAATATATACGTATAAATGAATGACAGCAAAGATATAAGGAACATGAAAGAATTTTTATATTTACAAGTTTTATCAAAATATAGCATATATAGTAAAATTATCCAATTTTAAGTATATAATTCAATGAGTTTTGACAAATGTGTATATTACCACCACCACAATCACGATATAGAACATTTACATCACCCTAAAAAGTTCCCTAGTGACCCACTGCAGTCTTTGCCCCCCTACCCCAGCCTCTAGTGGCCGCCAGTCATTTTGTCTTAATCGTTTTGCCTATTCCAGACTTTCACATAAATGCAATCACAGAGAATTTTTTTTTATCTGGCTTTGTATTTTTTTTTTTTTTAAAGATTTTATCCATTTGACAGAGACAGAGACAGCGAGAGCAGGAACACAAGCAGGGGGAGTGGGAGAGGGAGAAGCGGGCCTCCCTGCGAGGAGGGAGCCCGATGTGGGACTCGATCCCAGGACCCCGGGATCATGACCTGAGCTGAAGGCAGACGCCCAACAAATGAGCCACCCAGGCGCCCCTCTGGCTTTGTATTGTAAATACACTGGCAGTTGGTTCCAACTTAATACATTAAATAATATAAATAAAAATCTCATTGTTTATAGAAGTATGAGAAATACTATTATATTGCTATAGAAATAGTTTGCACTAACCAATATTTTGTTTTCATTGTTTGTGGATTTAACAATAGCTGACTGCCCCTATTTTTGTTTAGTCAATCAGTTTTCCCTTTGAAAAGACAAATTATTGTTTAATCTAAACTACTTTAAACAAACCTGGGTAAATTTACTTATAGCATAATCAATTTCATTTGGTGGCTTTAAAATGTTTGGGACAAAAACAATATGCTCCCTTTAAGAAGACAGTAGAGAAATCATTATTTCAACAGAGAAATCATTAACCAGGAATTAAAAGCCTTTGGTACGTTAGGAACAAGATGGAAAAAAGAAATTAAGAGCAATTAGTGCTCACACAGTAACCATATAAAATAGGTTAACACCTTTCCTTTAAAATTAGCATTCCTGAACATATTAGATCAGAATCACCAGAAACCAAGAAACAGCCCAGAACAAAGACAAAAGAAAGATAGTATACATTTCCTCAGGAGATGAAGGAAAGTAAATATTTATATAAGTAAGTCTTCTCACAGTTAAATATGTCCTTGGTAGTTAACAATGGCTTGGTAGAGTTCACATTTCTTTTAACTTTGCTGTAAGCTGAATACTATATTGGAATCTTTTAAGATTTAATCTCATCAATAACTTTTCTGCAGCATTTATATTTCTTAAAGGAAAAGCAGAAGGGCGCCTGGGTGGCTCAGTCATTAAGCCTCTGCCTTCGGCTCGGGTCATGATCCCAGGGTCCTGGGATGGAGTCCCATATTGGGCTCCCTGCTCAGTGGGATGCCTGCTTCTCCCTCGTCCACTCCCCCTACTTGTGTTCCTGCTCTTGTGCTCACTCGCTCTCTCTTTCAAGTAAGTTATAAATAAAATCTTAAAAAAAAAAAAAGTAACAGGGTGTATTAAAATTCTGAGTTGACTTCACTTCAGAAAATGCCTACCCATTAGATCCTAGCTACTCTCAACAGGCATCTTGTGACAACTAATCAAAATGCAAGTAGAAAAAAAAAATGAACAAAAGGAAAATCTAGTTACCCAGGAGACTCTGAACCCATTACACTATTTTAATGATGAAAGTAGCACTCTAGTCATTACAGCATTTAGTAACTCCTCTGAGACAGTAGCTTTCAAGAAAAATTATTTTGAAATAATTTCAAGTGTACAGAAGAGTTGCAAGATTAGTACAAACGATTCCAGTATACTCTTCACCCAGATTCATCAATCAACATTTTCCTCCATTTGCTTGCTCTGTGTTTTTTTAAAACCAATTGAGAGTTAGCATCATCATGCCCCTTTCACCCTAAATATTTTGGCACGTACATTTTAAAAACAAGGACATTCTCCCTCATAACCACAGAACAATTATCAAATTGAGAAAATTTAACACTTGCATAGTACTATTTATATTGGGAATACAGTCCATTTTCAAATGTCACCAATTATCCCTATAATGTCCTTCATGGCAATTTTCTCCCCCGATGCAAGATCCAATCTAAGATCCTGCATTTCATTTCTGTGTCAAGTCTCTTTAGTCTCCTTCAATCCTGAACAGTTCCTCATTCAGCCTTTTTTTTTTTTTTCCATGACCTTTATATTTCTGGAGAAATATTTTACAAAACGCTTCCAAGTTGGTTTGTCTGAAGTTTCCTCAGAGTTAGGTTGAAGCTACACACGATGGGCATAAAGAGCCCATCTCAATAAAACTGCCAAAAGTGGTTCTGAAGTTGGTTTGTCTGAAGTTTCCTCAGAGTTAGGTTGAAGCTACACACGATGGGCATAAAGAGCAGAGTGCTATTGTGTCCTTCTGGGTGCAGCGCATCAGAAGGTGATCACCCGCTCAAGGTGGAATCCCCCAGGCTTCTCTACTGTAAGGTTACCATATTTCTTTGTGATTATAAGTCATCTGTGGGGAGATACTCTGAAACTATTAACATCCTGTTTCTCTTCAAATTTTCCACTGTTGATCTTCCATGAATCAATTATTAAAATAATGATGGCAGGGGCGCCTGGGTGGCTCAGGCGGGTAAGCAGCTGCCTTTGGCTCAGGTCATGATCCCAGGGTCCTGGGATCGAGTCCTGCATTGGGCTCCCTGCTCGGCGGGGAGCCTGCTTCTCCCTCTCCCTCTGCCTGCCTCTCTGCCTACTTGTATTATCTCTGGCAAATAAATAAATAAAACCTTTAAAAAAATAAAAAATAAAATAAAATAATGGCCAAATGGTGATTTTTCTAACTTTATTCTTTCTACATGTATTAGTTGGCATTCTACTATAACAACTTTTCCTCTCTCCTCTTTGCTTATTTTATTTAATGGCTTAAAACCCATTATTGTCATTATTTATTATGAAAATCATATTGTCTCCACCCCAAAACTGCTAGAACTCATACAGGAATTCAGTAAAGTGGCAGGATATAAAATGCACAGAAATCAGTGGCATTCCTATACACCAACAAGAAGACAGAAAAGAGAGAAATTAAGGAGTCGATCCCATTTACAACTGCACCCAAAACATAAGATACCGAGGAATAAATCTAACCAAAGAGGCAAAGAATTTGTACTCAGAAAACTATAAAATACTCATGAAACAAATTGAGGAAGACACAAAGAAATGGAAAAACGTTCCTTGCTCATGGATTGGAAGAACAAATATTGTGAAAATGTCAATGCTACCTAGAGCAATCTACACATTCAATGCAATCCCCATCAAAATACCATCCACTTTTTTCAAAGAAATGGAACAAATAATCCTAATATTTGTATGGAACCAGAAAAGACCCCGAATAGCCAGAGGAATGCTGAAAAAGAAAAGTAAAGCTGGCAGCATCACAATTCCAGACTTCAAGCTCTATTACAAAGCTGTCATCATCAAGACAGTATGGTAGTGGCACAAAAACAGACACATAGATCAATGGAACAGAAGAGAGCCCAGAGATGGACCCTCAACTCTATGGTCAACTCATCTTTGACAAAGCAGGAAATAATGTCCAGTGGAAAAAAGACAGTCTCTTCAACAAATGGTGTTGGGAAACTTGGACAGCCACATGCAGAAGAATGAAACTGGACCATTTCCTTACACCACACACAAAAATAGACTCCAAATGGTTGAAAGACCTCAATGTGAAACAGGAGTCCATCAACATTCTAAAGGAGAACACAGGCAGCAACCTCTTCGACCTCAGCTGCAGCAACTTCTTCCTAGAAACATCACCAAAGGAAAGGGAAGCAAGGGCAAAAATGAACTATTGGGACTTCATCAAGATAAAAAGCACAGCAAAAGAAACAGTCAACAGAACCAAAAGACAACTGACAGAATGGGACAAGATACTTGCAAACGACATTATCAGATAAAGGGCTAGTATCCAAAATCTATAAAGAACTTATTAAACTCAACACCCAAAGAACAAATGATCCAATCAAGAAATGGGCAGAAGACATGAACAGACATTTTTCCAAAGAAGACATCCAAATGGCCAACAGACACATGAAAAAGTGCTCAACATCGCTCGGCATCAGGGAAATCCAAATCAAAACCTCAATGAGATATCACCTCACACCAGTCAGAATGGCTAAAATTAACAAGTCAGGGAACGACAGATGTTGGCGGGGATGTGGAGAAAGGGGAACCCTCCTACACTGTTGGTGGGAATGCAAGCTGGTGCAGCCACTCTGGAAAACAGTATGGAGGTTCTTCAAAAAGTTGAAAATAGAGCTACCATACGATCCAGCAATGGCACTACGGGGTATTTACCACAAAGATACAAATGTAGGGACCCGAAGGGGTACGTGCACCCCAATGTTTATAGCAGCAATGTCCATAATAGCCAAACTGTGGAAAGAGCCAAGATGTCCATCGACAGATGAATAAAGAAGATGTGGTATATGTGGTGTGTGTGTGTGTATATACACCACACACACACACACACACACACACACACACACACACACACACACACACACACAGAGGAATATTATGCAGCCATCAAAAGGAATGAAAGCTTGCCATTTGCAACGACATGGATAGAACTGGAGAGTGTTATGCTGAGTGAAATAAGTCAATCAGAGAAAGACATGTATCACATGACCTCACTGATATGAGGAATTCTTAATCTCAGGAAACAAACTGAGGGTTCCTGGAGTGGTGGCGGGGGGAGGGATGGGGCAGCTGGGTGATAGACACTGGGGAGGGTATGTGCTATGGTGAGCGCTGTAAATTGTGCAAGACTGTTGAATCACAGATCTGTAACTCTGAAACAAATAATACATTGTATGTTTAAAAAAAAAAGAAGATAGCAGGAGGGGAAGAATGAAGGGGACTAAATCGGAGGGGTAGACGAACCATGAGAGACGATGGACTCTGAAAAACAAACTGAGGGTTCTAGAGGGGAGGGGGGTGGGGGGATGGGTTAGCCTGGTTAAAGAGAGCACATTCTGCGTGGAGCACTGGGTGTTATGCACAATGAATCATGGAACACTACATCAAAAACTAATGATGTAATGTATGGTGATTAACATAACAATAAAAAATTAAAAAAAGAAGAAGAAGATAGCAGGAGAGGAAGAATGAAGGGGGAAATCGGAGGGGGAAATGAACCATGAAAGATGATGGACTCTGAAAAACAAACTGAGGGTTCTAGAGGGGAGGGGGTCAGGAGGATGGGTTAGCCTGGTGATGGGTATTAAAGAGGGCACGTTCTGCATGGAGCACTAGGTATTATACGCAAATAATGAATCATGGAACACTACATCAAAAACTAATGATATAATGTATGGTGATTAACATAATAAAAAAAAATCATATTGTCACAGATTTGGCTTGAACTGGCTCCTATATCCTTTTGACATGTCATATTTTGAGCACTTGCTTATTTTTTGGTATTATAAGACATTCCAGGCTCTTAAACTTACCTTTACCCAGCACTGGAATCACCCATTTCTACAAGGGGCCTGGTTCTTTTTAGTGGGGATTGGTTATTTTATATTTATTTACTTTTTAAAAGATTATTTATTTGAGAGAGAGAGAGAGAGAGAGAGAGAGAGCAAACGAGCATGAGCAGAGGGAGGGGCAGAGGGAAAAGCAGACTCCTCACTGAGCAGGGAGCCCCAATGCGGGGCCCAATCCCAGGACCCTGAGATCATGACCTGAGCCGAAGGCAGACGCTTAGCCGACTGAGCCACCCAGGCACCCCGGGATTGGTTATTTTAAAACACCAAATCTTAATCTGAAGTGTAATGTAGAAAAACAGATAGAAGCAGAGGTTTGGCATGTTAAGTGGCAATGAGCATAGTCTAAAAACTTCTCTAGCTGTAGAACCTAACATTTTGCTGCCTATAACAAATTACCAGAATAAATGCCCCTAAGTATGCAGCAGAGTAGCCCTAATGTCTATCCAGTCTCAAAATTTTATATTTAAAGTACCGTAAATTACAAATCCACATGGCTAAAAATAAACTTTCATTCTATGTTTTTCTTAAAAAAGTAGTTTTAATTATTCACACACATTTTTACATGTGCAAGAAACACTAGAACAAGATTCTCCAAGAGTGGGGCCAAGGCTTTTCATTCTTTGGTATTTCTTTCTATTTAAACATTTTTTTACATTTTATTTATTTATTTGAGAGAGAGAGCGCATGAGTGTGGGGATGGGCAGAGAGAGAGGGAGAAGCAGACTCCCCACTGAGTATGGAGCCCGATGCAGGGCTTGATAAGGGCTCAATTGCTGGATGCTGAGACCACGACCTGAGCCAAAGTTAGACACTTAACCAACTGAGCCACCCAGGCGCCCCTTGGTATTCCTTTTTGTAACTGCCTGATGAACTAAAAATACATGTTTTATTGTAACAACTCTCTTCTCTGACCGCTTAAAGTAGAACCAGTGACTACCTACTATAGGTGGATATGTCATAAAAACAGATACAGCTAGCTCGTCATGGCATGAGCAACTGGATTCAACCTTTTCTCCCTAAGACCTGAGCAGTCACCAATCAACAACGCTCTGCCACATCAAACTTGAAAGGAATTAAACTATGATACATAAATTAAGGTGATGAAAAGCACATAAACTGATTCATTAAAAAAAAATCATATAGTAGCCCCTCATCCTTCAAGCTGCTTATTCTTCATCTTCCTACTTGAGTAGGAAGAAAAAAATCAAAATACAGCATCTGTCTCCTGTGGAGCTCACAATTAAGAAATACTTTTAGGTTTAAATTGAGAAAAAAGCTCTTCTACCTGGAGAATAGGCTGGTATACTATCTGTCCCCCAATACATTTCTACATTCTGTATCTGTGTAGTGAGTTGGTACACTGGAGCAAGGGGTGCATTTCTTTCTAATGACACCCAAAAAACACTTTTATTGATTTGCAACCCTACAATGGGTCCCAATCAAAGATGAAACCAGAGGTCAAAGACAGCCATTCACAATAGTCTCATTAGATTTATCTGTAGCAGTTCAGTAACAAACGAGAAGTGGTATGTTTTTTGTAACAATGAGAAAAAGAATAAATATAATGCCCAATTATAAGGAATTACTTAATTATGGACTGTTGTCAAGCTATTTAAAATTACTGCTATGCACATACCATTAACCACAAAGAAACAAAGGAATGAAAAAAGTAAAGTTAAAAACAAAAGCAGAAGACAAAATTATTGGTATTCATGATTACAACTGTGGGAATGAAAAAAGGGGAAATTGGCAGGAAATGCACCCAAAATAAACTCATAGTGTGTCAAAGTGCTGAGATCAATGTTTTCTTCATTTTCTAATTTTCTCTAAGGGTGATTATTTTAAAAAGATTAAAATTATAGGGGCACCTGGGTGGCTCAATCAGTTAAGCATCCAACTCTTGGTTTTGGCTCAGGTCATGATCTCTGGGTTGTGAGATCAAGCCCCATGTCAGGCTCCACACTCAATGGGGAGTCTGCTTGAGAGACTCTCTCTCTCTCTCCATCCCTCCCCTGACTCGTGCACACTCTCTCTAAAATAAATAAATAAATCTTTTTTTTTTAAAGGAAAGATAAAATTATAAAAAATAGTAGTAACATCTAACATTTAGATAGCACTTCAGTTTACATGTACATTCATATGTAATTTCTCTTTATTCTCTGAACAACTAACTGGTGGCTTACCCTTTTATAAAGACAAGTCAAAGTTTATAGGAAAATGGAGTCTTTCAGCTGAAGAACTGATTAAAAGCCCAGTTATAAAATCTACAATTATTCCCTGCAACTATTACTTATAGTACCCCATAACTATACTAGCACCTACTTTAAAAAAACAAGAGGGGAGGGGTGCCTGGGTGGCTCAGTCAGTTAAGCATATGCCTTTGGCTCAGGTCATGATCCCAGGATCCTGGGTTCCAGCCCTGCATCGGGCTCCCTGCTCAGTGGGGAGCCTGCTTCTCCCTCCCTCTGCACCCCCCATGCTTGCTCTCTCTCACTCTCAAATAAATAAATAAAATCTTAAAAATAAAAAAATAAACAGAAGGGGAGGGGGAGTTCTTTATTAAAATAACATAACAAAGTACTTGCAACATCCTTTCAACACAGTGGACCACACATGTAAATCTACTGAATTCCTACAACAGTTAAGATGATCCTCTTTGATATTCATTATATCAAATATGTGTTCATTTAATTCTATGACCCACTATTATTATCCCATTTTACCAATAAGAAAACAAAATTTAAGTCAAAGAATTACATTCAAAAGGCACAGATTATTCGATTTATTGCCCATCACCAAATATGTAGAGTATATACAGACCCAAGAAGTATCTACCATCTGGTAGGGGGTAGGGATTAGAAAGGAAAAAGCAAAAAGAGGAAAAATGGTGAAATCTGTATTAAGTTAGAACTTTGCAGATACAGGGGCGCCTGGGTGGCTCAGTCATTAAGCGTCTGCCTTCGGCTCAGGTCATGATCCCAGGGTCCTAGGATCGAGCCCCACATTAGGCTCCCTGCTCGGCGGGAAGCCTGCTTCTCCCTCTCCCGCTCCCGCTCCCTCTGCTTGTGTTCCCTCTCTCACTGTGTCTCTGTCAAATAAATAAAATCTTAAAAAAAAAAAAAAAAAAAGAACTTTGCAGATACAGATCTCTGGTTCCTGGAAAAATCATAAAATAACTGCCATAAAGGGCATCAGCTTCAGACCTAATAACCAATGACAAGACTGGAATTAAGGCCATGAGGAGTCTGACCAAGTCTGCTGATCTATTTAGAAGCTTTGGTGAGTGAGTCTCTAAAAAAGAAAATGCTATGAAGTAAGCTCAAGTCACAGGCACAAAACATGAAAGGTAAGGATGACAAGCACTTACAAATCTTCATCAGCACTAGAAAGGCTGTCTACTCAGAAGTCTAGCCACACGCTGGAGCTGCAGCCGCCGCAGAGGGTGGTGGGAAGAGTACTAGACCAGAATCAGGAGATCCAGGTCCCAAGCTTCTAATCTGTAAAACTAAGATACTGGATAACTTTACCTCCCAAGAGCCTCCCGGCTGTAAAATTCTTTAAGGTACACAACCACACTGCAGGTGCTACTGAGCATGACTTAGGTGAGGCATGAATTGTAACAGGGAGATGAGGCATCTTGAGTGCCACCACTGAGATCAGTCCAACAAATTTAACTGATTTCACCCCATGTTACAAATTCTGCTTAGTTCCTACACTTTTTCAGTAATAAGAAGAAAAAAATTCTAGAGGAATAAGCAGCAGATGGTAGGGTTAAAATACTTGTTTTTAGTCACTTATTCAGAGCTTCAAAATATAGGCATACCTCATTTTTTGTGCCTTCTTTTATTGCACTTCACAGATTTTTCTTTTTTTTAACAAACTGAAATTTGGGGCAATCCTGCATTGAGCAACTCTACTGACACCATTTTCCCAATAGCCATTGCTCAATTTGTGTCTCTGTGTCACATTTTGGTAAATCTCCCAGTATTTCAAACGTTTTCATTATCATAGTATTTGTTATGATGGTCTGTGATAGTACTACTGTAATTATTTTGGGGTGTCACAAATCACACCCACGTAAAATGGTGAACTTGATCAGTGAATGTTTTGTGTGTTTGACTGCTCTACCAACCAGCTGTTCTCCCATCCCTCTCCCTCTCTTCTCTATTCCCTGAGACACTATGATACTGAAATTAGGCCAATTAACAATCCTACAACAGCCTCGAAGTGTTCAAATGAAAGGGGGGTCCACTTCTCTCACTTTCAGTCAAACGCTAGAGGTGATTAAGCTCAGTGAGGAAGGCATGTCAAAAGGCAAGAGAGGCCAAAAGCTAGGCCTCTTGTGACTGTTAGCCAAGTTGTGAATGCAAAGAAAAATTTCTTGAAGGAAATTAGAAGTGCTACCCTAGTGAACACATTAATGATAAGAAAGCAAAACAGTTTGCTGATATAGAGAAAGTTTTAGTGGTCTGGATAGACAATCACACCAGCTGCAACGTTCTCTTAAACCAAAGGCTAATCTAGAGTTGGGTCCTATTTCTCTTCAATTCTATGAAGGCTGAGAAAGGTGAGGAAGCTGCCAAGAAAAGCTTGAGGCTAGCAGAGGCTCATTCATGAGGTTTTAAGGAAAGAAGCCATCTTCAGAACATAAAAATGCAAGGTGAAGCGGCAAGTGCTGATGCAGAAGTTGCAGCAAGTTATGCTGAAGATTTAGCTAAGATCATTAATGAAGGTGACTACATTAAACAATAGATGTTCCATGTAGATGAAACAATCTTATATTGAAACAAGATGTCATCTAGGGCTTTCATAGCTAGAGAGCTTCAAAGGACAGGATGACTCTCTTGTTAGGGGCCAATGCAGCTGAGTGATTTAAGTTGAAGCCAATGCTCACTGAACATTCAGAAAATCCTAGGGCCCTTAAGAATTATGCTAAATTTACTCTGCTTGAGCTCTATAAATGGAACAAAAGCCTGGGTGACAACACAATGTTTACAACATAGTTTACTGAATATTTTAAGCCCACCATTGAGACCTAGTGCTCAGAATAAAAGATTCCTTTCAAAATATTGCTGCTCACTGACAATGCACCTCATCACCCAAGAGCCCTGATGGCGACGCACAATGAGATAAATGATGTTTTCATGCCTGCTAACACAACATCCACTCTGCAGCCCGTGGATCAAGCAGTAATTTTGACTTTCAAATCTTATATTTATGAAATACCTTTCATAAAGCTCTAGCTGCCATAGATAGTGATTCCTCTCATGGATCTGGACAAAGTATACAGAATACCTTCTGGAAAGGCTTCACCATTCTAGATGCCATTAAGAACATTTGGGATTCACGGAAAGAGGTCAAAATAACAACATTAACAAAAGTTTGGAATGAAGCCGATTCCATCCCACATGAATGACTTTTGGGGCCTTAAGACTTTAGTGGAGGAAGTAACCACAGATGTGGTGGAAATCGCAAGAGAATCAGAATTAGAAGTAGAACTTGAAGATGTGACTCAATAGCTGCAATCTCATGATAAAACTCGAATGGATGAGGAGATGCTTTTTGTGGATGAGCAAAGAAAGTAGCTTCTTGAGCTAGAATCTATTCCTAGTGAAGATGCTATGAAGACTGTTGAAATAACAACAAAGGATTTAGAATTTTACATAAACTTAGTATAGAAGTGGCAGCAGGGTTTGAGAGAATTGACTCTAATTTTGAAAGAAGTTCTGCTGTGAGTGGAATGTTATCAAACAGCATCACATTCTACAGAGAAATGGTGTGAAAGAGTCAATGCAGCAATCTTCATTGTTGTCTTATTTAAAGAAACTGCCACAGCCACTCCAACTTTCAGCCACCACCAGTGAGCAGCCATCAACACCGAGACAAAATTCCCCCACCAGCAAAGCTTACAACTCATTGAAAGCTCAGATGAGAGTCAGCATTTTTTAGCAATGAAGTATTTTTAATAAGGTCTGTACATTTTTTTAGATATAATGCTACTGCACATTTACTAGACTATAGCATGTGCATGTAACATATGTACCAGGAAACCATTCATTTAACTTGTTTCATATTGCAATATTCACTTCATTGCTGTGGTCTAGAACCAAATCCACAGTATCTCCAAGGTATGGCTGCATACAGTTTTCACAGCATTCTAAAATTTGAGAGTTGCAGAGTGGTACAAACATTATGTCAACTATAAAAATATGTAGGAGGACACGAACTGGTACTATGTACAAATGAAAATCAGCATGGAACAAATGTGAAATTGTAAACAATATGAGAAATACTCTTAAAAAACATTGTTTTAGTCTCTTTTCAATAAAAATGAGTTAATTTCTTCTCTTCCTTTTATTATCTCTCTCAAACTGCCTGCATCCTAACAGAGCAGACAAAACTGCTGAACCCTATGTTTAAATAAATCATAAATGGACAATGTTTTCCTCCTATGATACCAAGTTCAAAATGGTCAACTCTCACGAGATATGATGGGCTCTAGCAATTTATCCTTCCTAGCAAACATGTACCTTTCATTCAATTTGGGGGCTGCCACTGAACCAGGTATAGGCAGACTTGGAACATAGTGATCAATTTCTCTCCCTGCTGTTCCTGGGCGCCTGCGTGGTTCAGTCAGTTAAGCATCTGCCCTCAGCTCAGGTCATGATCCCAGAGTCCTGGGATCAAACCCTGCATTGGGAATCCCTGCTCAGCGGGGAGCCTGCTTCTCCCTCTGCCTGCCTCTCCCCACCTCTCTCTCTGACAAATAAATAAATAAAATCTTAAATAAAATAATGGTGTTCCTTCAAAACATATTCTTGTAGTTCTGGGGCACCTGGGTGGCTCAGTCAGTTAAGCATCTGAGTGACTCTTGATTTCGGCTCAGGTCATGATCTCAGGGTTGTGAGATGGAGCACCGTATCAGGGCTCCATGCTGGGGAGATGGAGTCTGCTTAAGATTCTCTCTCCCTCTCCCTCTGCCCTACATCCCCCTCCAAAATAAAAATAAAACATACTTTTGTAGTTCGAATGGGACTTCAGAAATAATAGAAATTTACCAATTAAAAGCCTCCTGAAAACAACCTTCCCCATTTCCCTGGTTGGCTCCAGTCCCTCAAAAGCCAACAGTAGATTCTGAAGCAGCCACATGGCCCTGGTTACATCTTTTCACAGTTTCAGTGCTTTGTTACCTCCTTTAAGCTTATTTTACCTATTCAAACTCTTCTCAATGCTCAGTGTAACTTACGTCACTTTCTTCTTCATACCCTATCAGGTCTTTGAAGAAATCAATTTAATGCAGAAATTTATTAACCTTTGGCTTCAGCGATGTGTAAATCTTCTGAGAGGCAAACCACCCAATAATCCAGTTGCTTCCCGCAAATGTATAAACTCACATTTAACAAATTAGGATATTCATTGTTTTGGAATTGGCCTTTAAGTAAAATAAGCAGCTTTAAACACATATAAATCCAAAAGAAAAAGAAAAAAGTATTCTTTATCTGGCAATTTCACTGGGTTTATACACAAAAGAATTGAAAGCAGGGTCTTACGAGATATTTGCATTCCTGTGTTCACAGCAACATTATTCACAATAGCCAAAAGGGGAAAGCAACCCAAATGTCCATCAAAAAATAAATGAATAAACAAAATGTGGTATATACATACAATGGAATATTAATATTATTCAGCCTTAAAAAGGAAGGAAATTGTGATACATGCTCTAACATGGATGAACACTGAGGACACATATGGTAAGTGAAAGAAGCCAGTCACGAAAGGACAAACACTATAAAAAGTCCCCAGAATAATCGAATTCACAGAGACAGAAAGAATCGTGTTTGCCAGACGTTGGGGTGAAAGGAAGGAATGAGGGATTGCTGTTTAATGTGTAGAGAGTTTAAGTTTTATAAGAATGAGTTCTGGAGATTCACTGCATAACAATATAAATGTACTTAACACTTCTAAACTGTACACTTTAATAGTTTTATGTTAAAACTATCAATTTCATGTTATGTGTATTTTATTAAAATTTTAAAAAATCTTCTCTATGTCCCAAACTAAATCCTAGGGTTATAAACCCTTTCACTTTTGAACTACCACATTATCCATCATTTCAACAACACTTGGCAGGGTGAGAAGTCAAGCGAGACAAATAGCACTTTTCGAGTACCTTATGCTGCTTAATTACAGGTGTGTTGTCCGAAATAATTAGCTTTTATTTTATTTTATTTTTTAAAGATTTTATTTATTTATTTTGACAGAGAGAGACACAGCGAGAGAGGGAACACAAGCAGGGGGAGTGGGAGAGGGAGAAGCAGGCTCCCCACTGAGCAGGGAGCCTGATGCGGGGCTCGATCCCAGGACCCCGGGATCATGACCTGAGCCGAAGGCAGACACTTAATGACTGAGCCACCCAGGTGCCCCTGAAATAATTAGCTTTTAAAAAGGAATAGCCTTAATTCTCCTCTGTAACTGGTTAGTGATCTCAGTTTCCCTTCATTAAGTTCTTGACAGCTCAATGTCCTCACATCTGTCATTGTTTGGGAGACTGATTCCAAGAACATAAATTGCATCAAGGACTAGGCAACAAATTTATTCTGGTTCATGGGACAGATCTGAACCCATCTGTTTTCTAATCAAAAGCCATATTTGAATCAGTTTTGTTCCACCACAGTACCATGCCAATGGGAGCAATACAATCATACAGTATTTTCCTCCTTTCTATCCATGTAGTACAAGAAAAACAAATCAATTAGAACCGTAAGAGCATCCTCAGAAACAGGGTCTTTACAGGCTGTGGAATCTGCAATCTTTTCCATCTTTATCTGTTTATTCTTTAGACTACTATGATTACATTTCCTCTAAGTGACATGGTTTCTTCTAGAATTACATGGGGAGAAAATAGTCCTGTGTTGTAATAACTAACTTACCTTAATCTTTTTTTAAGTTGTAAACTGTCATGGATGATCCTTTTAACAAACTCTAATTCACCTCCTTCTGCCATGATTTCTGTGATACCTCCTGTATTTACGGAACTAGGTGGAGGTCTCCGAGGATTTCGAGAGTTTACTCCCTGCACGACAACAACAACATGTGGTGAAATTCTTATACCGTGAGACCAAGTCTTTGACTGTAATCTAGTTCAAAGTAAGAATGCTGAGATGTAATTTAGTTTCCAAATATCATGCTAAATCTAGGATTTAAAAATCATTCAGCCATTGTAATATTACATTTTAAGCAACTGGATTCATGTTAATATTCTTCCCCAGGGTCTTTTTTACCTTCCATCTTTGTGATTTAACATATAAAAACTTTACCTTTTTTATGTAGCCTAATCTGTCACTTTTCTTTATGTTTTGTCTTGGTATCATGCACAGAAAATACTGCACCCAAAGATTATATAAATATTTACTTATGTTTTCTTCTAGTACTCTTATGATCTCACTTTTTAAATTTAAATATTTAATCCCCTCCTACCTCAAATCATATTAAAAAATTAAATAAAGATCTAAATATAAAAGCTAAAATCATAAAATTTCCAAAGAAAACATAGAAGTAAATCTTCATGACCTTCGATTAGGCAATGGTCTCTTAGAGAAATTGTACTCCTTAAAATTTAACTTATAGGCTGCAAAGGACACCAAGAAAGTGAAAATATGAGGTGCCTAGGTGGCTCAGTGGGTTAAGCGTCTGCCTTCGACTCGGGTCATGATCCCAGGGTCTGGGACTGAGCCCTGAGTCAGGCTCCTTACTCAGCCAGGAGCCTTCTTCTCTCTTCTTCCTCTCCTTCTGACCTGCCCCCCCCCAACCCCACGCTTGTGCTCTTGCTCTCACGCTCTCTCTCTAATAAATAAAATCTTAAAAAAAAAAAAAAATGAAAAGACAACCCACAGGAGAAAATGTTTGCAAATAATAAATCTAATAAGGAACTTATGTTTAGAATACATAAAGAATTCTTTTTTTTTTAAACTTTTTTTTTAAAGATTTTATTTATTTATTTATTTGAGAGAGAGAATGAGAGAGAGAGCGAGCATGAGAGGGGGGAGGGTCAGAGGGAGAAGCAGACTCCCCGCTGAGCAGGGAGCCCGATGCGGGACTCGATCCCGGGACTCCAGGATCATGACCTGAGCCGAAGGCAGTCGCTTAACCAACTGAGCCACCCAGGCACCCAAGAATACATAAAGAATTCTTACAACAATAATAAAAAGAAAAATAATCCAATTTTTAAATGGGTAAAGGATCTGAACAGTCATTTCTTGAAAGAATATATACAAATTGCCAATAAGCACATGAAAAGATGTTCAACATAATTAGTCATCAAGGAAATAAACATCAAAACCAAGATGAGATACCACTTCATACCCACTAGGATGGCTATGATTAAGACAATATAATAACAAGTGTTAACAAGCATGTGGAGAAACTGGAAAGTGGAACCCTCATATACTGCTGCTGGTGGAATGAAAAATGATGCAGCCACTTTGGAGAACAGTCTGGCAGTTCTTCAAACAACTAAACAGAGTTACCATTTGACTCAGCAATTCTACTCCTAGGTATATTCGAAGGAGAAATGTCTACACAAACATGTGTACATGAATGCTCACATTAGCATTATTCGTAACAGCCAAAAAGTAAAGACAACCCAAATGTCCATCAATGAATGAATGGATAAGTAAAATGTGGTATTTCCATACAATGGAATACTATTTGGCAATAAAAGGAAATTAAGTACTGATACGGGATGAACCTTGAAAATGTACTATGTTTAGTCAAAGTCAGTAACAAAAGACCACATATTGTATGATTCCACTTACATGAAATGTCCAAAATAGGCAAATCCATAAAGACAGAAAGCAGACTGGTGGTTACCGGGGACTATAGGAGCTGTGGGAAACAGAGTAACTGCTAATGGGGATGGGGGGGTAGGGGAGTGATGAAATCATGTTCTAAAATGGACTGTGATGACAGCTGCACAACTCTGTGAATATACTAAGAATAACTAAATTCTACCCTTTAAGTGGGTAAATTGTATGGCATGTGAATTATATCTCAATAAAACTGATATAAAAAGAAATTTAGTTCTGATGCTAGTAATATTCTATTTCTTCATCTGGATGCTGGTTCCACAGGAGTATTCACTTTGGAAAAGCCAATTTACACTTATGGCATGGGTACCTTTATGTATATATCTTCATATATACATAAAATATACTGCTGCTGGATTTCTCAGATATGTAAGCCAATAAACTTCCTTTATTAAGTCAATATGAATTCAGTCCTCAGGCGCTTGATACCAGAAACATCCTGATATAGCTTCCAAAATAAAAGCTGTTGTCTGCTCTTATCTTTGCAAATGTCAACAAGGTAAGTAAGTCAATTATTTTTTTTTAAGATTTTATTTATTGATTGATTGATCTGAGAGAGAGCATAACCAGGGGGAGCAGCAGAGGGAGAGGGAGAAGCAGGCTCCTCGCTGAGCAGGGAGCCCAACATGGGGCTCCATCCCAGGACCCTGGGATCATGACCTGAGCCAAAAACACAGACGCTTAACCGAATGAGCCACCCAGGTGCCCCTAGTCATTTGTCTTAAAGCAGAAGGTACTTTACCTTGGCTTCCAACTGATTGGCAAAAAAGGGAGGGTTGCACATGCAAAAATCATAGATTATCTCAGATTCTTCTTTAAGAGCATCCATCAGGAGTGTCTTCTGTGGTACTTTTACCACTAGGAGAAAAAATAGGAACTGTTAACTACTATTAATGCTGTGGTAGTTTTCAAATATGACCACAGATTCTATGACACTAGTTTCTTCAATGGGTAGAGTTTAATTTCCCTCTCCTTGAGTATAGGCTATACTCAGTGACTCACTTTTATTGAACAGAATGAATATGAAGTGAAAGGATGTCACTTCTGAGGCTAGGTCATAAAAGAAAAATGGCTTCCTCCTTGCCCTATTTCTTGAATTACTTGCACTAAGAGAAGCCAGGCTGATACACTGTAAGGTTGCTCAAGTAGCCTAGAGGAGAGATCCACGAGAATGAATCTAGCCTACTACCAATGACCAAGTTATATGAACCATCTTGGGAGCAAATCTCTTATCTCCAGTCAATCCTTCAGATGACTGCAAATTCATCAGACTAAACCAGAACCACCCAAGTAGGCCATGCCCAAATTTCCGGCCCACACAATCTATGAGATATTTGTTTAAAGTTGCTAGATTTTGGAGTAATTTGTAACACAGAAATGGACAACTGAAAAACACATTAACAATGTTAGTATCTCCCCTTATAATGATATGCTTAACACTAGTAAGAAAAGCCTTGTTTTTCCATAAAGAGACATAAATTCTCTTTAATGAAAAAAAGCAAATATGAACAGCTCTTCAAATATACAGTAAGCATAAAATTAAAAGTAACTGGTCACTAAGGGGACTTGACTATCTGTGGCACAGTTCCATGTACTGAAATAAAAAAGATGGTACACTTTAATCAACAGCAGGGTTTCCCTTTTAAAATCTTGGTGACGGGGCACCTGGGTAGCTCAGTTGGTTAAGTGTCCGACTCTTGGTTTCAGCTCAGGTTACGATCCCAGGGTAGGAATATCGAGCCCCACATCAGGCTCCCTGCTCGGCAGGGAGTCTGCTTTTCTCCCTCTCCCTCTGCCCCTCCCTCCACTCGTGCTCTCTCTAAAGTGATAAAAAATAAAATCTTGGTGACTAGGTTACTTCATGTACAGTTGATTTCCACTATTCGTGGTAGTTATGTTTTATAAAGTCACCATGAACACTGAACTGGAACCAATGGCTCCTAAGAGAAATGTAAGGTTAGGTAACTATGAGCCTCTGGTCAAACAGTCTCAACAACTGATCAATATATAATTTTATTTTATGTGTATTTCTGTTTAAAGACACTTTATTTATTTTTAAAAGACTCCTTATTTTAACATACACTGCTGATTCATTAATACTGAAATGATGGCCCACAGCACTAGAACTCATGTCTGAATGAAGCTTATCTAACACATGTATTTTCCCTGTAAGGTTTGTCACATTCTTCTTATATTGAAGGAACATCTACTAGATACCACTTAAGCAGTTTCTTTAGGGGCCATTTTAAACAGCAAAATCACCAAGAAAAAGTACAAAAATGAAAAAAAAAGTGACATTAAATAGACTATGAAAAGGACACTTGTTTATAGCAGAGAGCTGAAACAAAAAGGCAGAGCATCACCTTGTTCAATTTCAGCTGGGAACGTGCGTGTTGGATGACTCAAATTTTTTGCCACTCTGCACATGTCTGTAAATGACCCTAAAAGTACCTCGATTATTGATTTTGGGGTTAAACATAACCCCAAGCAGGGAAATTCACAAATACAGAATCCACAAATTATGAGGATCGACTGTATTTACCATATTTCCTTCTGAGTTAACTCTGATAACAAAGCTGAAAACCCCGTTACAATGTACCTTATTTTTTCTGTTCTACTTGTTTCATTTATTTTCTTCTTCCAAGATTTTATTTAAACTCAAGTTAGTTAACATATAGTGTAGTATTAGTTTCAGTAGAATTTAGTGATTCATCACTTACATATAACACCCAGTGCTCATCACAATTGCCCTCCTTAATTCCCATCACCCATTTAGCCCATCCCTCACCCACCTCCCCTACAGCAACCCTCAGTTTGTTCTCCATCGTTAAGAGTCTCTTATGGTTTGCCTCCCTCTCTGTTTTATCTTATTTTATTTTTCCTTCCACAATATACCATATTTTTTAAAAATTACCAAAGTCTGTATATTAAAGCAAAAAATGAGATGTGTTAAATTATAAAAACAGATTATTAAACAGTGCTTGAAAGGGGTATTTATTCTATAGAGCTAACCTTTTATAAGATCAGACAAATTATTCTGTTCCACATTTTTCTTCGCATAGTTGAAGCACATGTCATCTACTTCTGTTGCAAGGAAATACCAGCCATTTAAGGTTGTTCCAAGTAAAGGATAGATGCAGGATGCCCCAGTACCTAGTAAAACGAAAATGCAGAACATGTTGCACACACCAGAGGGAGAGGTGAGAATAACAAGCCAAAACACCATTCTTCTCTTCTTAGAATTCTTGTAACCTTAACAGTTTAAGTCCTAAGCTGGTACCTGATTACATACATACTGTAGCTGCTGGGTTCTCTAGTCATTTCAGGTATGTCAGTCTTACCTCATAATTGGATTCAAATTTCTTAGAGGACAGCATCCTCTTCTTTTGTATGTTGTATTTAAAATGAAGTGTGCTACCAGGCTGGTGATCAAGGACTACAGGACTGATTAAAAATTATCAAAACACGTTAATTTACTTTATAAAATTTTTCATTTTAAATCTCACACAAAACTCGATTTTCTTAAATGAAATCAAAGCTTAAAATAGATCAATGTATATCCCGTTCCCCCAAAGCAGAAAAAAATACATAGGATGTAAAATTTTTAAGATTATTTAAATGACCAATTCCCCACATATCTGTAAGTTGTTACTTCAAGGAAATCAAAGTTAAAACAAAAAAAAACTAAAAACAACAACCACAACAAAAACAACTAAAGAGAGATTTCATTTCTTAGATGTGATGACATAGAAAGACATCTGATCCAGATCCAAAACATCAATCACTGCTTGCCCCACCATGGTTTCAAGGGAGACATTTGAAGGCAAATGTTCCAGGCAAAAATCACTCTTTGACAACTAGGGTTTGGTCCTAAACTTGTATCCCCCAAACATAGACTGGACTATATACTAACCACAAATACTGCTTTTATGACCACTGACTAATATTGGCCAATAAGATCCAAAGCACACATTCAAGAGAAGAAAAGCCAGTGATTCTCCTGAAGGCCTATGGTGGTCAGCACCTACCAGCCACTCCAGGCCTGCTCTCCCCTGACCACATCTTGGTGCCAGTCTAGTCTTATAAGGATTTGGCAAGAAGAGATGAGGGCTAGAGATACTCTTCACCCAGAGGAAACCCAGGGTCATCGTACTGCTTCTTCATTAAGTATTCTGAACAAGATGATAAAAGACAGGACAAAAGGGGCGCCTGGGTGGCTCAGTTGCTTAAGCATCTGCCTTCGGCTCAGGTCATGATCCCAGGGGTTCTGGGATCGAGTCCTACATCGGACTCCTTGCTCAGCAGTTGCTTCTCCCTCTGCCTGCTGCTCCCCCTGCTTCTGCTCACTCACTCTCTCTCTCTCTGACAAAATCTTAAAAAAAAGAAAAAGGACAATAACTAACAGCCCTTTGACAGTCACCATGACTGCTATACTTCCTATCATGTTTACTTATATCATCCTGGCCCTGAAGCTACTGGGCAAACACCTCCTTGGGGATGTATGAGGTAGTGAAGGAACGGGTGGTAAAGGGAACTCAAGCTCCTCTCAGAGGCCACAATTATTTAGTCCCTGCTAGCCATTCTGGTAAGCCAGAGTCATTAAGAGTAAGGAAGAAGCTCTGTAGGAAAAAAATACCTGGACCAGATGCCAAGCCTTGATTCTCACACAACTGCCTTTCTCTTCATACTTCAATTCATTTAAAAGCAAACAGCAAAAAAGAAAAAGTACTTTTCTTCAACTGCCCAAAGATCAGGTACCTCCACGGTAAAAAATACAGGTAAAGGACCTGTCCTCTGCCAAAAAAATCAAATTTCTCAATTCTTAAGACCAAAAAAACTTGAGGGGCGCCTGGGTGGCTCGGTCGTTAGGCGTCTGCCTTCGGCTCAGGTCATGATCCCAGGGTCCTGGGATCGAGTCCCACATTGGGCTCCCTGCTCAGCGGGAAGCCTGCTTCTCCCTCTCCCACTCCCCCTGCTTGTGTTCCTGCTCTCACTGTCTCTCTCTGTCAAATAAATAAATAAAATCTTAAAAAAAAAACAAAAACAAAAAACAACTGCCACAGTAAGGACAAAGCTAAAATCTTTAAAAAAAAAAAAGACCAAAAAGACTTGAATTCTAACACCCTCAGAAAGCTGAATGACATTTTAAAATGGGTAATAATCCTTGTAATGATAAATAAAAATGTAAAGTGTATAATCATAGAATTAAAGCAAACTGATGGAGTCTGGGGGAAGAATTTATGTAAAATCCTAATTAGAATGAATGTGATTTCAGCAACAGTGCCCCTTGTGAAGAGCTAAAATCCATTAACCTCCTATATCCTCAAGTGTTACTTTAGACAATTTGGGGCATAATTAAAATAAATTAGTACCAAGTAGGCTCTTATGCTTTTTAAGCTTTCTATACCCATCAGCCAATCTGCCATGAACATAAAAGGGCAGAGCTTTTGTTAAACCCCTCATTTTTACATAGTGCTTAGCTCATATGGGGCGTTCAGAGACTGAATGTTGAAGAATGATGTATTTAGGGGCACCTGGGTGGCTGAGTCAGTTGAGCGTCTACCTTCAGCTCGGGTCATGATCTCCAGGTCCTGGGATCGAGCCCCACATCAGGCTCCCTGCTCAACAGCAAGTCTGCTTCTCCCTCTCCCTCTGTGATCTCTCTTGCTCTCACACTCTAATACATAAATAGTATTTTTTTCTTTAAAGATTTTTTATTTATTTATTTGACAGAGAGAGACACAGCGAGAGAGGGAACATAATCGGGGAAGTGGGAGAGGGAGAAGCAGGCTTCCCACAGAGCAAGGAGCCCAATGCGGGGCTCGGTGACCTGAGCTGAAGGCAGACGCTTAACAACTGAGCCACCCAGGTGCCCCAATAAATATATTTTTAAAAAAGAAAAGAATGATGTATTTATCCATGAACATTCAATAAATTATTTATTGGACACCTACTATGTGCCAGAAACTTTGCTGGGCCTTGGGATATTATAGTAAAGCACAAAAGTAACAGGCTCTGCACTTGGTAATCTAGTGGTCAAGAAAGACATTAATCAGACAAGTGAATGTGTGGTTAAAAATAAATCAAATACCATGAAGGAAGAAACATGGTTTTCTAAAGCTCATAATCAAGAAAACTGTCTTCTGCTGGAAGGTCAGAGAAGGCTTTCTTGAGGAAATAAGGCTTGAGTTGACAACTACAGGATAAATGAGATTAACAAGGTAACGGTGGTGAAGTTACAGGCAGAGGGAACAACAGTACAAAGGCCTAAAATCATGGTGTCTTACTTATCAGAAGATCTAAAGACCACAAGTGTAAAAAACAAGGAAGCACACTGGATGAGGCTTAGAGAAGCTCAAAGAAGAGGGCAGGGAACAGACAATGGACATGCTAACAGATCAAGTTAGGGTATTGGGTGTTTCTCACAGAAGCAATAGGAAGTCATTAAAGTGATAAACATGTGACCAGGTATGGTACAGAGTTTCTGAAAAATGAAATGGAGAGGAAACAGAGTAGATGAGAAGAGTAGTTAAAAAGTAATTCTGGGGATGCCTGGGTGGCTCAGTTGGTTAAGCATCTGCCTTCAGCTCAGGTCATGATCCCGGGGTGCTGGGATTAAGTCCCATGTTGGGCTCCTTGCTCAGTGGGGAGCCAGCTTCTCCCTCTGCCTGCACGCATGTGCTCTCTCTCTCTCTGACAAATAAATAAAATCTTAAACAAAAAAGTAATTCCTTAGACCATGAGAGATGACAGTGATTTGGACTGAGATGGTGACACTGGAAATGGAGAGAAGTAGATGATTTAAGAAATATATTTTTTTAAAGATTTATTTATTTATTTGTCAGAGAGAGAGACAGACAGAAGGCACAAGCAGGCTGAGCAGGAGGCAGAGGGAGAAGCAGACTCCCCAATGAGCAAGGAGCAGGACTTAATCCCAGCACCCCAGGATCATGACCTGAGCTGAAGGCAGACATTTAACCAACTGAGCCACCCAGGCATCCCAAAAAATATTTGAGAGACAAAACCAGCAGGGCATGTATTGAATGGAGCACTGGGTGTTATACACAATGAATCAGGGAACACTACATCAAAAACTAATGACGTAATATATGGTGATTAACATAACATAATAAAATTAAAAAAAAAACAACAGGAAATGATGATAGACAGTCTTGGTGAGAATGGGGAGATGTATCAAGGAATATCAAGGATGACAGGGTGGACTGTGGTAGATTCATTGAAATAAGGAATGAAGAAAGAGGACCAAGATCAGAAAGAAAAGAGTATGAGTCTGGTCTTGGACATGGCAAAGTCTGAGATGTTCTTGAGATATCCGTATTTCTGACATTTGGGACTAGAGCTCAAGATCTGAGTAGGCAGAATACATAAATTTGTGGGTTATTTGCATGGAGGTGGAAAATAGTCATAGATGTGGATGAAATTGCCTAGAGTTAGGATGCTGAATAAGAAAGGGCTAGGGGCGCCTGGGTGGCTCAGATGGTTAAGCGTCTGCCTTCAGCTCAGGTCATGATCCCAGGGTCCTGGGACTGAGTCCCGCATCGGGCTCCTGCTAGGCGGGGAGCCTGCTTCTCTCCCTGCCTCTGCCTCTCTCTCTCTCTGACTCTCATGAATAAATAAATAAAAACATTAAAAAAAAAAAAGGGCTAAAAACAGGGCACACCTGGGTGGCTCAGTCGATTAGGCATCTACCAGGGTCCTGGGATCGAGCCCTGCATCCGGCTCCCTGCTAGACGGGGAGTCTGCTTCTTCCTCTGCCCCTCCCCCTTGCTCATGCTCTCTCTCTCAAAAGTAAATAAAATCTTAAAAAAAAGAGAGAATTTAAAACCATATATACCTATGTCAATTCCTCTTCGGAGAGTATTTTTGTCAGAGTCCTGATGACCAATCAGATCTTCCACCCAATGAATGTAGTTGAGTCTCAAGGGAACTGTAGGAATCAGTCTTTCCAACGGGATATCAATAGAAAGTCCAAAATCTTCCTTTAGAAGAGTACAGGTCAGAGCTCTGACTGCTTCTGGGTCTTTAAAATTAAGACTGAGGAGTGGAGAAAAAGAAAGAAAACTGATTAGTAAGATTCACGGTGCTATACAAGCTCTATGGCGGCCAGACAGTACCAAACACCCACTTGGATTTCTAGGAGACCACACATACATAGCTATGTAGAGCATTCAGCGCAGTGACAAACACATATGGGTGCTTAACACAGTCACAGTATATGAAAGGCAGTATAGATTTCCACTGAAAACACTGCATTTTCATACAAGGAACATGGAGGACAGGAGTGCCTCTGCTCCAATTCCTGCCCAATTGTCTCCTTACTTAGTTAATGTGACTTTGGACAAGTTATTTAACCTCCATGGGACTATTTCCTCAGCTGTAAAATGGGGATAATAATACCTGTATCATAGTGTTGCTGTGAGATAACCTGAGAAAAGTTAGCATAATGCCCAGTACATAGTAACTATTATACAAACACTGGCTATTTTTACTATTATCATTAACATCATTTGACTTTAGCACTTTTTAAAAATCATATTTAAAAGTGGAAAGAAAGCAGTATAAAATGCTTAATAATGAAAACAGGGTAAGACTTAAATATTATAGATAACAATTTTAAAATGTATTTTTAGCAGCTTTACTGAGGTATAATTTACATAAAATTCATAAGTATACAATTCAACAGTTTTTATTATATTAAGAGTTGGACAACCATCACTACAATCCAGTTTTAGAACACTTCCATCACCCCAAAAAAGATACCTCGTGCCCATTTGCAAGCCATTCCTTATTTCCACTGTCAGCTCTAGGCAACCACTAATGTACTTTCTGTCTCCACAGATTTGCTTCTTGTGGACATTTTAACTAAATGAAATCATACACTATGTGGCCTTTATGTCTCGATTCTTTTACTTACCACAACCTTTGAGGTTCACCCATAGTGTAACATGTATCAGTACTTCATTCCTTTACATGGCCAAATAACATTCCATTATAGGAATAACCGCATTAGTGGTTTGTTTATCCATTCACCACTTAATGAACATTTGGATTCTTTCACTTTTTGGCTCTCATGAACAATGGCACTTTAAATATTCTCATGCAAGTGTTCGTATGATATTACTCATATATGATATTTACATTTAACTTTTTAAGAAACTTGTGCCAATATAATTATTTTAATGTTAAAATGTTCCTAAAGTGGAAACCTTAAAACAAAACTGAAGACCTTATTTATAAATGGGGCAATGAAAAGAGAGCAGAAAGCCAGTAGATGGGACTGAAACTAAGAAAGGAGCTTTGAGGGGTGCCTGGGTGGCTCAGTCATTAAGCGTCTGCCTTCAGCTCAGGTCATGATCCCAGGGGTCCTGGGATCGAGCCCCATATCAGGCTCCCTGCTCGGCGGGAAGCCTGCTTCTCCCTCTCCCACTCCCCCTGCTTGTGTTCCCTCTCTCACTGTCTCTTTCTCTGTCAAGTAAATAAGTAAGATCTTTAAAAAAAAAAAAAAAAGGAGCTTTGAAACTGCTCTAAATTCTGGCCTAAAGTTGTATGTTCCCATCTTAGCCATCAATTGACCAATCATTCTGAAAAACTCAATGCCCAGATGGAAGGAAGAGCGCTTTATCCACCTGGATACCATGGAAACTTCAGGGAGATACCATGGACCCAAGCTCCACCATCACCCACAGCAAAAATATTCTAGAGTATGGGAGTTCAGAAATCTGGACTCTAATCTAGAGTCTGCAATCAACTAGCCATGGATTGAAGGTCACTTCAATTCTTAGGTCTCAGTTTCTCCATCTATAAAACTAAGGAATTAAGACATAATAAAAATCCAAACAATGCTTCCAGGTAAAATTTTAAGGGTTTATGATGCATACTATGAATTAGTAAAATGGTATTCACTTAAATATTTGTAGAGCAAATTACAGAGACGTGGAACAATCAATAGTTACCGAAGACACAGGATAACCAAACACCAGTAAACATTTCCATTATCCTCCAGTCTGATACCTAACAAAATCTTTATTCTTCTGCTTTATAATAGTAAGCATTTAATAACACTATTAAACATATATTAAGGAATATACAATCAATGGTTGTAGATGACATGATCTACTCTTTATTTTTTTAAGGGTGGGTGCAGAGGGAGAAAGAATCTTAAGCAGGCTACACTCCCAGCATGGAGCCAACACAGGGCTCAATCTCAACCCTGAGAGACATGATCTACCCTTTAAAAAAACTGTTCAGAAAAACACAATTTTAGTAAGTAAAAGAATTTGCAAAGAGTGATGATGAGCAGGATTAGATTTCAGGAATATATACAAAATTTGTTATCTATACAAAAACTGCACTCTATTACTTGAATATATGGTTTCTTATGACCTTTAAGAATGCTTCAGGGTTGGGAACCTGGGTGGCTCAGTCAGTTAAGCATCTGAATCTTGATTTTGGTTCAGGTCATGCTCTCAGGGTCCTGGGATGGAGCCCCACATCGGGCTCCCTGCTCAGCAGGGAGTCTGCTTCTCCCTCTCCCTTTGCCCTCCCCACCCCAGCTCGTGCTCATTCTCACTCTCAAATAAATAAAATCTTAAAACAAAACAAAACAGGGAGCCTGGGTGGCTCAGTTGGTTAAGCGACTGCCTTCGGCTCAGGCCATGATCCTGGAGCCCCAGGATCGAGTCCCACATCGGGCTCCCTGCTGAGCAGGGAGTCTGCTTCTCCCTCTGACCCTCTTCCCTCTTGTGCTCTCTATCTTTCATTGTCTCTCTCTCAAATAAATAAATAAAATCTTTATAAAAAAACCAAAACCAAAAACAAAAACAAAACAAAACAAAAACAAAAACAAGAATGTTTCAGGGTACTAGTTTGTAGTAAAAAAGTAAAAGATATTAAGAACAAAGCTTTCACTGGGAGCGTAAACTGGCGCAGCCACTATGGAAAACAGTATGGTGGTTCCTCAAAAAATTAAAAATAGAACTACTGAGAGAGAGAGAGAGAGAGAGAGACAAACCAAGAAACAGACTCTTAACTAGAGAACTGATGGTTACCATCAGAGGTCTGAAATAGGTGATAGGGATTAAGGAATGAACATGCTGGGATGAGTACTGAATAATGTATAGAACTGTTGAAACGCTATTATTATATACCTGGAAACTAATATAAAACTGTAATATAAACTATACTGGAATTAAAAAAAAAATAGAACTACCATATGGGCCAGCAATTCCACTTCTGAGTATCCAAAGAAAATGAAAACACTAACTCAAAAAGATATATGCACCCCTAAGTTCACTGCAGCATTATTTACAATAGTTAAGACATGTAAACAACCTACATGTCCATCGATGAATAAATGGATTAAAAAATGTGAAACCACACACACACACACACACACACACAGAGGAATACTATTCAGCCATAAATGAGTGAAATCTTGCCATGTGCAACAATGGTGGACCTTGGCACCGTGCCAAGTAAAATGGATCAGACAGAGAAAGGCAAATATCGTATCATCTCACTTAAATGCAGAATCTAAAATGAAAAACAAAAAACACCTCATAGGGGTGCCTGGGAGGTTCAGTCAGTAGAGCATGCAACTCCTGATCTTAGGGTTGAGCCCAAGCCCCACACTGTGGGTAGAGTTTATTTAAAAAACAAAAACAAAAAAACCCCGTCATAGATAGGAAACAGATTGGTGGTTGCCAGAGGCAGGGGGTGGGTGAAATGGCGAAGGGGGTCAAAAGGTATAGATTTCCACTTATAAAATAAATAAGTCATGGAGATGTAATGCACAGCATGGTGGCTACAGTAAATACTATATTGCAAATTTGAAAGTTGCTAAGAGAATCTTAAAAGTTCTCATCACAAGAAAAATTTTGTGACTATATGATGACAGATATACTTATTGTGATCCTTTTTGATATATACAAATATTGAACCATCAGGTTATATACCTAAAACTGATGTCAGTTATACCTCAGTTTTAAAAAATGAAATTTTAATATAATCTATAGCAAACAGAAAGAAGATGGCTATCGTGGAATCTCAAAAGATATATCAGAACCTAGAAGCAATGAGCATACCTAGTGTTCCAAATCTTGGTTTCCAAATACCACTCCCACTAAAAGGAATCAGAGGTCCTTAGCTGAATGGCTATTTCAGGTATGAAGTAGGAGAAAGTTTAAGATGAGCCTGGAACACTTTGTTATATCAGAAAACAGGACATGCTCAAAGATGAGGGAAGTCAAAAGGACATGGGCCAGTCAATGAGGCTCCCACTGACCAAATCTGGCACAATTTGAATGAAGAATGCTATCAAGGGATCATAGCCACAGAATAAAAGAAAGATACAAGAGTCCATACTTACATAAATAAATGGGGGAGAAAACACAGCTCTTATTTACAGTGGGATGATAATGAACAAATGTAGAAGAAATGAAGGAGCTAGAAAATTACACTTGGCAATCACCATGTTCCTGTTTCAATTAAGATTCATCAACGGGGATGCCTGGGTGGCTCAGTCATTAGGCGTCTGCCTTCCGCTCAGGTCATGATCCCAGGCTTCTGGGATCGAGCCCCACATCGGGCTCCCTGCTCCGCGGGAAGCCTGCTTCTCCTCCCACTCCCCCTGCTTGTGTTCCCTCTCTCTCTGTGTCTCTGTCAAATAAATAAATAAAATCTTTAAGTAAAAAAAAAGAATCATCAATGGATGCTAAAAACAGTAGATAAAAGTTCAATGACAAACAGTATTTACAAGGTCTCAAAGTACTTCCCCACAAATTATCAATTACAAAGGAGAAAACAGTAACTCTATAATGAAGAAATCTGATGAATACCACCTTATGCGATCAAAGTTAACACCACTAATTATGGGACAAACTGACATCATATGCTTCAATGAAACATCAAGAAGGACAAAACAGGGGCACCTGGGTAGCTCAGGTGGTTAAGCATGTGGCTCAGTCAGTTGAGCATGTGCCTTCTGCTCAGGTCATGATCCCTGGGATCAAGCCCCACATTAGGCTCCCTGCTCAGCGGGGAGCCTGCTTCTCCCTCTGTCTGCCACTCCCCCTGCTTGTGCTCTCTCTCTCAATGACAATAAATAAATAAAATCTTAAAAAAAAAAAAGCATGCAAAATGAAATGGAATTCAGGAATGAGACAGTGGTGATAATAGCACAATACTGTCCACATACTAAAAACCACTGATTTATACAATTTAAAAAGGTGAATTTTACAGTATGTGAACTATATCAAAATAAATAAAATGAACATGAAGTTAAAAATCAGAGAAAAAATAATTGGGGCACCTGGGTGGCTCAGTCAGTTAAGCGTCTGACTCTTGGTTTCAGCTCAGGTCGTGATCTCAGGGTCATGGGATCAAGCCCCGCCTCCAGAGCCCTGCCTCGGTGGGGAGTCTGCTTGTCCCTTTCCCTCCACCTCTGCCACTGCCTGCCAAGTCCCCACCCCCACCGCTCATGCTCTCTCTCTCAAATAAATAAATCTTAAAAAAAAAAAAAGCTAGAGAAAAAATAATATGGGAGAGGCAGATAACAGAGACCCCTCATACACAGAATTGGTGTTCCTGAATAAGAGACCCAAAGAAGATAATCCCCTCTCCTCAAAAGATTAACCGAGCCCTTAGAAGAAAAACCAATTCAGAATTAGCAATACCAACACATATACCAGAAAAGTACTAGACTTTAAGGATTAAGAGAAAAAAAACTACACATCTAGGAAAAAAGTTAAACCACCTATTGGGGAAAGAAGGGCAGCAAGGTAAAATGACTGGCTTCAGGGGGGTGCGTGGCTCAGTGGGCAGAGCAAGCGACTCCCCTTGATCTCGGGGTTGTAAATTCAAGCTCCACACTGGGCACAGAGATTACTTAAAAAATAAAATCTTAAACAAACAGAAAAGACTGGCTTCAGACTTCCACAGCACTATTCAATAGCAGAAAAGAAAAGGACACAGACTACAAAGCCCTTGGTGGGGGGGAAATGTCACTCAACAATTTTATACTTAGCAAAATTGTACTTTAAGTATGACAACACATAAACAATTTTATACTTAGCAAAACTGTACAAGTATGACATTTTTTGAGCATACAAGAACTCAAGGAACATAGCTTCCATGATCCCTTTGTGGAAAAAAACAATCCTAATGGAAAAGTTCAACCAACCAAGGGACAAAGAAAGAAACTAGGGCAGGGGCACCTGGGTGGCTCAGTCGGTTAAGCAGCTGCCTTCGGCTCAGGTCATGATCTCAGGGTCCTGGGACTGAGCCCTGCGTCGGGCTCCCTGCTCAGCAGACAGCCTGCTTCTCCCTCTCCCTCTGCCTGCCGCTCTGCCTATCTGTGCTCTCTATCTCTCTGTCAAATAAATAAATAAAATCTTTAAAAAAAAAAAGAAATTGGGGCAATAGACTAGCAGTGAACTATTTTAACCAAAGAACTAAGATTAAAACAATCTGTGGCTACACCACAGAATGTAAATGTTTGTAAACCATAATCATGTACACATAATTAAAATTGAGGGGAGATGGAAAAAGAAGAGGTATTTAAATACATTATTTCCTCAACATGGGTCAAAAGATTTCATGCAAAGCTGATAATAGCAGAGACAGAAGTACACATTTAAGAATATAAAAAAGAATATAAACACTAGAAAATTAAGAGAAATAATATAATCAAATAAAATCAGGTGGTGAAGAAAAGGGAGATGAAAACCAGATCACAAAGTGTAAAGAGAGAAAAAAGAAGCACCAAAACAAAGCACATTGTAAAATAAATGTGAATGGTAAACTCTAAGACTCTCAGATTATAAAGACAAAACCACTAATCTATCCTGTAAACAAAAACTATGCCAAAACACAGTGATCCAAAGATTGAAAATAAAAGTTTAAGCAAAAGTATACCAGCCAACTGTAAGGAAAAGAGAAACCGGCAGGCATTACCTTTCACTAGATAACCATCAATTCTGAGGGGGAATAAAAAGCACTCAATGAGATGAAGAAGCAACTGTGTAGGAAGAGTGAGAAATACGAAATGCCAGAGCGAAGTCCAGAGAATAGTAATTTCTTCCTTTTTTTTTGTTTTTGTTTTTTAAAGTAAACTTTACCCCCACTTGGGGCTCAACTCATGACCTCAAGATCAAGAATCACGTGCTCTGGCAACTGAGCTAGCAACGCACCCTGGGGAGGACAGTAATTTCAAAAGTGATAACCCCTTTACATTTAGGTGGGGATTGGTGAGCTTTTAAAGACTAGTTTCTACAAAACAATGCAAGTAGAAGTTTACTGTATCAATATAGGCTAGCAATAAAAAGTCTCATTAAAAATATATTAAGCCTATTTAAAGGGGAATTAAATCTATTCCTAGACATCTAAGTGGTTATATATTAATTTTGTCATTTGTGGGGGCTGATAAAAGAGAATCAGTCCATGGCAAAGCAACCATAAACACATTTCTGCTTCACTCAATTGCACAGCAATTGCCTCACTCAATTTTCAAAAAAAATGACGTGTATTACCTTTGGATTTCTTCCTCAATTAAAAGCAGTACAGGGCGCCTGGGTGGCTCAGTTGGTTAAGCGACTGCCTTCGGCTCAGGTCATGATCCTGGAGTCCCGCATCGGGCTCCCAAGTCTGCTTCTCCCTCTGACTCTCCCCCCACCTCATGTGCTTTCTCTCTCTCTCATTCTCTCTCAAATAATAAAATCTTAAAAAAAAAAAAGCAGTACAATCTCAGATTCAACAAGATAAATGATATAGCAAAAATAAAAGGGGGGAGGTATTAAATCTATAAAAACTTTACTTTTAATTCTAATAAGAATGTTATATTTTATTCCTGTGAAATCTGTCAAGTATGTGAAAAAGATGGGACAACTCCATTTCCTTCAATAAGAGAGAAATAAAAACCAAATTTTTACATATGGAAAGTTTACATCTGAGTACCACAATAAGGCATTCAAATGAATTCACATCCTTTATTCTATAACAGTAGCTTAATCTATTTAGCTTCACTGCTAAACACACAAATTATGCCCCAATACAGTGTTTATGTTCAAAGCCTTAAAATCCAAAATGTAAAAATTCACAACTTTTCTATCAAAGAAACTTAATAGCCTAGATACCTTATAAAATAAGCTTGAACAGTGTAACAGCAACAGCAGGACCCCTGACATGACATAATTACTATTCCATAACTTCTGAATGTTACTTTGCATTGGCATTTTGAATAAAATTATGAAAGTCAGGGACTGCACACTCAAATATTTACATGGTGTTACTCAAAATGCCAGTCCCTAACAAGACACAGAGCTTGTGCTAGCCTGTACATCAGCACACTGAAGAAAGGCATTCAACCAAGGAAACGTCTGTTGAACTTAAACATGTAGCACAAGGCCCTTATCTCTGCAGACAGTAACAAATAGTTTGTGGACAAGCCACTAGTTCAATAACCACACTTTTAGTAGCATTATGCTAGATGACACAAATGGCCATTTCAAAGATTACGATCACCGCTCAATTCCAGGTAGTTAATGTCAACTGAGTTTACCAGCCATTTTGCCAGATCTCTAAAATTTTCAAAGGAAACCAACAAACCATAATTTTATATGAAATTTCCCTGATTCTTAAAATCTATGTGGGCAATAAACAACTGCAAGCCTTACACAATTCACAGGCTGACAGGTTGTAACCTATATTGTAAACAGTGGAATTCTAAAAAAAAAAAAAAAAAAAAAAAGCTGGGATACTTGGCTCCCCTATGCTTTTTTAAAGATGAAGTATAGGGTGCCTGGGTGGCTCAGATGGTTAAGCATCTGCCTTCGGCTCAGGTCATGATCCCAGAGTCCTAGGATCGAGTCCCGCATGGGGCTCCCTGCTAGGCGGGGAGCCTGCTTCTCCCTCTGCCTCTGCCTCTCTCTCACTCTCTCTCTCTCTGACTTTCACGAATAAATAAATAAAACATTAAAAAAAAAAGATGAGGTATAAAAATGTTTCAATCCCAGGGTGCCTGGCTGACTTAATCTCAGGGTTGTGAGTCTGAGCCCCACGTTGGGTGTAGAGATTACTTTACTTTGTTCAACTGAGTTATACAGAATAGAATTTTTAAGAAGTTGTGACAGTGGGCATTTATTCCTTTATTCATTCGACAGACATTTATCATGCATCAACTATGTGCTAGGCATTGTGCAAAGTGCTAGAGATACTGCAGTATGCAAATACAGACATGATCTCTCCTTTCACGACAGTGACAGTCTGGTAGAGGTTAGGTATTCATCCAAGAATCACTCAAATACATGTAAAATTGTCACTGTGCTCAATGCCGTAAAAGATAGGTACAAGGTGCTGTGAAATCTACGTAATTAGTAGAACTACCTTAGAAAAATCAGAAAAGGTAACTGAGCTAATAACTGAGGGCAGAATAAAAATTAAGAAAGAACGAACTAAGGGAAGGGAACACCGCATTAACATGGGTTAAGAGGCTGGATAAAGGTGGTGGTGGCAAAGCCAGGGGAAAGTGAAAAGAATTAAGAGACATTCAGGAGGGAAAATTTATAAGATTTGGTGATGGACTTGTATGTGAGAGAAAGGATGTATACATAGATATCCCCTAGGGTTCTGGCTTGTTCAACAGGATAGACCCTGCCATTCACTAAAATTGGGAACTCTGACAGAAAACCATTTTTTAGGATAAATATCATAAATCTGAGCTGAATCTGAGACATCCAAGTGGAGATACTGAGGAAGCAGTGACCTCTAGGTATAGAACCCAGAAAACTGGTCTGCGGAAAACAAATGTATGGGTGATTTGCAAACAAACAAGTCAGGTCCTGGAGGGATGAGAATGCTTAAGGGGAAAATACGAAATTAGAAGAAAAGAGAGCTCTGCACTAAGCCTTGAAGACTCCTTGAATGTCTGTATATACAATCATTACAAAGGAAGCTACACAAGGACAGAAAGGGTAGAATAAAGTGTGGTGCCAAGGAAGCCAAGGGAATAGAGTGTCCATGAAGAACAGTGTCAGCAAAGTAATGTGCTTCTCAAAAGTCAACTGAAAACCAAAATTGCATTTAGTGACACAAGATCACTGGAGACCTTTTTCAAGAGCTGCTTTGGTAGTGGTGGAATTAGAAACCACCCTGGAATGAGCTGACGATTAAGTATGGTGTGGAAAAATGAAGACAGTAAAAATAAACAATTCTTCAAGAAGTTGTTACCCAAGAGAGAAGTGAGATGGGGCAGTGTAAGTGGCAGTGCTGATGGAGAGATTTTATTAGTATTTTTTTTAAGACTTTATTTACTTGACAGAGAGAGAGAGAGCACAAGCAGGGGGAGCGGCAGAGGGAGAGGGAGAAGCAGGCTCCCCACTGAGCAGGGAGCCCGATGTGGGGCTCGATCCCAGGACCCCGGGATCATGACCTGAGCTGAAGGCAGACCCCTATTAGTAATTTTTAATTGAAGACAAAAATGTTTAAAGTCAATGGGAAGTCACAAAGACCACCTATTATGATTCTATTTATACGAAATGTCCAAAACATGCAAATATATAGAGAAAGTAAGCAGATTAGTGGTTGCCAGGGGCTAAAGAGAGAGAGGAAGGATTTGGGAGTGACTGCTGAATAGGTTTCTTTCGGGGGTGACGAAAATGTTCTGGAATTAGTGGTGATGCTTGCACAACCCTGTGACATATTAAGAACAATTGAACTGTACACTGATTTTAGGGCCGCCTGGGTGGCGTAGTCGGTTGAGCATCTGACTCTTGGTTTCAGCTTGGGTTGTGATATCATGGTTGTCGGATCGAGCCCCAAATGGGGCTCTGCGCCAACTGCAGAGTCTCCTTGGGTTTCCCTCTCCCTCTGCCCCTCCCAGCTGTGCGCATGCATTTTCTCTTTCTCTCTCTCAAATAAATCCTTAAAAAATAAATAAAATGATTTTATAGTATGTGAATTATATCTCAAATTTCTAAAAAGTCAAAGAGAAGAAGCCAGTTGATGGAGAGAGATTAAATAATTAGTAGAAGGAAAATTAGACGAAGGTTCCTGAGAAGAAGGGAGAGTATGGGATCCACATCACAGATCTGATTAGAATATAGTAATAATAGTAACAGTGAGAATTATGAATAATAATTTGTTGAATAAAACCAAAAGCAGACCCATGGTCTTTTGTTGTGTTTTCCACCAACTCATACTTAACCATGACTGATTTTTTGGTGGGGGGGGGTGAGAGAAAGAGGAGAGAAGTGGGCAGAGAGAGAGAATTTTAAGCAGGCTCCATGCCCAGAGTGGACCCCAACATGGGGCTCGATCTCACAACCTGAGCCAAAATCAGGAGTTGTACATTTAACCAACTTAGCCACCAAGGCAACCCCCTAAAAATTTTTTTTAACTTTAACATCCCATAGGTCAAATAAGCAATTAGATAGTAATATCATACAAAAAAAAAAAAAAAAGAGATCCTGGAACAGTGGAAATGACTATTATTAACAACCTTAGACTAACCAAAGAACCCAAAATCCTACTTGCAAAATTACAAGAAACTGTGATCAAACTGATCTCTTAAATGCAGATCCCTGTGCTAAAAAGCAGATGACAGGAAATAAAAACCTAGTCATCCAAACACCTCTTTGGCCTTCCAAGTACAGTTAAGAGTACTGCAACTTTTCTAGCAAAGCCCAGTGACTTACCTTAAATTCACTTTAAAAACAAAAAACAAAATACTTAGGAAAAAAAAAAAAACTTTGGGGGAACCTGGGTGGCTCAGTCAGTTAAGCAGCTGTTTCTAGATTTTAGCTCAGGTCAAGATTTCAGAGTCTGGGATCAAGCCCCACGGAGCCCCACGTCTGGCTCCACACTCAGCAGAGAGTCTGCTCCCTCTCCCTCTGCCCAGCCCCACCCCTGCACTCTCTCTCAAATAAGTAAATACATCTTTAAAAAAAAGTTTGGGGGGCATTTGGGTGGCTCAGTCGGTTAAGTGTCTGCCTTCAGTTCAGGTCAGAATCTCTGGGTCCGGGGATTGAGTCCTGCATCAGGCTCCCCACTCAGCAGGGAGCCCGGTTCTCCCTCTCTCTCTGTCTGCTGCTCCCCCCTGCTTGTGCTCACTCTCTCCCTCTCTCTAATAAATGAAATCTTTAAAAAAAAAAAACCCAAACTTTTATAAAGTTCAGCAGTAAGAGAACCTTAAAAAAATTTAAGTTTCATATTACAGAAATTTTAGGAACAATCTAAAAGTAATCAATGAGATTAGTATGCAGTCATTAAAAGGACTAAGACTGAGAGGCGCCTGGTGGCTCAGTCAGTTAAGCATCTGCCTTTGGCTCGGGTTGTGATCCCAGGGTCCTGGGATCGAGCCCCATGTCAGGCTCCCTCTCCCTCTGTCCCCCCAACCCCCGCTTGTGCTCTCTTTCTCACTTTCACTCTTTCTCTCTCAAATAAATTAATAAAACCTTAAAAAAAAAAAAAGAGTAAGACTGGGCTGGGCCACATATTATTGTATGAAGAATGTTCCTTGATATATATATATATATGTGTGTATATATATATATGTATATATGAAAAAAAAAACACCTTTGAATAAAAGCATATACATACATCATGATCACATTCTTGTACAAAAAGACCCTACAAAAACCAAACAAAAATGATCCTGTGTGGGGCGCCTGGGTGGCTCAACTGGTTAAGCGACTGCCTTCAGCTCAGGTCATAATCCTGGAGTCCCAGGAACGAGTCCCACATCGGGCTCCTTGCTTAGCAAGGGAGCCTGCTTCTCCCTCTGACCCTTTCCCCTCTCATGTGCTCTCTCTTTCTCTCTCACTCATTCTCTCTCTCTCAAATAAATAAAATCTTAAAAAGAAAAGTACGATCCCGTGTGTGTATATATATAAAAAAAAGTCTGAAAGGGTTTTTTTTTTTAAGATTTTTATTTATTCATGAGAGACAGAGAGAGAGAGGCAGAGGGAGAAGCAGGCTCCCAAGGAGCAGGGGGCCCGATGCGGGACTCGATCCCAGAACTCTGGGATCATGACCTGAGCTGAAGGCAGACGCTTAACCATCGGAGCCACCCAGGCACCCTAAAAAATCCGAAAGGGTTAAGAGCCACTTCTGGATATGCAAATAGGTGGATGAGTAGGGTAGACACTTCCACTCTCCTCATATTTTTGTTTTATCTGAATACATTTGACATAATATCACCTTCATAACAGCATTTTATAACCATATGGAAAATGCTTATAATGTCACGTGGGGGGAAGAAAAAGTCTTATTATTATATCTGTATCAAAATTACAATCAAAAAATACTATACATGCATAAGGACAAGGACTTTGAAAGGAACACAAAGCAATTTGGTCTTCTGGGGGTGGAAGAATGGTGACATTTTTCTTTTATGTCTGCAACATTACCATCATAAATGTAGTTAGGAAGGATATATTTCTGTAATTTTCCCATTAAGGGTTCTATAATGTCTGTATAATTTCAAAAAAGAAAAATCCCCTTTCCCAAAAATGGAAAACAGGCCCCTGGCTCCAGGATACTTTTCCACGGAAGAGGGACAATTCTGTTGGAAACCAAACCAGGAGATTTCCCACGGTGACAACAATCACCAAGGAGAGTACTGCAGTCTAAGCATTAATTACACAGCTTCGTGAAACATTTGGAGCAAGAGAAACAGCATTGTAATTAATGTTTTCTTAGTGTCTTCAAAGAGAGTTGTTGTTTATATAAACAATTTTTGTTATGAAAAAATATATATATGTTCACCTTGAGGGACTACAGCATACAATTTATTAATAAGGAACTACATCTTTTTTTTTTTTTTTTTTTAAAGTAGGCTCCATGCCCAGTGTGGAGCCCAATGCGGGGCTTGAATTCACGACCCTGAGATCATGACCTGAGCTGATATTAGGAGTCAGACGCTTACCCTACTGAGCCACCCAGGTGTCCCAATAAGGAACTACATCCTAATCACCAAAATGTACAAGACATCAAGCAGAGACTAGTGTAATTAAAGAAACTGAAAAAAAATCTATGAAGAGCTGATTCTTACACTTTGTTAGCAAGGCAAATATTCACTTTCTTCCAAGAAAACACAGACACTAATCTAAGGGTTGGAAATCCTTTTGTAGGACAAAGTCTAGTCATCCGGCTTTACTAGCTAAATATCTAGGTCACCGTAGCACCCTGGGACATTAAAAAATCCTGAACACAGGCAAAACCTTTTCTCATTCTCATTTCTGAGATCACCGGAACTAAAATTAGCTCTCACGTGGAAATTAGCAATTTACTCCATCAAGTCTTTGCTGTTTAACACATCCAGCTTCACAAAATAGCCTATTGTCAACAGGCTCATGTCCAATTTCCCCAGAATGACTCCTGCTCTGCTACTGAAGAATACAGTATTACCATTATAGATAGAGTTTGGAAGGACACACTCTGTGACCCATGGTTAACAATCATTCTAACACTACAGAGACTGAACCTCATGTAACAACAATAAAGGCTAGAGCCTCCCAACCTAATTTTCCGGCACTGGTTTCTATTAATTAGATCTTCACTGAGGGGTTAAAAATGTACAGTCATAATGTATGAGAAAACCCTTCAAGGGGTGCCTGGGTGGCTCAGTCGGTTAAGCATCTGCCTTTGGCTCAGGTCATGATCCCAGGGTCCTGGGATCGAGCCCCGCATCGGACTCCCTGCTCCGCGGAAGCCTGCTTCTCCCTCTCCCACTCCCCCTGCTTGTGTTCCCTCTCTCGCTGTGTCTCTCTCTGTCAAATAAATAAATAAAATCTTTAAAAAAAAAAAAACTTCAATGCTCAACTGACAGGGTTCAAGTAAATTGCAGGATTATCTCCATGGAGCTGGTTACTGTGAAAAAAGTATGAACTAAAATCTAGTTACAATCGTCAGATATGATTACAACAAAGCAGTGATAGGTACAGGGAAGAAAAACAGAAAGGGACATCACACTAGCAATCTTAGTCACCTTATCAATTATACCAGGCATAACAACAGTAAGAGTACCTATCATTTGCTAAGTGTCTATAATGTCACTTTACCTGCATTATCACTAACCTTTACAACAAATATCCAAAGTATGTCCTTTTATCCCCCTTCTTTAGATGAGGAAATTTAGTCTCAGTAAAGTTAAGAAAATTATCTAAAGGGGCGCCTGGGTGGTTCAGTGGGTTAAGTGTCTGCCTTTAGCTCGGGGCATGATCCTGGGGTCCTGGGATCAAGCCCCACATCGGGCTTCCTGCTTGGCGGGGGGTCTGCTTCTCCCCCTCCCTCTGCCCGCCACTCCCCCTGTTTGTGCTGTCAAATAAATAAAGTCTTTAAAAGAAATTACCTAAAATCTCTAGAGCTGCTATGTGGCACCCTCAAGACCAGTCCTTAGGATGACTGACTCAGAAATGAGTCCCCTCTCTCCATACCACACCCTGCTTAAGAGTTGAGCAAATAAACGACCCTTTGAGCCATCTCAGGTCTACTGTTTTGTCTGATATTCCTTTTCCATCATTAGCTGGGTTTATATTTTGGCATTCTTTTTCACACATTTCACTGAATTAAGTAAAAAGCCACTATAAAAATATTTAAAAGAATAAATAAAATAAAAGTATCAATGCAGACAATCAATAACTCTTAACTAAGTAAGCAGAGCAGGAAGGGGGATAATGTCTAGGAGCATGCAGATTCCTTCTAAACATGCTACCCTGCCAACTATTAATAAGCTCATATTGTTTCCATCTTTAAAGAAATAACAGGAGGCTCTGGGCGCCTGGGTGGTTCAGTCAGTTAAGCCTTTGCCTTCAGCACAGGTCATGCATGATCCTAGGGTCCTGGGATCCAGCCCCACTCAGTGGGGAACCTGCTTATCCCCCTCCCTTTGCACCTCCCCCGACTTGTGCTTCACTTCTCGCTCACTCTCTCTCAAATAAAATCTTAAAAAATTATTAAAAAAATAAAGTCTGGGCGGCTCAGTCGATAAGCGTCTGCCTTCGGCTCAGGTCCTGATCCCAGGGTCCTGGGATGGAGCCCTGCATCGGCCTCCCTGCTCTGCGGGAAGCCTGCTTTTCCGCGCTTGTGTTCCCTCTCACGCTGTGTCTCCCTCTATCAGATAAATAAGTAAAATCTTTAAAAAAAAATAAAATTAAAATTAAAAATTAAAAAATAAACAGAAAAAAAAAGAAAGAAGGCTCTCCTCCTTAAGCTTGCCTCATCCTCTTCCTATCCCTTCATAAATAAGCTTGTTTTATCCTGCAGAAAATTTAGAGATTTTATTTATTTGTCAGAGAGAGAGCGAGCAAGCGCACAAGCAGGGAGAGCGGGAGGCAGAGGGAGAAGCAGGCTCCCCACCGAGCAAGGAGCTTGATGCGAGACTCGATCCCAGCACCCTGGGATCATGGCCTGAGCCAAAGGCAGACAGGTAACTGACTGAGCCACCCAAGCATCCCTATCCTGAAAAAAATTAAAAAATTACTTTTGCCTAGGGGCGCCTGGGTGGCTCAATCGGTTGAGCATCTGCCTTCAGCTCAGGTCATGATCTCCAGGTCCTGGGATGGAGCCCACCGTTGGGCTCCATGCTCCGTGGGGAGTCGGCTTCTCCCTCTGCCCCTCCCCCTGCTCATGCTCTCTCTCTCTCAAACAAAGAAATAAAATTTAAAAAAAAATTACTTTTGCCTATTACAAAAAGAACATCAATGTGTCTGAACAACACAACTCATAACCTTTTAGTCCCTTTTTGTGCAGAGCAATCAGCAGATACTTCAGTTTTAGCTTGAAACAAAATTATCATGTTTTATAATCTGCAGCATCCACTCTACAGGCTCCATGATATTCCATGGAACTGTACTGTTAAGAACCTATATACTAGATATTTAGATTATTTCCTATTTTTCTTGTTATAAACAGCTTTAGGATAAATATCCTTAAACAAACATTATTTCAAGTATGTTTTTTAGAACTTCCAAGGTTGCAGTTTTACCAACATTTTCTCTATGCCATTTGACTACATTTTTGCCATTGATGGATGTTTTATTTTTTTAAGATTTTATTTATTCATTTATTTGACACAGAGCCAGTGAGTGAGCGGGGGGCAGAGGGAGAAGGAGGGGGCAGCAGGGGGGAGGGAGGAACAGAGGTTGAGTGACAAGCAGACTCCACACTAAGCATGGAGCCCAACAAAGGGCTGGATCCCACGACCCTGAAATCATGACCTGAGCCGAAATCCAGTCAGATGCTCAATTGACTAAGCCATCCAGGTGCCCCGATGCATATTTTAATATTTTATCTTTGCTAATTTGGTCCACTGTCTTTCCTCTTGTGAACAGTCCATTTTTAATCCTTACCTTTCTCTATAAAGGTTTCTTACTTTTTCTTATTGTCTTATAAGAGTTCTTTATATTGAGAAAGCTAATTCTCTGCCATACGCTGTAAGTATTTGCAGTGTTCTGTCATTTTTTTTTTAAAGATTTTATTTATTTATTTGAGAGAGAGAGAATGAGAGATAGAAAGCACGAGAGGGAAGAGGGTCAGAGGGAGAAGCAGACTCCCTGCCGAGCAGGAAGCCCGATGTGGGACTTGATCCCGGGACTCCAGGATCATGACCTGAGCCGAAGGCAGCCGCTTAACCAACTGAGCCACCCAGGCGCCCTGTCATCTTTTACTTTTAGTATTTCCTGACATGTAAAATTGTTTACATCTCATGTAGCTGAATCCAGCCATCTTTTCTTTGATGAATTCTATCCTTGGAGTATGCATAGAAAGCCCATTTCTATATCCAAAGTTAAGACATTCACCTATGTTTTTTTCTAGTACTTAAAAAAAATAAATATATTGAAATCATTCAGTGATCAGGAATATATTTTGCATAACATAGGAAAGGAAATCTAAATGCACCCTTCCCGTGGCTGTCCCAACTGCATCTATTAAAAATCCATTACTGGGGGTGCCTGGGTGGCTGTCGGTTGAGCGTCCAACTCTTGGTTTTGGCTCAGGTCATGATCTTGGGGTCCTAGGATTAAGCCCCACATTGGGCTCTGCACTGGGCATGGAGCCTGCCTGGATTCTCTCTCTCTCTCCCCCTTTGCCCCTCTCCCCACTAACACGTGCTCACTCTCTCTCTCAAAAGAAAAAAAAATGCATTACTGAAAAAAACTCATTACTGTCTGCCTCACCCCTAATGAACTGAAATGCTACTCTATTCTACACTATAGCTTTTCACCATAGGGTGGTACCTTACTTGAAAGGTTCTCAAGTAAGCACATAAACTGAAAATCCAATATGGTCAAAATTTTACACTGGAAAATCTCTTTAATCGTTTATAGCACTGTATGATATTCACACGATGAGAAATACACAAGAGTCAAGACTGATTAAGAAAGGAAGAGTCACCCTGTTCACTTTGTACTCCTTCTGGGAGGTACGCTATTGAATCAAGTGACAGGCAGGAATCATCCCACCACTTAATGTGCACATGCAACTGTTCTGCTGTTTAGACTTAGATGTGTTTCAGAATGCCACTCTGATGGCCCATTCTTGCTCCAACACTGTACTAATGTTTTAATTACTCTAACTTAAATATCTGGATGTTAAATATCTAACTTAAATATCCCGGTAGATATTTAAATATATTGTGAACTTAAAGTTCACACACTTACACCTTTCTACCACCCATTACTCTTTTATTGCTTTGAGCATCTTTTCTTTGAATTTTGGAAACATTATACCTATCTTGTCTCCCAAAAACAGGGATTTTGATTGGGGGAAGCAGCAACACTTTTATGTATGTGTATGTGTGTGTGTATATATATATACACACACACAGTTATATATTTATATATGTGTGTATACATACACACACACAAAACACACACATATATATACACTTTTTTTCCCTAAGATTTTATTCATTTATTTATTTGAGAGAGTGTGAGCGCAAGCAGGGCTATGGGCAGAGGGAGAGGGAGAAGCAGACCCTCCTGCTGAGCAGGGAGCCCATCCCAGGACTTGATCCCAGAATCATGACCCGAGCCGAAGGCAGACACTCAACTGAGGAGCCACCCAGGCGCCCCCAGCTCAGTCATTTCTTATTGTTACAAGCCTGGGCAAGTCATTTTAAAAGAATGTACATTGATGGGGTGCCAGGCTGGCTCAGTCGGCAGAGCATGCAACTCTTGATCTTGGGGTCATGAGTTTGAGCCCCACGTTGGGTAGAGATTACTTAAATAAATGAAACTTTAAAAAAAGTGGGGCACCTGAGTAGTTCAGTCAGTTAAGCATCCAACTCTTGACTTCAGCTTAGGTCATGACCTCAGGGTCCTAAGATCAAGCCTTGCACCCAGCTCCACACTCAGCAGGGAGTCTGCTTGAGATTCTGTACTTTACCCTCTCCCTCCACCCCTCCCCCTGCTTGCAAGCTGTCTCTCTCTAAAATAAATCTTAAAAAAAAAAGAGAGAATGTTCACATTTATACATTAAACATTCAAAATACATCGTTGAATCAAATTTTTTTTAAAGATTTTATTTATTTTTTTGACAGAGAGAGACACAGCAAGAAAGGGAACACAAGCAGGGGGAGTGGGAGAGGGAGAAGCAGGCTTCCCACTGAGCAGGGAGCCCGATGCGGGGCTTGATCCCTGGACTCTGGGATCATGACCTGAGCCGAAGGCAGACACAACCAACTAAGCCACCCAGGCGTCCCAAAATTATTGCTTTTATTAATGTAAACTAACCCTCTTTTTTCCAATTTGATGCTTTTTTGCCTTCTATTTTATTTTTCTAATTTGGGGGAACTCTCATTTGCCTAGTATAGCCTATGTAAGCGATGAGTCACTAAATCCTATACCTGAAACTAATATTACAATGTATGTTAATTAGGTGGAACTTAAAAACTTGGAGGAAGAAATAAGTATGCCACTTGTAATTGGCACAGAGTTAGAGTTTACAGAGGAATTATTCTCGAGAGTTTAACAAATTTATTGAATGTCTATTACTTGCCAGACACCTTTAATCCATTCAAATACATTGTAATAACAGATCTGTTTGGTTTGCTCTGAGCGATATTTTAAAAAATATTAATCCTAAACCATCTTAAAAACCCTCCTCTGGTTCCTCCGGTGTCTGAGCAGTCAAGTGAACTTGCATGCTATAAAAGGCTCTTTGTGACCTGTTCTTTGTTTTCCTTTCAGTCTCTTATTTCTCAACCCGATATCCTATATCCACTTCAACCCCACCTACACGCAGTTCTCCAAACTTAAACACACCTTTCACAAAAATCTCTTCTCTATACCCGAATTCTTTCCCTCTTCTATTCATTCATCAGGATTTAGCTCGAAGACCCATGGCCTTCCCTCCACATCACTGCTTTGTCCCTCTCTTCCAACTTTCAACTGCCAACACAATAACCCTACTTGAATATCCCACAGCCTTCTCAGATTCCATATGCCCCAAACTGAAACTCTCATCTCCCCACAAATGAGCTCGTTTTCCCTTGTTCCCTAACTCAGTAAACTAGGTACTACCACCCATCCTCTTGCTAAATTAAAATCACAAGCACCTGGGGCACCTGAGTGGCTCAGCTGTTAAGCATCTGCCTTCAGCTGAGGTTATGATCCCAGAGTCCTAGGATCGAGCCCCGCATCAGGCTCCCTGCTCCGCGGGAAGCCTGCTTCTCCCTCTTCCACTCCCCCTGCTTGTGTTCCCTCTCTCGCTGTGTCTCTGTCAAATAAATAAATAAAATCTTTAAAAAAAAAAAATCACAAGCACTATATCTGGCTCAGACTCCTTAACTTCCACCATGTCCTGCTAATTTTCTTCATGAATTTCAGTCAAACTCATCAGTGATTTCTATCCCTCCTGCCTCTACCTAGTTTGGCCACCAATGTCTGTCTAATCCAGATTACTGAAACCATTTCCTACTCACTTCCCTATACCTCCAATCTTAATTTCCCCTGCAACCCATCCTCCCCAATGCTCCTAGAATACTTTTATATAAACACAACTCTGAACATGTTATTCCTCTGCTTTTAAACTAGTGGATAAGGACAGGGATGGGTAACTCTGAAGATACAAGAACCCTCCACACCATGTCCTTAAAATAAATTCCAAACTCCTTAGGGCACCTAAGTGGCTCAGGTGGTTAAGCATCCAACTCTTAATTTCAGCTCAGGTCATGAGACTGAGCTCTGCTCCGCACTGGGTGTGGAGCTTACTTAACTCTCCCTCTCCCTCTGTCCCTCACTCCCATGTGGGATCACTTTCTCTCTCTTAAAAAGAACAAAATTAGGGCACCTGGGTGGCTTCGTTGGTTAAGCATCTGCCTTCAGTTAAGGTCATAATCCCGTAGTTGCAGGACCAAGCCTACATAGGGCTCCCTGCTCTGGTTCTCCCTCTCCCTCTGCTCTTCCCACTCGTGCTCTCTCTCTCTTTTACTCTCTCTCTCAAATAAATAAAATCTAAAAAAATAAAAATAAAATCCAAACTCCTAAGTGGGCCTTATAAAGTACAAGCATAATCCTCCCCAGCCTTACCTCCTGTCATTTGTCCACAACATCTTAGACACATTCGGCTTTTCCAGTTCCTTTACTGCTCAGTGCTCTGCAGACTGCCCCCTCTGCCTGTAACACACTTCTATCTGGTTAACTCCTATTCATTCTTCACCACAACCAAGACCCACTTCTGTTTCAAATCATTCTCTAAATTGCAAAGTCGCGGTCAGGTCTCCCTTCTATGTGATTCCACAGGTTCTGCCATACCAAAAGCTTGACCGCTTATTTATGTGTCCACTTCCCCCACTAATGTGTGAACTCCAAATGCAGTAGTCACTGTCTTTCTTGTTTATTATGGCTTTCCTAAAACTTAGCACAAAATGGTTAATCAATAGGTATTTAAGTACTTAAGTACAATGATAGGTATACAGAGAAAACAAAGAATAACAAAACTGTAGCTGTCCTAACACTATATGGACTAAATAAAACATTCACATACATAATTATGGAACAAAGATTTAAGAAAAATGGTAGGGATGATCTAAACAAAAAGAAATACTAACTCAATCTCGCTAAGGTTTTCTCCCAAAGTAAGGTGCTGAAAATAATTCTTTAGAGTATGCAAAGGAAATATTAGAACTCTTATTTAAATGTTTAATTTTTAGTTTGAATTATGTTTTTTAATGTGCTTAATATTAACAGAGTCCCCTATACAAGCAGTGATATGGAACTATCCTCAACTTTGAACTGAGTAGACAAAAAAGCTTGGAAGCCATACTCTAGGGCATTTGATCTTAACCTCTGTGTATTGGGGGAGGAAGGGAGCCCAGATCTCTTTCAGTATCTGATGAAAACTAAGGATTATCTCCCAGAAAAATGAGTATAAATATACATGTATTTTAATGATTTTATTTATTTGACAGAGAGAGTGAGAGCCAGTGTGCGTGCAGAGGGAGAAGTAGGCTCCCCACTGAGCAGGGAGCCTGATGTGGGGCTCAATCCCAGGACCCTGGGATCATGACCTGAGCCGAAGGCAGACACTTAACCAACTGAGCCACCCAGGCGCCCCTAAATACACATATTTTTCAGATTTTATGTGATTTCTAGGCTATGTTGCCCCTCAGGTTAAATCCTGCCCTCGGACCTCCATTTCTAAAGCCATAAGGAAACAGCTAGTAGGAAGAGGTCATCAAAATGCCTCAAGTTCTGTGATACTATTATTCCTTACCTTCCCTTTTCTCCACAACCCTGCTCCTCCTGTCCCTCACAGTTAAATCACTACATCTTTCCCCAGGAAGGCTTGGAATGTCCAGCCTATAATTCCCACAGAGTTTAGGAATGCAGTTAAAGATTTCCTTCTCAAAGGTGTAATACACACATCAGTTATTCCCACACCATTATCATATTTGCCATTTCCCAAAGCACTCATTATTTTCTTAATTTTTTTAAAAAGATTTTATTTATTTATTTGACAGAGAGAGAGAGACACAGCGAGAGAGGGAACACAAGCAGGGGGAGTGGGAGAAGCAGGCTTCCCAAGGAGCAGAGAGCCCAATGCAGGGCTCGATCCCGGACCCTGGGACCATGACCTCAGCCGAAGGTGGACACTTAACGACTGAGCCACCCAGGCGCTCCTATTTTCTTAATTTTTAAAAGCAACTTTTGAACTAAATTTAACTTTTTTAAAAGGATTTTATTTATTTATTTGAAAGCGAGACAGAGAAAGAGTGTGAGCGGGGGGAGGAGCAGAGGGAGAGGGACAAGCTGGACCACACTGAGCACAGAGCCCAGTGCGGGGCTTGATCTCACATGACTTGAGCCGAAATCAACAGACACTGAACCAATGGAGCACCCAAGTGCCCCTCAACTAAACTTTAAATTTATCGACATCCCAGGACGCCTAGGTGGCTTAGTTGGTTAAGCAGCAGCCCTTGGCTCAGGTCATAATCCCGGAGTGCCGGGATCGAGCCCCACATCGGGCGCCTTGCTCAGGGGGGGTCTGCTTTTCCCTCTGCCTCTGCTCATCCCCACACGCCCCCCCCCGCCCCACTCGTGCTCTCATTCTCTCTCTCTCAAATTAAAAAAAAAAAATTTTTTTTAATAAATTTATTGACATCCTAAGTAATAGTATCTATGAAATCAGTTTTGATGTCTGGTTATTATTTTCCTACCTACATCAAAGTAAAAACACACTTAAAACAAGGACTCTAATTTAAATAAAAAATAAATAAAAATTAAAAATAAACAAAATAATCCTCACTAAAAATAAGCAAGTAAATAAAATAAGAACTCTAGGCCCTTATCAGCACGTTTTAGAGCACAATCCCAAGGTTTCTGCACTTACTCTGGGATCCCTATTGGGTAAGCAATAATCTGGACATCAAGTTTTCTTAAAGCCAGAAAGAAACTGAAAAGTATTTGGTCCAATCCTCTCATTTTATAACTTGAAAAGATGAAACCCAGGAGTGCCTAGGTGGCTCAGTCAGTTAATTATCCAACTCTTCATTTCGGCTCAGGTCATGATCTCAGAGTTGTTAGATCAAGCCCCACGTAGGGCTTCTCACTGGGCGTGGAGACTACTTAAGATTCTCTCTCTCCCTCTCCCCGCACCAACATAGAGATGAAACCCAGACAGGTTAAGTGATTTGTCCAAGATCAGATGAGAAATTTCAGGAAATGTCTAGCATTGCATTCAGGTGTACTATCAGTCCAGTATGCTTTCCACTACCCTGTGTCCATTCAGATTATACTAGAATAATAGAGTATTAAGAATTCTTCATGTTACCTACCTCACTCTTCCATTCAGATTTATCTGAACATGCTGCTTAAAATCTGGATATTTGGTTGCCAGATATGCAAAGTCAGGAGGTTTGTCCTTGTATCTATTTCTTGCATGCATTGATTTACTCAGAGCCATCTTTAAAAAGAAAAAAAGGAAAGCATATTTAGTCAAAAAATACATTAATGGGAAAAAGCTGTGGTTGCCAAGTCAACAGTTATAGCCAATATATTTTTGCCAATCAACTGAGAAAGTAGAAATTATATTTTTCAAATGTACACGACAAATAAGCACATTAAAATATGCTTAACATCATAATGAGTCATTAGGGAAATGCAAATCAAAACCACAGTATCACTTCATACCCAGTAGGATGGCTATTATTAAAAAAGAAAAAAAGGGTTAAGAGAAGTGTTGGTGAGGATGTTAGGAAATTGGATCATTGCAGGTGGGAACATATACAATGGCTGTGGAAACAGCTCAGCGGTTCTTAAAAAGTTAAACATAGAATTACCACCATATGATCCAGCAATTCCACTCCTAGGTATACACCCAAGAGAACTGAAGAAGGGATTCAAACAGCATTTGCACATCAATGTTCACAGCAGCATTATTCACAACAGCCAAAAAAGTAGAAACAACCCCAAGTGTCCATAAATGGATAAAGAAAATGTGGTACATACATATAATGCAATGTCCTTCAGCCAAAAAAAGGAATAAAATTCTGATACATCCTACAACATGGATGAACCTTAAAAACATTATGCTGGGACACTTGGGTGGCTCAGTCGGTTAAGCATCTGTCTTCAGCTCAGGTCATGATCCCAGGGTCCTTGGATCAGGTCCCATAATGGGTTCCCTGCTCAGCAGAGAGTCTGCTTCTCCCTCTCACTCTCCCTCTCTTTCTCAAATAAATAAATAAAATGTTAAAAAAAAATTATGCTAAGGAAAAGAAGCCATATTCAAAAGGACAAATGTTGTATTATCCCACTCATAGTAAATACCAAGAATAGGCAAATTCATAAAGAGAGTAGAATAGAGGTTACCAGGGTTTGGGGAGGAGGTATGAATGTTGAGTTGTTATTTAATGGGTTTCTGTTTAGGATGATGAAAAACTTCTAGAAATGGACAGTGGTGATGGTTATACAACAGTGTGAATGTACTTAATGCCACTGAACAGTACACTTAAAAATGCTTAAAATGGTAAATTTTATGTTATGTATATTTTATCACAGCTTGAAATGCATACGCAACATATGGGTTTTTTTTTAAACCATGAAAACTGGAAACTATTCTTTTGAAAGCATCAAAGGGGCAGAAGGCAGTATAATCTATAGCCAAGAACTAATAGTCAGAGGTTAGTTTTTATAGGGGTCTTGTATGGACTGAATACTTGGTAGCACATCATAAATCACTAATGTTTCAAAATAATATCTTCTATTTTATAAATTTCAGTCTTGTCATTCCTAGGTAGCTAAAACCAAATGAAAACAATTTTGTCTCCTTCCAGATTACAAAAAAAAAAATTAACACATTTATAGCAAGATATAAAACTGAAGAAAAGCCATTGATTGTAGTTTTTTTTTTTTTAAGATTTTATTTATCCATTTGAGAGAGCAAGAGAGAGTGAGCATGAGCAGGGTGAGGGGCAGAGGGAGAAGCAGGCTCCCTGCTGCGGGGCTCGATCCAGGGACTCCGGGATCACGACCTGAGCCAAAGGCAGACACCCAACTGACAGAACCACCCAGACGCCCTGATTGTAGTGGCTTAGTAAGTTATACAGTTGGTAATTTTAAAAATTATTTTAGTGCATATCTCTGGGTGGTAAGTGATTTGTATTTTCTTCGTTATAGCCCATTCTGTATTTTCCACTGTTTTTTCTACGGTGCACTCATCTAAACAGTGTTATGTAAGCCAGAATCGTAGCCATCACTGGACAGTTCTATACCTCTCATACCCCCAAGAAATCAACAGTCATGTGGATTTTACCTGCTAAATACCTCTCAAATCCATCTGTTTTTCCCTATCTCCACCAATATCAGCCCAGTACAAGTCACCTGAATTTATGACAGCCTCTTACTTGGTCACATTGACTCCACTCTTACTCTCTCACATTTCCTTTTTCCACCTTGCAGAGATCATCTCCTAAACACAAATCTCACTGTGTCTTCCTTCTCCTATGCCCACTTGCTCAAAATTTTACTTAGGATTAAAAACAAAAATCATTACTTCAGCATACATATAAGGGCCAGCATGGTGTGGCCTTAACTATTTTTTCACCATCAGGTTAAGCCATAACTCCCATTGCTCTTCTTTCTGTCCCTCCACTCTGGTAATTGGGTCTTTACAGTTTATTCCCTTTGTAATGTTTTTTCCTCCTCCTTTTCACCTGATGAATTCCTACTCATCCTTACTCAATTCAAGCATCTCTTCTTCAGGTAAGTTTTTCCTTCCCTAATGCCCCTGGTTAAGTCATATCCCCTATTATAAAGTTTCCTAGCAACAAGCACCCTTCCTTTGTAGGTTTTATTAGAGATATAACTTTACATAGTAATAGATTTGCTAACACTCTATTTCAGAAGGATTTTTTGACAGCTTTCTACACTGAAAAAATTTTTTAATTTTTTAATTCAAGTATAACTAACAGTGTTATATTAGTTTCAGTATACGATATAATGGTTCAACAATTCTATATATTCTTTGGTGCTCATCAAGATAAGTGTACTCTTAATCCCCTTTATTTCATCCATCCCCCCCATCCACCTCCCCTCTGGCAACCACCAGCTTGTTCTCTGCATTTAAGAGTCTGTTTTTTGGGGGCGCCTGGGTGGCTCAGTCATTAAGCATCTGCCTTCGGCTCAGGTCATGATCCCAGCGTCCTGGGATCGAGCCCCACATCGGGCTCCCTACTCGGCGGGAGGCCTGCTTCTCCCTCTCCCACTCCCCCTGCTTGTGTTCCTGCTCTCGCTATCTCTCTGTCAAATAAATGAGTAAAATCTTAAAAAAAAAAAAAAAAGTGTTTTTGCTGGTCTCCCTTTTTTGTGTTTTTTTAAATTCCACGAGTGAAATCATATGGTATTTGTCTTTCTTTGACTTATTTCACTTAGCATTATACCCTCTAGGTCCATCCATGTTGTTGCAAATGGCAAGACTGCATTCTTTTTGATGGCTGAGTAATATTCCATTGTGTATATACATACCTTTTTTTTCCAATTTAGTTAACATACAGTGTACTATTAGTTTCACGGGTAGAATTTAGTGACTCATCAGTTATACATTAACATCTCATTATATCCAGTGCCCTCCTTAATACCCATCACCCAATTACCCCATCCTCCCACGCACTCCCCACCAGCAACTCTGTTTATTCCCTATAGTTAAGAGTCTCTTATGGTTTGCCTCCCTCTCTGTTTTTATCTTATTTTTCCTTCCCTTCCCCTATGTTCATCTGTTTTGTTTCTCAAATTCCACATGAGTGAAATCATATGGTATGTGTCTTTTTCTATACCTTTTTCATCCATTCATCTATTGATAGACATTTGGGTTGCTTCCTTATCTTTGCTCTTGTATACAATGCTGCCATAAATATAGGGGTGCATGTATCATTTTGAATTAGTGTTTTTATTTCCTTTAGGTAAATACCCAGTGGCAGAATTACTGGATTAGATGGTAATTCTTTTTTCATTTTTCGGCTTGAACTCAGAACCCTGAGATCAAGACGTGAGTTGAGTTGGACACTTAACCAACTAAGCCACCCAGGTACCCCAAATGGTAATTCTATTTTTTTTTTAATTTTATTTATTTGAGAGAGAGAGTGAGAGAAAGCATGAGAAGGGGGAGGATCAGAGGGAGAAGCTGAGCAGGGAGCTGGATGCAGGATTCGATCCTGAGACTCCGGGATCATGACCTGAGCTGAAGGCAGTCGCTTAACCAACTGAGCCACCCAGGTGCCTGGTAATTCTATTTTTAATTTTTTGAGGAACCTCTGTACTGTTTTCCACAGTGGCTGCACCAATTTGCATTCCAACCAATAGTGCAGGAACGTTTCTTTTTCTCCACATCCCTGCCAACACTTGTTATTTCCTGTGTTTTTGATTTTAGCCATCCTGACAGGCATGAGGTGATATCTCATTATGGCTTTGATTTTAATTTCTCTGATGATCAGTGATGTTAAGCATCTTTTCACGTGTCTGTTGGCCATCCATATGTCTTCTTTGGAAAAATGTCTATTCGGGTCCTCTGCCCATTTTCTTTTTTTTTTTTAAAGATTTTATTTATTTATTTGACAGAGACAGCGAGAGAGAGAACACAAGCAGGGGGAGTGGGAGAGGGAGAAACAGGCTTCCTGCCGAGCAGGGAGCCTGATGCGGACCCTGGGATCATGACCTGAGCTGAAGGCAGACGCTTAACGACTGAGCCACCCAGGTGCCCCTGCCCATTTTCTAATTGGATTATTTGGGCTTTTTGGTGTTGAGTTGTATACGTTTTTTATGTATTTTGGATACTGACCTCTTACTGGATATGTCATTTGCAAATATTAACCTCTACACTGAAAATTTAACAACCATTTTCAAAAAAGAGCTATCTTCATCGTGGACCTTTCCAAATCATATATCCAACTGCCTACCCGACTTGTCACTTGAATGGCTCAGAAGTACTTCATGTACAATGTCCAAAATTAAGTCATTTCTACCCACCTCAAACTGGTCCTTTTCTAATCATCCCTTTTTCGCCAAATAACACCACTACCTTTCTTGTGGTGCTCAGGCCAGAAATCTTTAGCATCTTCTCCACCCCATCTCCCCCATTCCAAACACACCATGTCCTGAATATTCTCTACCTTCTAATTATTTCTTGACCCTACCCATTTCTGTCACAACTCCACAACTCTACCCCCAGATCATTATCATCTCCCTTGGATTACTATAATAGCCTCTAACTGATCTCTCTATAATCACTCTTGCCTTTGCCATCCACTTTTCACCTAACAGACAGGTCTTCCCTCCCTCCCTCCATGCAAATCTGGAGTCCTTGCTAAATCCCTTCAGTGGCTTCCTAAAGCTATTAGGCTTATAAAGTCCAAAATCATTAACAAGGCATACATAATCTAGACTTGCCTATCCCTCCAACCTCATTTGTTGCCACTATGCTCCAGACACACTTGTCTTTTCATTTTCTCTGCTGTATAATGATCTGTCCCACCATCTGTTATTCTTACTGCCTAAGAGGTTCTCTTCACTCTCCTACCATCCATTCTCCTTGTGAAGGCCCACTAGTCCTTCAAATCACACCCTAAGCATCATTTTCTCAGGTAGACTTTCTCTGACACCACACATCCAATCAGATGCCCACTCTACATACTTTCAAAGCATTCTATGCTTTCCCTCAAAGCTCTTAGTTTACAATGTCTGTCCTGTCCTCCACCCCACCTTCCAGGCTGCAACCATGTCCATCTTATTCTTCACTGTATCCTCCAGCAACTGGCATACAATAAATACTCGAGAGAATAATTCAGAATTTAGAGGAATTAATAGTCACCTGGAAGTTTTTCAGCATACTAAGCTACCACCTTTTGCCCCTAACATTATCACAGAAACTCACTATATACAAGTTGCAATTTCCTAACATTAACATACCCTTTACAGACTATCAAAAAAGAGGGGAGCATTGGGCGCCTGGGTGGCTCAGTTGGTTAAGCGACTGCCTTCGGCTCAGGTCATGATCCCGAAGTCCCGGGATCGAGTCTCACATCGGGCTCCCTGCTCAGCAGGGAGTCTGCTTCTGCCTCTGACCCTCTTCCCTCTCGTGCTCTCTATCTCTCATTCTCTCTCTCTCTCAAATAAAATCTTAAAAAAAAAAAAAGAGGGGAGCATAGAATTAGGATAAGAACCAGCTCCCATGAAAAAGTTGAAAAGGGGGTGCCTGGCTGGCTCAGTCAGTGGAGCATGCAACTCTTGATCTCAGGGTTGTAAGTTCAAGCCCCACATTGGCTGCAGAGATTACTTTAAAAAATCTTAAAAAAAAAGAAAAAGTTTAAAAGGAAAATGTTTTCCTTTCTTGTGGTTCTGGCAAGCAGCAACAAAAAAAGGTACTCTAACAGTAATTTCAAAAGACACTGGTATGTTAGAGCTCTGCAACACATTAAGATTCTAAAGACTGCACAGATGACATCAGTGTACACACATGACACTTTGAACATATGTGGAACAAATTAAATTACAGATACGGCAGGTTCAATTTATATCCTACATTAATCAAACTTTCTGGTCAGAACAGATAAGAGTCAATAAAGCCACTTTTTTGCTAACCAACCTCCTAAAGGCAAAGGGATCTTAGCTAAATCTATCCTATTTCTCAGAATTTAACTCAGTGTTAACTCTCACCTGGCATTAACACTGTCACTCCCCCTTCTCTCTAGCCTATTTTTCTCTTCCTGGCTCATTCTTATCTAGCCACATTAGTCTCCTTGGTTTTTGGGGTGTTTTTTGTTTGTTTGTTTGTTTTTAACCAAGTGTGGCACACTCCTGCATCAGGGATTTTGTACTTGGACGGTATGGACTGCTCTTCCCCCAGAAATACATACGTACAAGATACTCTCGCCTTGTTCAGGCCTTTGGTAAAACCTCACCTTCTCACTGTCTCTCCCCCCCCCCACCTCTTTTTAAAGTAAGCTCTACGCTCAACTTGGGGCTTGAACTCACTACCCCGAGATCAAGAGCAGCATACTCTATGGACTGAGCCAGCCAGGCACCCCTGATGCCTTTTCTTAGTGCAATGAGTGAACACTTACATGTGCAGTGAGTGAACACACTCCTCTCCCATTGCACACTTACATGTGCAGTGAGTGAACACACTCCTCTCCCTTAACACTTTCAAAGTCTTCAACACAGAACTTACCCATCTGACATTCCATATACAGCACTTACTTACTTTTTAAAATCTGCCCTGCCAGTTAAGTTTCATGAGGGAAAATATTTTGTCTATCTTGTTCACTGCAATATCCCACTGCCTAAATTAGGGCCTGGGAGAGTTACCACTCATAAGTTGTTTACTGAAAACATGATGGAACTCTTTTCACTGTCCCAAGCCACTGAAACACAGCACTCTCGTTTTTTGTAAACAGTCCTCATCGTGACACTCAAAAAGGATCAGCCCTACTTAGGGCTGGAGCTTTTTCTTCTGGGTTACCCAAATCAGTCCTGAAAGCCAAAGCAGTACACCCTTGAAGCTGACGCTTCGACTTTCTTTGCATGGTCTACTGTTTCCTTGGTTTCTCCTGACCCTTAATAATACTCTTCAACTACCGTTTATCTTAACATTCAAAAGACTCTAAATTCCGCTTCGAATTCTAATTTCCGCTTCTAACTTTGAATTCCTTCTGCACAGATCTCTCCCAGTTCAACCCCAAACGCCGTTTTCTCTCGTCGCCTTCCTTCATAAATCCGACTTTTTCCTCTAGTTCCGCCAGTGCCATTTCTCCATCTCCTCCACTCCTCCCACACGCTCATCTTATCCACTCAGTCTTCCCGCATCAGTTTCGCATCTCTCTAAACTCCTCAGCCCCTGGGGTCTTTCGTACTTCAATCCTAGTCTCCATTCTAGGCGCCAACTCCTCCCATCTATCCCACCACCATTATCCTCCTCCACGTGCGCGCGCGCACACAACATACCCACCCATCCAGCCCATTCACTCACCCATGTGGTCTGTCTCCCGAGACCGCAAGCCAGCACCTCACCAAGTACAGAACCCGCGCGCGCAACACGCACGCACATACACAGACACAAAGCCACCCACCCATCACGTCTGTCTCCCTAGGCCCCAAGTCAGCCACTCACCAGCCCAGAACCCAAGAATAAGGAACTTGGGCCATACATAGGTTAAATGACCTCTCGACCCGCCCAACAGTTGATAAACGACTCACATCTGAAATCAAAGTTTCTTCCAGATGACCGGTTTGGATTAGGCCTCTATAACTCCAGAGTCGTAAGCCACCCGCAGAGCGAAGCGCCTAGAAACGCAGATGTTACGCTCCCAGCGCGCCGCCATGTTGGGCAAGCATCCAGCCTCGTGATTGGACGAAGCACTCTCGCGCGACCCGTAGCAGAGTGTGAAGAAAGAAAATCCCTCGCGAGACCTGGAGTTTGCCGCTCCTGACACAAGGAAGGGGCGTGGTAGCAAGCGGAGTCTTTTGCGTGAGGACACCTGCGTTAGAATTTGTTTGGGACCTTGTTTGTTTTGTAATGTAGGTTTTAAAAAATGAAGATGTAGCTTTCTGGGTCTCACGTCAGACTTACTGAATCACACTCTGTGGGGTTAGGCGGGAATATGAGGATGGCGGAGGCGGGGAGCTGTAGGATTTGATGGCGGACAGCGTTTTTTCTGCAACAGGTCTCTTGCTTCATGTGTTGTCTCATTTAATCATCACAGATAAACCTGTGATATGAGAAGGAGTAATCTCATTTACAGAGGAAAAACTGGGGATCAGAAATATTAAGTAATTTGTTCAAGATCTTACACCCAGATGACATCAAATCCATGTTCTTTTTGTTTCCTCGCCTGCCTCTTGAGCTGGAAGCTCTATTAAATGCTTTTCGTTTTTCTTTTCAACTCGGTTATACTAATTTTTACTCTCTGGCCAGTAGAGTGAGCATTAGTCTCATTTCACAATTGAGACAAAAAGGTAAATCACTTTCAAAAGATACAGTCAAGGCTAGGACTAAAGTCAGCCTCTGGACCCCCACCTAGTAACTCCATTAAAGCTTTCCTGTGTCCCAGTATTTAATGCGAAAGCTTCTGGCAAAGCATTGCTATAAAATTGAGAGATAAGAAAGAAATGAAGATTTAAGTTTTATGTAGAACAAAGTGTACCATTTGTCACGCAAGGAAAGCAAGGAGGTGTTCTCATTATCTACTGTGTAACAAACCACCCCAAAATGTATAGCTTAAAACAACAGCTCTTTTATTTGCTCATTTTTCTGCAGTCTGGGTTGGGATTAGCCCAACCATTCTTGTTCTGTACTTGCTGTTGATGGTAGCATCAGCTGGTGGCTGGTTCAGCTGGAGTGGCTGGGCTCCCCTCTCCCTGTAGTCTCAAATTCTCTCCCTCTCCCTGTGACCTTTCCATATAATTTCTCCAGCAGAGTAGCCAGATTTCTTACATGTTAGCTCAGGGCTCCCAAAAGGGCAAAGTGTAAGCTGCTAGGCTTTCTTAAGGCTTAGGCCTAGACTGGTGCTTTCATTATTCACTCAATTCTATTTGTCAAAGCAAGTCAAAGGGCCAGCCCAGATTCAAGAGGAGGGGACTATGCCAGGATACACTACAGTACTGCAAACCATGGTTCACTGGATCTACCAATGAACAGAACACCACAGAAAGTTTTTTGTCTTTGGTTGGTAGTGATTTTGGTACTGGTTATTTTCACAGTATTTAGTGCTTGCTTCTGGAAAGGTAAAAGAGAAAATGGCATTGGAGGTATGACTGTAGGGTTGTAAGTGGATTATATTTTAGATGCTGGCAAATTTCTCTATCTGCTCCAAACAGAGATCCAACTCCCCCATGGGCCAAACCAGAGAGATTCTAGCTCTATAGCCAGGGAATATCAGCTTTAATCATGCCCCCAACCACATACTAACCCTGTGATGTTGGACAGTTTACTTAAACTGTTCAAGCCTGGGTTCGTTCAATATTGCCAAACAGGTTAGTAATCTCATAGGGTTGTTGTGAGAATTAAATCAGATAATACATATAAAATAGCATAGTTTCTGGCACATAGTAAGCTATCATTATTATTATTATTATTCCTTATAATTTCTTTGGTCAGTTTCCATTTTTAAAAATTATTTCATAATGATAAAACTTGTTCATTATAGAAAATTTTGTAAAAATTTTAAATAATACAGGAGACTATAAGAAAGCAAAAATTAGGGGCACCTGGGTGGCTCAGATGGTTAAGCGTCTGCCTTCGGCTCAGGTCATGATCCCAGGGTCCTAGGATCGAGTCCCGCATCAGGCTCTCTGCTAGGTGGGAGCCTGCTTCTCCCTCTGCCTCTCTCTCTCTCTCTCTCTCTCTCTCTCTCTGACTCTCATGAATAAATAAATAAAACATTTAAAAAAAAATCTATAAAAAAAAAAAAAGAAAGCAAAAATTATCTAAAATCTCACCACCTAGAGCCAATTACCAAAATTTGTTAACCTTACTTCCAGATCTCTATATGAAATATATATATATTTATATGGATCTATAACTAAAATTTTTTATAGAAATAGCATATATTTTTTTCTCAGATATAAGTCTTGGAGGTTGTCCTACCTCAATTAATATATATATATTTTTAAAGATTTTATTTATTTATTTGACAGAGAGAGACACAGCGAGAGAGGGAACACAAGCAGGGGGAGAGGGAGAGGGAGAAGCAGACTTCCCGCGGAGCAGGGAGCCCGATGCGGGGCTCGATCCCAGGACCCTGAGATCATGACCTGAGCCGAAGGCAGATGCTTAACGACTGAGCCACCCAGCCGCCTCTGTATTTCTATATCATCCTTTGTGATGGGAGCATAGTATTCCATTGAATGGATGTGCTATTATTTTTAAAACTAATTTCCCTATAGGTGGGCATAGATTGGCCTATTCCTAAAATTATGGTACAATGATAAATACATCTCATTTAAAAAAATTTTTTTACATTAAATGAATATTGTTTAGAGACTCCACTATTTTGTGGAGATTAGTAACATATTCAACATCTGCCTCTTAGGGCTTATCTCTCTGACTTACCCTCAAATCCCCAAGAATTTAATCTTGTAAGAGAAGTCTGTCCAACTTCAATACCCCATCAATGACAGTATAGGCGTTCAATTAGTCTATTACATCCTTTGCTTTTTGCTGCTGCTTTGTAGTAGGAAACTGATTCTGCACATTTGGTGGGTAATGCTGCTAATTCTGAAATGTTGCATAGTTGCTACCAGACCTGCTTTCAGCATCAGCCATTGCCTGGGCTGAAATCAACCTTGAGGGCATCATCCTGAACTCCCACTTTACTGAAGTTAACGATTTCAAAGAACTTGTTACTCTACCCTGCCACTCTCCTTTGGCCGGTGCCAGCCAGACAACATCCACAGGTCTCTCTAACTTCATGTCTTAGAGAGTAATGATTGAGTATCAATTCCTTATACCCCAGAAGACCATGACTTACTTATGTAAATGTATTCAGTTCTTTCTTGGGGACTAAGTTAGTTTGTCAGAGATCTAATGGCCACCTTAATTAATTCACAAAAGCTACACTCTAATTCCAAAACAATGACTGTTTCTCAGCCTACATTTACATAACTGAGAGAGCTACTCAAGTGATGCTTTATATTTTTCATTTTATAAATAATGCTGTGGGGCACCTGGGTGGCTCAGTTGATTGAGCATCTGACTCTTGATTTTGGCTGGGGTCATGGTCTTGAGGTGGTGGGATTGAGCCCTGCATTGGGCTCCACACTCAGTGGGGAGCCTGCTTGAGATTCTCTCTTTCCCTCTTTCTCGGCCTCTACCTCCTAACCCCCTGTGCCACACATGCACTCTTTCTCTCTAAAATAAATAAAAGAGTCAGACGCTTAACTGACTGAGCCACCCAGACACCCTAATAAATCTTTAAAAAATAATAATAATAATGGGGCACCTGGGTGGCAAAATTGATTAAATATCAGATTCTTGGTTTCAGCTCAGGTTGTGATATTAGGGTCCTGGGATTGAGCCTGGTGTTAGGCTCTGCGCTCAGTGTGGAAATCTGCTAAAGTTTCTCTCCCTCTCTCTCTGTCCCTCCCCCCAACCGTGCACACTCTCTGTTTCTGTCTCTCAAATAAATAAACAAATAAATCTTTAAATAATAATAATAATGATAATAGTGCTAAATTCTTTAAAGACTTGAAAATAAATTTCAAAAATTAATACCTGGTGGAAGAACTGGATCTAAATGTACATCTGACTACTCTCCTTCCTGTTCCAAGTCTCATAAAACAGAGTATATTAATTTAAAAAACAAGAAATTCCAAATAGGACTGAACACCCAGAAAGAGTGCCACTGACAGACCAGAAACTTTGAGGATACTCTGAAAAAACAGGACACAAATAGGAATAACAACTGAAATGCCAAGAGATTTTTATAGGAAACTACAGATGATTTTGAAATATATCTGGAAAACAAAATGTGCAAGAACAGCTAATTTTTCCAGTTGGAAAAAAAATTATACCACACATAAAATAAAGCCCATATGGATAATAAACAAAATATTTATGGAAACAAAATCAACTATAGAAGTGTTAGAAGAATGTAGAAGAATGTTTTTTATAAAAAGAATAGGGAAGGTCTCCTAAAGACACAAAACTCAAAAACCATAAGGGAAATGATTGCTAAATTTGATTATACAAAAATTTAAAAATTCAATATAATAAAAAATACTACAAATAATTGACAATGAGCAGGGAGAAAATATTTGCAATATATATAACAGTTATTATCCAAGGTACATTCTCAAACAATGTCAAATCAATAATAATCCAATGTTAAAATGAACAATGAATATGAAAAAGAAATTCACAAGAGTATACATAGTAAACCAATGAATATATATGAAAAAAGGCTCAAATGCATAAGTAATCATAGAAAGGCATAGTTAAATAACTATACCATTTGTAACACATCATATTAATAAAAATAAAAAATATTGATAAGGATGCCTGGATGGCTCAGTCTGTTGAGCATCTGCTTTTGGCTCAGGTCATGGCCCCAGGGTCCTGGGATCAAGTCCCACGTCGGGCTCCCTGCTTGGCTGGGAACCTGCTTCTGCCTCTCCCTCTGCCTGCCACTCCCCCGGCTTGTGCTGTCTCTTGCTCTCTCTCTGACAAAAATAAGTAAATAGAATCCTTTAAAAATATATTGATAATGTCCAATTATGGCAAAGGTTAGTTGTTAGTTAGCTTTTGCTGTGTAACAAGCCATCCTAAAACTTAGTGGCTTAAAACAACAGCATTAACTATCACTCACAATTCTGTACATCAGCTGGGCAGTTATTCTGGTTCACTGATCTCTGCAGTTTGCTGGAGGTTAAGCTGGGGCTTGGATGGTCTAGGATGACCTTATTCAAAGGCCTGGCAGTTGGCAGGCTGGTTGGTCCAGGGTCAGGGTCAGCAAACTACTCCCACTGGGCCAAATCTGGCCACACCTATCTAGTTACATATTGTTTATGGCTGTTCTCACAACACAGCAACAAAGTTGAGTCGTTGCAAGAGAGGCCGCATAGCCCAAAAGCTGAAAATATTTACCATGTGGCCCTTTACGGAAAGTCTGCCAACCCCTGGTCTAGGAAACCCAAGCTGGGAGTACTTGTCTCTGCTTCACAGTTTCTCACGATCCATTAGCATACACTGGGTTTACTCACAGGGCAGCGACATTCCAAGGGAGTGAGAAAGTAAGCTGCAATCGCTCTTAAGGCCTAGGCCAACCTAAATGCAAGGAGTGGGGAAACAGAATTCACCTCTGGGCAGAAGGAACGGCAAAGAATCTATGGCCAATTGTAATTTATCATAGCTAGTATAAATTGCCTTTTGAAGCCTCATTTGGAAACATACATATTAAAACCCAAAATATCCAGGCCAAGAATACCTGTGAAAGGAAGAAACTGATACCAGTGATTGCTTCTGGAGTGAAGAACTAATGACTGGGAGACACAAATAGGAAGAAGACTTGCTTCACAATAGCACTGATTTTGTACCTTTTGAATTTTGTACTAAGGGTATATTGAGAAAATAAATAAATATGTAGATATTCTTCTAACCAGCAATTCAATTTTTTTAAGTTCTGTCCCAAAGAAATACATATTTACAGTGAGGTTGAGGTAGGTACAAAGATGTTCGTTGTTACATTGTTTATTATGGAATGCTATGTAAGTGTTATAAATAAATACATCGATAAAACTCCAACATATAAAATAAGGACAAAGGAAATTGTGAAACAGTAAGTTCAGTTTGATACCACTTATATAAAGCAAAAACAAAACACATATTTAATATGAAAATATAAACATAAAAGTAACCAGAGTGAAAGCTCTGGAAGGAAAAACTAAACTAATAGTAGTGGTTAACTTGCAGAAACTGAATTGGAATGTTAGAGGTGGGGCATGAGAGTTTTAAATGTTTTTTCTGCATCACTTAAGTATTTTACAATGATAAGATATATTTGTATAACTTGAAAGTAGATCTGAAATAATAAAAAGAAAAAGGAAAGAAGACAAAATCAGGTTTGCCAAAAAAACACAGCTTCAGGTTACCTGGGTGGCTTTGTTGGTTAACCTGCCTTCGGCTCAGGTCATGATCCCAGGGTCCTGGGATCGAGCCCCACATCAGGCTTCTTGCTCAGTGGGGAGCCTGCTTCTCCCTCTCCCTCTGCTTGCTGCTCTACCTGCTTGTGCTCTCTCTCTCTCTGTCAAATAAATAAATAAAAAAGTCTTAAAAAAAAGAAAGAAAGAAAGAAACGACAGCTTGGAAGGGAAAACAATGTTAGATAATAGGAGATAAAAGAGATTTAGGGCGCCTGGGTGGCTCAGATGGTTAGGCGTCTGCCTTCGGCTCAGGTCATGATCCCAGGGTCCTGGGATCGAGTCCCGCATCGGGCTCCCTGCTCAGCGGGAAGCCTGCTTCTCCCTCTGCCTCTCTCTCTCTCTGTCTCTCATGAATAAATAAATTAAAAAAATCTTTAAAAAAAAAAAAAAAAAAGAGATTTAGAAGATATATCCAGAAGCTCCAACTCTGTTTAGTAGGAGTTCCAGAAGGTAAAAACACAGAAAAGAATAGTGGAAGAAAAAAAGGAATAATGGAAGAAAATTTCCTAAAGCTGAGAATGATAAAAGTCTTGAAATTGGAAGAGTTCATCATGTACCAAACTGAATGAATTCTAAAAGGCCAAGTTGTTAGGATGAAGTCTAGTCCAATATGACTGGTGTCCTTATTAGGAGAGGAGAGTAGGGTCACAAACAATGCAGACAGAGGAACAACCATATGAGGGCACAGCAAAAAGACAGCCATCTGTGAGCCAAGGAAAGAGGCCTCAGAAGAAACAAAATCTCCCAGCACCTTGACCTTGGATTTCTAGCCTCCAGAATTGTGAGAAAATAAATCTTTGTTGTTTAAACTACCCAGTCTGAACACTCTGGTTTCTCTTCAGATCGCATAAATCTTTTGCCTTTTTAAACTACCAGTCTGTGTTTTTTTGTTTTGTTTTTTGTTGTTGTTGTTGTTACAGCAGCCCTAGCAAACGAATGCAGCTACTTGGTTGCATTTTTTATTAAGTATTTTATTCTTTTTGTTGCTATTGTAAGTGTAATTGTTTTCTTAATTTTCTTTTACTTATTTTTAGTGTATAAAAATGCAACTGTTTTTGCATGTTAATTTTGCATCCTGAAACTTTGCCAATTTTTAAAATTCATTCTAACAGTCTTTTGGTGAATCTCTAGGGTTTCTACATGTAAGATCATGTTATCGGTCAATATAGCTCATTTTACTTCCTTCTTTCCAATTTGGATGCCTTTTATTTTTTTTTTTAAGATTTTATTTATTTATTTGACAGAGAGAGACACAGCGAGAGAGCGAACACAGCGGGGGGAGTGGGAGAGGGAGAAGCAGGCTTCCCGCGGAGCAGGGAGCCTGATGCAGGGCTCGATCCCAGGACCCTGGGATCATGACCTGAGCCAAAGACAGATGCTTAATGACCAAGCCACCCAGGCGCCCCTTTGAATACCATTTTAAAAATTGTGTTTATTGTGGTGAATTACACATAACATAAAATTTGCCATCATAACCATTTTTTTTTTAAGATTTTATTTGACCGAGAGGTAGCAAGAGAGGGAATACAAGCAGGGGGAGTGAGAGAGGGAGAAGCAGGCTTCCCGACGAGCAGGGAGCCCAATGTGGGGCTCAATCCCAGGACCCCAGGATCATGACCTGAGCTGAAGGTAGACTGAGCCACCCAGGTGCCCCTCATCATAACCATTTTTAAGTGTTCAGTTAGGTAGTGCTAACTTTGAACATTGTTGTGAAACAGATCTGGAAGTTTTGCAATTTGCAAAACTAAAACCATTAAACATCACCTCCCCTCTTCCTCCTCCCCCAGGCATTGGTAACCACCATTCTACCTTCTGTTTCCATGAATTTGGCTATTTTACATAGCTTATATAATGGAATCATACAGTATTTGTATTCTTATGACTGGCTTATCTCATTTGAATACCATTTTAACCCATTGATTTGGATTGTCCTCTTAGTAATTTATTAGTTCCCACATATGCTTCGGTTTATTTCTAGACTTGTTTTCCTGACCTGTCTACCTATTTCCACACATGTACACATTTGTCTTAATTATTGTAGCTTTCTATTTTCTAACTCTTCTCTCACAGGTTTATGCTTCCAAATAAACTCTAGAACCATTTTGTGAAGTTTTCTACAAAAATCCTTTGGGGATTTTTTTTTTTATTGTCATTACATTAAATATACAGATCAAGTCTGAGAAGATCAGCATCTCCACAATATTGGCTCTTCCATTTGTATTTAATAAGACTTCATCCAGGCATACAAGACAATTCATAGCAGAGTCCTTCCTTTTCCAGCCATGTTTAGTCTCCTTCCAGTCAAACTCCCTAAGAATCTGTTTTCCAAATGTACTTCATGCTCTCTTCTGACTCTCTTTCTTTGCTCAGGTTGGTCTTTCATCCTGAAATGTCTTCCTCTTCTTCTCACAATTTCTATTGGTTCACATCCTACTCGTCCTATGTCCCGTCACAAACTGCCACATCACCCAAATACTTCCTGATTCCTCCATCCAGATGTGACTTGAATCTCCCTAGCCAAAAAAAAGTGTGTCTTTATTAAGGTACCCACCCCAATTTTCTCTCTCTAGTTACTTGTGTTCTTCTCTTATTGGTCCACAATCAACAATTTTGCATTAACGCAATAGGTTTCAACAAAGAGTATACATCAGAATCCAGGGTTTTTTCTTAAAAAGCCACATGCTTCGATCCCATTTCAGGAAATTCTGACTTGGTAGGCCTGAGGTGGGGCTCTGACATCAATATTTTGCATGCATATACTTTTTTTTTTAAAAGATTTTATTTATTTATTCATGAGAGACAGAGGGAGAAGCAGGCTCCCAAGGAGCAGGGAGCCCGACGCGGGACTCGATCCCAGGACCCTGGGATCATGACCTGAGCCGAAGGCAGACGCTTAACCATCTGAGCCACCCAGGCGCCTTTGCATGCATATACTTAAAATTCTCCATAGGTACTCCTTGAACCTCTGGTTGAGAACCACTGTTTTTAGCTAAACTTCTTGAACTCGTGAATATCCTATATATGTGGCTATTGTCCTACCGAGTTTTGACTCCCTGAGTGCAAGGCCTGTGTCTCATTTGTCATTGCACTCCTCCCCAAATACACAGCCCAGTAAAGCCTGCCTTGAATCAAACCTGGACTGGCATTAAATGGCAGTGTTGCTTTCCCTATTTCCCTTACTACCACACCACCTACTGCTGGCCGCGGTCACCAGCCCACCACCCTCCCTTTGCACCCTACAGCCCGAATACTTCAGTGGGCACAGGAAAAACAGGAGAAATGCCAGCCCTATGGGCATCCATAGCTATAAGCCTGGTGCAGGAACTCCGGGAAGCCGGGCCCCAGAAAGCAGGCAAGACTGGATTTTGCGTAACATGTAACTGGGCTACTCCTCTGAATCTTGGTCTTCTCATCTGCCAAATGAGAGCAACAGCAGGAGCCGCTCCTACTTTCCAACGATAGTGTGAGGCTCAGAAAAAAAAAGAGCAATGAGTGTGCTTTCACATGGCCCGCCAATATACACATGGGGGGGGGGGGTCCCAGCAGCTATTAGTGCTTCTGTGCCAGGCCTCCTACCACAGGCCTCCACCTCTGCTTCGAGTCCCGAGAGTGAGCTCTGGGTCTCAAGGGAGGCAGTTCTCTCACACAACCATTTCTTCTGTATCCACCCACCGTCCACTGAGAGCCTATCATGTGCCAGGCTGTTGGGGACACAGTAGTGAAGGACCAGCCCTGCCTTCAAGGACCCCAGAGGCCGACTGGAGCCCGAGGGAGGGACGCAGTTTGGATCCTTTGTCCGCCGTTTAAAATGAAGACCAAGCAACTTCGCAAGCAATCCCAGACTAGGGGAGGAGGCGAGTGAGTAAACCGAGCCCTGTGAACAGAGGGTTAGCGCCAAGCCCACAGTGTGCGCTCTAAGCGAAGGGTGCGGGCAGGGGTACCTTGGGGCGGTGCTGTCCTGGGTTTTCCGACGCCCCTTTGATTCCCGCGACGTCTACAGCACCCCGGGCTCCTCCAGGCCCCGGCTTTCTCCGGCCCCCGCTGCCTGCGCACCACCATGTCCCAGCAGCCTCCGGCCTCCGCGCCCCGCGGCCCTCGAGCCCCCAGATTCCCGCCTCCTCCGGCCTCGGTGCCGCCCCGCGTCCCGCGCCGCGCTCCGGCCCCCGCTCTTCGATCCCCGCGTGCCCCGGGCCCTCCCGCCCCCCCCCAACCCCCGGCCCCTGTCGCCCGGGCGCCGGCCTCCTTCGCGTCGCTGGGGCGCGGTCGCGGCGGCTCGCAGCCCGGGGCCGCACGGGCCCCGCTCCCTGGCGGGGTTCCGCGGCGGGCCGGGTGCACTAGGGAGGCGAGCGGAGGCGCAGGAAGGCCTTGGAACGGGGCCTGCCACCGAGTAGCGCTCAATAAATATTAGAGAGTATTGCTTTTTCCCGAAATCCTCTCCTACCTGCTCTGGCTCCATTATGCTTAATGCAACTGCTCATTCCGGGAGCAGAACTTTCCCCCCAAATAGCAGATCTGAGTGTGCAATGGGCTAGGCACTGCGCCTGGGGCTTATAAAAACGTTATCTCTTCTAATTTTATTTTACTTTAAAGATTTTACTTATTTATTTGACAGAGAGACAGAGATAGCAACAGAGCACAAGCTGCCAGGAGAGGGAGAAGCAGACTCCCCGTGGAGCAGGAGCCCGATGCGGGACTCGGGACTCAATCGCAGGACCCTGAAATCATGACCCCAGCCGAAGGCAGATGCTCAACCGACTGAGCTACCCAGGCGCTTCTATCTCTTCTAATTTTAACAAGTCCTGGATAAGATGGGGGCTGTTATTTGCCCCATTTTAGTGAAGAGGCAAGTGAAACAGATTAAGAATTCTGTGCAAGGTCTGGCTGCAAGGCAGTGAAGGAACCGGAACTCTAATCTGTCTGGCTCCCACGCGCTTATTTACCACCACAGTGCACTGTCCTCCCCAGCACCGCTGCAGGTCCTGTGTGCCTGGGTCTCAGGGCCAAGTGGATTTTAGGCCCTGGAAGAGTGGAGGGAAAACATGCATATTGGGTGGTTATTCTTTGAAAAAAAAAAAAAAAGTATTTTCAACTCAAAACACATCTCTTTTCTTTTTGATAAATTTTTTAAAGGTTTTATTTATTTGCCAGAGAGAGAGCACACAAGCCGGGGTGGTGGGGGGGGGCAGCAGGCAGAAGGAGAAGCAGGCTCCCTGCTGAGCAAGGAGCCCAGGATCATGACCTGAGTGAAGGCAGACACTTAACCAACTGAGGCACCCAGACGTCCCAAAACACATCTTTTATCATTTAAGCAGCTTGAATTGGGTGTTCTGCTACAACCCGATGTATCCTTATTGAGACAAAATTATATAAGATAAAATTCACCATTTGATCATTTTAAAGTGTACAATTTGGTGGTTTTTCAAATATTCACAATGTTGTGCAACCATCAGCAGAACATTTCATCACCCCCCAAAAACTCCATACCCATTAAGCAATCCCTCCCCATCTCCCCCTCCCACCAACCCCAAGCAACCACCAATCTAGTTTCTGTTTCTATGGATTTACCTATTCTGAACATTTCATATAAATGGAATTATACAATATGTGACCTTTTGTGACTGGCTTCTTTCACTTAGGGCAACATTTTCAAGGTTCATCCATGTGGTAGCATTGATCAGTACTTTATTCCTTTTTTTATAGTTGAATCATATTCCATATGGATATGCCACATTTTTCTAACCTTCATGGACATTTACCTTTTTTTTTTTTTTTGGTTGTTGTGAATAAATGATGTTGAACTAGTCCTGTACAAGTTTTTGTTTGAACACCTGTTTTCAGTGCTCTTGAGTATATTCCTAGGAGTGGAAATGCTGGTTCATGTAGTGACTCTATGTTTAACTTTTTAGAGTTACTGCCTGCATCATTTTACATTCAATCAGCAGTGTATGAATGTTCCAACTTTTATTATGAGAATAGTGAGTGTAGGGGCACATGGTAGCTGAGTTGGTTAAGTGTCTGCCTTCTGCTCAGGTTGTGATCCCAGGGTCCTGGGATCAAGCCCCACATCGGGCTCCCTGCTCAGCGGGGAGCCTGCTTCTCCCTCTCCTCTGACCCCAACTCGTGCTCTCTCTCTCTCTCTCTCTCTAGTGCTCTCTCTCTCTCAAATAAATAAAATCTTTTTTAAAAAAGGAGAATAAGTGCAGTTTAAAAAAAAATAGTGCTACAAGGCTTATGGCAAAATACAACAGTATTTACCCAATCTCCTGTCTCATTTCCAAGAGACAGACACTTGCAACTCTTTTAACTGTTTTTTTCCCCTCGTTTTTCTCCGTATTTTAAAGTAATATGCACATGCTATAGTTTCATAGTTTATCAGTTTTAAGTGTTGTGGTGACTTACAGTACTCTATATTTTCTTTCTTCTACAATTTTTTGGTTTTCCTGAAACTATCAGCTTTCATATTTTCATTTGCTTAGTTTTCTATATGACTGTTTCCTTTCTGTGACTTTTCCCAAATACTCCAAAAAATCTGTCACATGACTGTCAATAGGTTTCCCACACACTCAGACACGGTTTGAAGCCTTTGCTGGTTCCATTTGCATTTTTAAATCTGGAGGCATCTATCCCACAGCCCCCTCCTCCTGCCCCAACTTGGACTAACTGCACCCTCCTAGGGCCTGTACACAGCTGGGCCCTGCTGGACCTACCCTCACCAGTGTCCTGGGTTGGATCTCCAGTTTCCAGGGTTCATGGCTTTCTCTTTCATGTTGTACATCCTCATTTTGCTAAAATGCATCCTCTAGGCATATTCTAAGAGTGTTTGGGAAATTACATATTAGAGTTCTTATATGTCTCAGGATGTCTTTATTCTACCATTACATATGCTAGGCAGTTTAGGATAAATATAGGAATCATTTTTCCTGATTATTTTGTATTTTCTTTCCTTTCTCTCTCTTTCTTTTAAATAATCTCTATGCCCAACATGGGGCTTGAACTCACAGCCCACGATCAAGAGTCACATGATCTACTGACTGAGCCAGGCAACCCTGTTTTGAAAGCAAAGTTTCTTGGTCTTCTAATATGCAATGTCTCTGATAGCAGCCCAAATGCCACTCTGATTCTTAATGCTTTGTCTTTGACCTGTTTTTCCTTTTTTCTCTTCGGAAGCTTTTAGGATCTTCTCTTCATTCTTGGTATTCTGAAAAAAAAAGTAATAAAAACTAAGTAAAAAAAAAATTCATCCGTGGTGAGGACAAATACCTGCATTATTTTTTTTTAATTTTTTTATTGTTATGTTAATCACCATATATTACATCATTAGTTTTTGGTGCAGTGTTCCATGATTCATTGTTTGTTCATAACACCCAGTGCTCCATGCAGAACGTGCCCTCCTCAATACCCATCACCAGGATAACCCATCCCCCTCCCCCCCTCCCCTCTAGAACCCTCAGTTTGTTTTTCAGAGTCCATCATCTCTCATGGTTCGTCTCCCCCTCTGACATACTCCCCTTTTCTTCCTCTCCTGTTATCTTCTTCTTTTCCTTTTTTCTTAAAATATGTTGCGTTATTTCTTTCAGAAGTACAGATCTGTGATTCAGCAGTCTTGCACAATTCACAGCGCTCACCGTAGCACATACCCTCCCCAATGTCTATCACCCAGCCACCCCATCCCTCCCACCCCCAACCACTCCAGTAACACTCAGTTTGTTTCCTGAGATTAAGAATTCCTCATATCAGTGAGGTCATGTGATACATGTCTTTCTCTGATTGACTTATTTCACTCAGCATAACACCCTCCAGTTCCATCCACGTCGTTGCAAATAAATACCTGCATTATTAAGCAAAATCATTAGGGGTGCCCGGGTGACTTAGTCGGTTAAGCATCTGACTCTTGTTTTTGGCTCAGGTCATGATCTCAGAGTCCTGGGATCGAGTCCCGATGCTTAGCGCAGAGACTGCTTGAAATTCTCTCTCTCCCTCTGCCCCTCTCCCCACTTGTGCTCATTCTTTCTCTCAAATAAATAAATAAAATCTTAAAAAACAAAAGCAAAATCATTAAACAACAGTTTGTTGTGCTAGCCTTTTTGTGAACTCTTTCGATCTAGAAAGCCAGGTTCTTCAGCTATGAGAAAATTTCCTGTAGTATTTCCCTTGATAATTTAAAGAGATTCTTGTTAGCAGGGCTTGTAGAATAATCCAAGCCAATTCCTTTATAAATATCCAGCAAATGCTTCTGGATGTTTCTGTGTTCTATTGTGTTTTTCTGATTATAAACATAATGCATGCTTATGTAGAAAATTCAAATACCAGAAACTGTAAAATTTAACACACTTTTTAAAGATTTGCTGGAAGTGGAAAGGAAATAATAGCAACATGAAGTCACTGTGAATAGCTGCATAGCATTCCATTGGAAAGATGTGCCATTATGAATTTGGTTTATGAATTTATGAATTGTTCATAAAGAGGCAGCAATTTTCGGTTTCTCGTTACTGTAAAGGATGCTGCGATGCGTGTCTTGTACACACACATGCTTCAGCTAAAGTGATCTCCTTATCCCTTCTGCCCTGAGGGACAGTGGAGGTAGAGGAAGGGTCATGGAAGGATGAGAATCAACTTGGCCCTCATGGAGGAGCTGTTGGGAGACTGTCTGAGCGTTCGGAGAGGCCCTTGGCCTGACCTCCCTAACAGCAGTGCTTGGAGCAGTAGCTCTTAAACTTCGACATGCACATGGATCATGTGAGGAGTGTGTTAAACAGCAGTTCCTAAGCTGCACCTCAGAAAGTCTGATTCCATCTGCAGAGGGTTCTGAGAATCTGCATTTCTAACAAGCACCCCAGCTGATTCCGATGGAGGCGGCCGTTGGGCCACACTTGGAGAAACACTGGCAGAGAGTAGACGGAGGCGTGGGGGGAGGTAAAGAATAATCACCTAAGAAACAGGAGAGACTGTGGGGGCTGATAGGGAGGAAAATGAATTAAGCATCTTCAGTCACCCCAGGAGACCAGGCTTCAGTGTGCTTAGGGTTAGGGCAGAACTCACAGATTTACCAGCTGGCCTTTGTTCTCCAAAAGGAGCCAGTGATTCTGATAGTCACATAGATAAACCTCAAGTCCCCCAGTCTATCCATAAACTTATATTTCCTCCCTTCCCTGTGGTCAGTGTTATCAGTTAGGAACACAAGGATACATAGAAACATCTCAGCAAGTTCACCCCAGGGCTCTGGCTGGGAAAGGTGGGAGCCACCGTAGGTCATCAGCAGAAGTAGCCAAGGTTAGGGATGCTGCTAGAAAGTGGGAGAACAACACCAAGTCTTGGAGAGGATGTCATGTGACAAGAACTCTCATAAGTGGAACATAAATTGGTCCGACCACTCTGAAAAACAATTTGACTCAATAATTCCACTCCAGGGTATATACCCCAGAGAAACTCTTACACTTGGTATAAATATCCGAATGTTCTTAGCAGCATTGTTGAAAACAGCAAAGAACTAGAAAGAATCCCAAAGTCCTTGGATAAAAAAGTGGAAAAATCAGTTGTAGTGTATTCACACAAGGATGAACGAACTGTTTACATGTCAGCATGGAAGAATCTTAGAAACAATGATAAGTGAAAAAAGTAATTCATAGAATAAATACATTCTTATTAAATTTAAAAATAAAACTAAACATTATACTGCGTGGAGATTTATGTATGAAAAAGTAGAAAGAAAAGCAAAATATTGTGGGACAAATTCAGAATAGTGGTCACCTTTGGGTCAGGCAGGAGGTGAAACATTTGAGCACGGGCAGTGTTCTAGTTCTTAAGTGGGTGGGGAGCTCACAGGCATTTGTTTTATTATTATGCATGTGACTGTATATACATAACAAATTCTATTTTTTTTAAGATTTTATTTATTTATTTGACAGAGAGAGACACAGCGAGAGAGGGAACACAAGCAGGGGGAGTGGGAGAGGGAGAAGCAGGCTCCTCAGTGAGCAGGGAGCCCAACGTGGGGCTCGATCCCAGGACCCTGGGATCATGACCTGAGCTGAAGGCAGACGCTTAACGACTGAACCAACCACGCGCCCCTACATAACAAATTCTTATGGCTATATCAAATATTTCAAGATAGAAAAAATAGAAAGAAAATTAAAATCTCCTGGCCGCTGCTGTGGTTTCTCAAAGTTATTTATCCTTTGCACCCACCCCATCTCTCCTCCTACAGGCACTATGGACCAGGAGGTAAGATGTCAAGCCTGAAGAGGCCAATAGAAGCTTGTAAAAATCCACCTCCATCTCACCATTCAGAGACTGGGGCAAGCACCTATTCTGCCCACTTCCCAGTCTGTGTCTCATAGACTGTACCTGTTACTAAGTAATGGCCTCTGATTGTATGGTTAGCTAATATGGCATTTTTCTGCAACAACAATACTGCGCTAGGGACATTGTTTTCTGAACAAGCACAGCATCTTAGCAGTTGCTTTTCCTTGTCCTAATGCATCCCTAGCACCCACTCTTTTCCATTCCCCAGTCTCACATCTGGCTGGGTCATCAGACTTCCTTTTGCATCTCAGGTGATGAGCTTCTTTGGCTCCCTTCCTCACTGCCTCTGAGCTCAGCAGCAGGCCTAGGGCTGTCTTAGGCCTTGAAGGTTCTCCCTCCGCCATGTTTCCTAATTCAAAGACCTTTGGATTAGGGACAGAGCTCCTGAGGTAAGGTTTTGCCTTGACCAATGCAGCTGAATGGATTAGGATTCTAAATAGGTGAGTTCCAATCCCCCACATCCCTCGTCTGACTGTGTGACTTGGGGTGGGCCCCTCATTCCCACAGAGCCTATGGTTTGCCTAAGAGACGGAAAATATTGTCTTTTGGGATGTTGATAATGTGCAAGGACCATTAAGGGGTAGAAAGGAACTTAAAGTTCATCTAGTTTAACCCACTTTTTTTTTTTTAAGTTTTATTTATTTAAGTCATCTCGGTACTCCACGTGGGGCTTGAACTCATGACCCCGAGATCAAGAGTCACATGCTCCTCCGACTGAGCCGGCCAGGTGTCCCTTAACTCACTTATATTGAAGATGCGGAACTAAGACTAGGATGGGGAGGAGACCTGGATGGGCCAGGAATGATTTAATGGCAGAGTAGGACCCAGGCCTCCTGTCTTTCCATTACCTTGTGTCCCTGTTGCTTGCTGAGGCATGGGGGTGAGAGAGGGGGACACACAGCCGCCTGGTCCTGCCGCAGGTGCATCCAAGGCCAACACATCCAATTCTTAGATGTTGCTCTTGAAATCGCTGATGAGGCTGATGCTATCTGGGGGCGGAAGGAGCCTGCCCCACCTATCAGCTGGTCCACTGCATAATCTGGCAAGCTGAGGCCTGAGGCTCTTCCCACGGTAGGCCCAGCTGTAGAGAGGAAAGGTCAGGATGCAAAGAGTGATAGAAAGTTGGGCACCACTCCTACTCCTCCCTGCAAGGGCCAGAGAGGCCGGAGGAGGGGCAACAGGGGGTGGCAGCTCTCTGCCAGAGTTGAAGCGGGCAGGGCTAGTCCTCCTGCTCACCATCAAAGGCGTCTTCTCTGTGTGGGAGGGAATTTGCAGACAAGGTAGAGAGGAGGAGGAAGAAGCTTTTGGCTTAGTCCTTCTCTCGGCTCATGAGTTGAGAGTTTATATATGATACGGAGAAATGGGAGAAAATGAGGCAGAGAGCCGAGCTGCCCCATGAGGCTGCGAGTGGAGAGCCCAGTGGGGGCAGTGGAGACTGACTCAGTGCAAAGATGTCTGAGCTCCCATTTTGGTCCCCGGAACTGTGAGGCAGCAAATGGAGAGGCCAGGACTGCACATGACCTCTCGCAACCCTGACCCGCACACAGACTGTCATGCTTCAGCCTCTATCTGAAACGTAGCCACTGTTCAGGAATTCCATCAAAGGCCCCTGAGCAACCCAATTAGACTTTTTAAAAAAAATTATTATTTTTTTAAGATTATTATTTATGCATTTGAGAGAAAGAGAGCACAAGTGGGGTGCGGGGGTGGAGGGGCTGAGGGAGAAGGAGATTCCCCACTGAGCAGGGAGCCTGATGCGGGGCTCAATCCCTGGACCCCAAGATCATGACCTGAGCCAAGGGCAGACGCTCAAGTGACTGAGCCACCCAGGCGCCCCTAAAAAAAATTATTTAATGGTCATATACAAGACCACATGACTGTAATACAAAGGGGTGTTTTTTCATTTAACATTGCAATATATACAGCAAATCTGGGCCGGGTCTTATGATCTGAACACAGGTATTTAACCTTTTCCATGCTGTTTATGTCTACAATGGACAGAAGTCCTATAATTGAGGCCATGCCTTTCGGTGACTAGAGAAGCCTTTGTAACTGCCACAACTTCAGCCCTTAAATTCAGTTGCGTAAGAAATAGAGCTGGGGGCGGGGTTCCTCATTCTTATGAGTTATATGCTGTTTTGGAAGAGCTTTTTATTGGGGGTCCCATCAGGCAGTGGTCCCCACAGGTCACAGTGGCCCTGTCAAGCTGTAACTTGGTGACATGGGACTCTGTCTCTGGATGCAGTGAGCTGCCACATCCTCCCAGAGGAATCACAGACTCACAACCCTCTTCTCTTTCTTTCTTTCCTTCCATCAGCCTTGGGGGAAATATTAATGTAGCGTTGTCAAAATATTTTATTATTTTTTAAAAGATTTTATTTATTGAGAGAGAGAGAGAGAGAGAGCGAGCGAGAGCGGGGGAGGGGCAGAGGGAGAAGGAAAGAGAGAATCTCAAGCAGACTCCTTGCTGAACACAGAGCCCGACGCCGGGCTTGATCCCATGACCCTCAGATCATGACCTGAGCTGAAATCAAGAGTCGGAAGCTTAACCGACTGAGCCAGCCAGTGCCTCCAAAATATTCTAAAAACAGACCTCTGATATGCTAACGTATGGATTTTTTAAAAAGTACATTAAATACCGAGATCTAGTGATGGATTTAATAACTTTATACTTTTGAAGTAGTGGTAAACATAAACAATATTTCAACATATTGCAGCAACCATAATAAGATATGAAAATCGCTGTTTCTGCTGGTGCCAATGCACAGGTACTATTAGTACAACAGTGGTTTGTTGCTACATACATAATTGAAGGAAAGACTATGTTTCAGATACGTATTAGTGAAAATAAAGATATAATTTTTTTTCCCATCCAAATTCAAGGGCCCCGGGTCATAAGAAACCATTATCAGAAGAAATCCATCTCTTCTCAATCCTTATTTCTTCAATAGGAGCCACAAACTATCCCTGAGACTAGTAGAACAACACCTACTATCGGGTGCCTGGGTGGCTCAGATGGTTAAGTGTCTGTCTTCGGCTGGGGTCATGATCTCAGGGTTGTAGGATCGAGTCCCGTGTTGGGCTCTACACTCAGCGCAGAGTCTGCATGTCCCTCTCTCTCTGCTTCTCCCTGGCTCAGTCTCTCTCTCTCTCTCTCTCTCTCTCAAATAAATAAATAAAATCTTTAAAAAAAGAAGTCCTACTATCTGCTTGAACAAAGGGGAAGAGTCTGTGTAGAGGTTAATATCTCAGTAAAATTTTCCATTTTACCTTCACTGGGGTTTATTTGCTCCTAGTTTGCACATAATCTTAATATACCTGATAATCTCTTTTCTTAACTCACAGAAAAATAGAAGCAGTACATTAGAAAAAGGGATTTGTAGCTGCTAAGAAAACACATTTGTGATACCTAAGGATACTGCAAACAGTCTGAAACGTAGGGAGATTTTTTTAAGGGAGACAAGAATCATAGAAAAATCATAGAAAATTGGATTAGTTGGTATAGAAGTAAGTAACTATATGTACTTTAATTTCCTTGATTGCTTCTCTGAGATTGCAATAACTGATATTCATCTCTATGACCCTATATTCTGAGGAAAAAATTAATAATGCATGCTTGTTAACCTATACTTAGGAAGAAGGATGTAAGAAAAAAGGATGTAAAATATTTAGCATGATATCTAAGCATGATATCTAAAACAGGCTCTCCTTGGAGTAAAGGGCATGGGGGGATTATGGGACCACTGCAGGAGGAGAACCTGTCTCAGTTCAGAGAGCAACATCAGTAGCAAATTACAGAGCATTGAGAACAGAGCCCAGGTGACTCCCATTCATCCAGTGGTGATCAGCAGGTTCTAAACCTCAGAATCCTGAAATCTTTTCCAATCAAAGCCAAATGTTCTTTTTTTTTTTTTAAAGATTTTATTTATTTATTTGAGAGAGAGAGAATGAGAGAGCACGAGAGGGAAGAGGGTCAGAGGGAGAAGCAGACTCCCTGCCGAGCAGGGAGCCTGATGTGGGACTCGATCCCGGGACTCCAGGATCATGACCTGAGCTGAAGGCAGTCGCTTAACCAACTGAGCCACCCAGGCGCCCAAAGCCAAATGTTCTTAACTTCCCCGTGGAACAGGGCCTGCCAGAAGGGGCACCAGCAGAGTTATTAAGGGCTGACACTGGAAGAGACTTCTGAAGTTGACTGGTTCAACACCTGCCTTTTACAGATGGGGAAACTAAGGCCCAAAGATAAAGTTAGTGTAAAATTAGCCTTGTTTCTTCCTTAAATATTTCAGTAGAATACAAATGATAAAGCCATCTGGGCCTGGAGTGACTTGTGGGAATGTTTTTAAGTAACGATTCAATTTCAATCATAAGTATAGAACTATGCATATTTTCCATGTCTTCTTGTGTCCATTTTGTAAGTTTTATTTTTTCTCATATTTGCCCATTTCAACAAAAGGTAGAAATTACTGGAATAAAGTTGTCCATAATATCATTTAAAAATATTTGTAGACTCTCTAATGATATGCATTTTTTTAATTCCCAATAATGGTTATTTTTTTTTTTAAAGATTTATTTATTTGAGAGAGAGAGAGTGTGAGCAGGTAGAGGGGCAGAGGGAGAGAGCAAATCCCAAGCAGAGTGCAGAGCCGAGCAGGGCTCGATCCCAGGACCCTGAGATCGTGACCTGAGCCAAATCAAAAGTTGGTACTTAACCGACTGAGCCCCACAGGTGCCTCCCAATAATGGTTATTTAAACATTTTCTCTTCTTGTTCTTGATAGTTGTGCCAGGGGCTTAGCCATTAGTCCTTTCAAAATACAAACATTTGTCTTTATTAATATTCTCTGTTGTATGTTTGCCTTCTACTTCATTAAGTTCTGCTCTTAATAATTTCTTCTACCATTTTCTTTGGGTCTAATCTGTCATTTAAAAAGACTTCTTGACATGGCTGCTTCAAACATTGATTCTTAGTCTCTCTTCCCTTCTAATATATGAATATAAACTTTCTGTTAGCATAGTTACATTCCACAAGTTTGGGTATGTCATATTTATATTAGCATTTAATTGAAATTATTTCCCATGTCCACTGGGAGTTCTTTGACCTATAGATTATTTAAAAATATATTTTAAAACTTTTATGCATACAGATATTTCTGAGTTAATCTTCCTGTTATTAATTTTTTTTTAAGTAGGCTCCATGCCCAGCATGGAGCCCAGTGCAGGGCTTGAACTCACGACACTGAGTTCAAGACCTGAGCTGAGATCAAAAGTCAGATGCCTAACTGACTGAGCCACCCAGGCACCCCTCTGTTATTCATTTTGAGTTTTATTACACTGTGGTCAGTGAAAATACTCCATATGATTTAAATACTTTAAAATTTGTTGATACTCAAAAATATTGTCACTTTACTCATTTTGGTACATGTTTCATCTGCCTAATATGTACTAATTTGTATTCTGCAATTGTTGAGTGTTTTACATATGTTAAAGAAATCAAGTTTTTTAATTGGTAAAATATTTTATAACTTATATGTGATTACCCATTTGCTTGTTCTTTGGTTACTAAGAGAGGGGTATTTTTTTTAAGATTATTTGTTTATCAGAGAGAGAGAGAGAGAGAGAGAGAAAGAGCATAAGCAGGGGGAGGGGCAGAGGGAGAAGCAGACTCCCTGCTGAGCAAAGAGCCAGATATGGGACTCAATCCCAGGACCCTGGGATCATGACCTGAGCCGAGGGCAGGTGCTTAACCGACTGAGCCACCCAGGCATCCCAAGAGAGGGGTATTAAGACCTCCCATTATGAGTGTAGATTTATCAGTTTTCACTTTCAGTTGTATTAATTTTTGCTTGCTGTATTTTGAGACTATATTATTAAGAGCATAGAAATTTAGAATTGTTATATTGTTCAGATAGTTGACTATTTCATTATTATGAAATATGGAATTATGAATTACGAACTTATCTCTAGTGATGCTTTTTGCCTTAAAGTCTACTTTGTCTGATAGTAAGATAGCTACACCAGGTTTTATGGGTATTGTTAGCATTTGCATGGTGTACCTCTTTTTTTATTTGAAGATCAGTGCACAACTTCAGTTTCTTTTTTAAACATGTAAATTAACTATGTGATCCAATTAGCAAGTACAACAGATAATTAAAGGCATTTCCCCATTTTTTAATGCTTTTTATTTATTTATTTAAAAAGATTTTAAAGTAAACTCTGCACCCAATGCGGGGCTTGAACTCACAACCCTGAGATCAAGCATAGCATAGTCCGGGTCCCTGGCACAGTTGATTAAGTGTCCAACTCTTGGTTTCAGCTCAGGTTATGATCTCAGGGTCTCAAGACCAAGCCCCGCATTGGGCTCCATGCCCAGCAGAGTCTGGTAAAGTTTCTCTCTCCTCTCCCTCTGCCTCTCCCCGCACTCGCTCCCTCTCTCAAGCTCTCTCTCCCTCTAAAATAAATAAATCTTTAAAAGAAAAAAAAGAATAGCATGCTCAGCTTACTGAGCCAGCCAGGCACCCCTGCTTTTCTTCTTTTAAAAATTGTTTAGTTTTTTGGATGCCTGGGTTGCTCAGTCAGTTAAGCGTCTGCCTCTGCTCAGGTCATGATCCCAGAGTCCTGGGATCGAGCCCCGCATTGGGCTCCTTGCTCATTCTCCCTCTGCCTGCCGCATCCCTCTGCTTGTGTTCCCTCTCTCTGAAAAATAGATAAATAAAATCTTTAAAAAAGTTTTTAAAAATAAAAGTTATCTATTTTTTATTTTTAATTGTGGTAGAATACACATACCATAAAATTTACCATCTTAACCATTTTTACCTCTGTTTCATCACCTTTATTTTTTATTTATATATATTTTTAATTGAAATATAATTAACATATAGTGTTATATTAGTTTCAGGTGTATGATATAATGGTTCAACAACTCTATACATTTCTCAGTGCTCATCAAGATAAGTGTACTCTTAACCCCTTTCATCTGTTTCCCCCATTCCCCACCCACCTCCCCTCTGGCAACCACCAGTTTGTCCTCTGTAGTTAAGTCTGTTTTTCTGTTTGTCTCTTTTTTCTTTGTTCATCTGTTTTGTTTCTTAAATTCCACATATGAGGGAAACCATATGGCATTTGTCTTCCTCTGACTGATTTATTTCACTTAGCATTATACCCTCTAGGTCCATACCTATAGCAAATGACAAGATTTCATTCTTCTCTATGGCTGAGTAATGTTCCATTGTGTATATATACCACGTCTTCTTTATCTGGTCATCTATTGATGGACACTTGGGTTGCTTCCATATCTTGGCTGTTGTAAATACTGCAATAAACATAGAGATGCACATATCTTTTTGAGTTAGTGTTTTCATTTTCTTTGGGTAAATACCCAGTAATGGAATTACTAGATCAGATGGTAATTCTATTTTTTTCATTTTTTGAATAACCTCTCTACTGTTTTCCAGTGGCTGTACCAGTCTGCCTTCCCAATAGCGCAGAAGGGATCCTTTTTCTCCACATCCTTGCCAACACTTGTTATTTCTTATGTTTTTATTTTAGCCATTCTGACAGGTATGAGGTGATACCTTATTGTGGGTATTTTTTTAAGTTTATTTATTTATTTACTTATTTAAATAATCCCTACACCCAACGTGGGGCTCTAACTCATGAGCCCGAAATCAGATTTGCATGCTCGTCAGACTAGGCCAGCCAGGTGCCCCTCATTGTGGTTTTGATTTGCATTTCCCTGAGGATCAGTGATGTTGAACATCTTTTCATGTGTCTGTTAGCCACCTGTACATCTTCTTTGGATAAATGTCTGTTCATGTCCTCTGCCCATTTTTAAAATTGGATTGTTTGTTTTTTGGTGTTGAGTTGTCTATGTTCTTCATGTATTTTGGATATTAACTCCTTATTGGATATATCATTTGCAAGTATCTCTCCCATTCACTAGGTTGCCGTTTTGTTTTGTTGATGGGTTCCTTGGCTGTGCAAAAGCTTTTTATTTTGGTATAGTCCCAATAGTTTAATTTTGCTTTTATTTCCCTTACCTTAGGAGACATATCTAGAAAGATGTTTCTATGGCTGATGTCAAAAAAATTACTGCCTATGTTTTCTTCTCAGAATTTTAGTTTCAGGTCTCACATAAGTCTTTAATCCGTTTTTAGTTTATTTTTATGTATGCTGTAAAAAAGTGATCCAGTTTCATTCTTCTGCATGTGGTTGTCCAGTTTTCCCAGGACCATTTGTTGAAGAGACTGCCTTTTTCCCATTGTACATTCTTGCCTCCTTTGTCATTAATTAATTGACCATAAATGCGTGGGGTTATTTCTGTACTCTCTGTTCTACTCCATTGATCTATATGTCTATTTTGTGCCAGTACCATACTGTTTTGGTTACTACAGTTTTGTAGTATATCTTGAAATCTGGGACTGTGATACCTACAGCTTTGTTCTTTTTCAAGATTACTTCAGCTTTTTGGGGTCTTTTGTGGTTCCATACACATTTTAGGATTATTTGTTCTAGTTTTGTGAAAAATGTTGTTGGTATTTTGATGGGGATTGCCTTAAGTCTGTAGATTGATTTGAGTAATACAGATGTTTTAACCATATTGGTTCTTCCAATCCATGAGGATGAACATCTTCCCAGTTTTTGTGTCATCTTCAATTTCTTTCATTGTTTTATAGCTTTCATCTTAATCTTTTTTTTTTTAAAGATTTTATTTATTTGACAGAGAGAGACACAGCAAGAGAGGGAACACAAGCAGGGGGAGTGGGAGAGGGAGAATCAGGCTTCCCACGGAGCAGGGAGCCCGATGCGGGGCTTGATCCCAGGACCCTGGGATCATGACCTGAGCCGAAGGCAGACGCTTAACCACTGAGCCACCCAGGCACCCCTCTTTTTTTTTTTTAACAGAATAAGGCCTTTGATTTTTTTCTTACTCAAAAGAGCTTCATTTTTTTTCTTTTCTTTTCTTTCTTTTTTTTTTTAAGTAGGCTCCATGCCCAACATGGGGCCCAATGTAGGGCTCGAACTCACAACCCTAAGATCAAGACCTGAGCTGAGATCAAGAGTTGGATGCTTAACTGACTGAGTCACCCAGGTGCTCCAAAAGAGCTTCATTTTTAAATTTAGCTTTCTGACTCTGTGTTTATACCTTCAATACTTTCACAACAATTTTCTGCTCCTCAATAAGGAAAGCACACTTGATCCTGTCACGAACACATTTAGCACACATGGAACCACCATAGGCCCTGCTGATGTATTTTTTCATTTTAGACAACCTCATAAGAACTGTAGGTGTCACTGCTCCTTGAACTTGGCCTGGGCACACACCACAGTGGATTTTGGTGCTTTCCCAACCTTCTTAGTATAAAGGTAAATGATTTTATTACCAAGGGTTCTAGACAGCCTAGTTTTGTTAGAGGCTGTATCGTAGGACAAACTATGATGGTATGTCAAACACTGGACCATTCTGAATGCTGTAGATGCCGTCCCCAGAAGAGTCACCTTAACCATTTTTAATGGTTCAATGACATTAAGTACCTTCACATTATTGTGCAACCAATCTCCAGAACTTTCATTTTATAAACTGAAACTCTTTACCCATTAATGCCCCTTCTTCCTCCTCCCAACTCCTGACAACCACCATTCTATCTCTATGAATTGCACTATTCTAGGTACCTCATATAAGAGGAATCATACAATATTTGTATTTTTGTGACTGATTTATGTCACCTAGCATAATGTCCTCCAGGTTCATTCATATTGTAGAATGTGTCAGAGTTTTCTCCCTTTTTTTTAAGGCTCAATAATATTTCAGTGTGTGTGTGGGTGTGTGTGTGTACACACCACATTTTGCTTATCCATTCATCTGTTGTGAATAATGCTGCTATGAACATGGGTGTACAAATATCCTTTTGAGACCCTGCTTTTAATTCTTTGGGTTATATATCCAGGAGGAGAATTGCTGGATCACATGGTAATTCTATTCTTAATTTTTGGAAGACCCACCATAATGCTTTCCACCATTTTATATTCCTACCAACCGAGCACAAGAGTTCCAATTTCTCTATATCCTTGCCAACATTTGTTTTCTGTGTTTTGGGTTTTTTAATAGTAGCCATTCTAATGGATGTAAGGTGCTGTTTCGTTATGGTTTTCATTTGTATTTCTGTAATGATTATGATGTTTGCATATATTTTTGTTTGCTTTTTGGTCATTTGTATAATTTATTTGGACAAACAAGTCCTTTGCTCATTTTTAAGTTGGATTGTTTGTTTTGTTGTTGTTGTTGTTGAGTGCATGGTTTTTGCATTCTTTTACTTCCTTCCTGTAGCCTTATATTTAAGGTGTGCCTATTGTGCTTTTTAAAAAATCTAGTTTGAGGGGTGCCTGGGTGGCTTAGTCGGTTAAGTGTCCAACTCTTGATTTCAGCTCAGGGTGTGATCTCATGGGTCATGGGGTTGAGCCCTGTGTTGAGCTCCATGCCCTGCGGGGAGTCTGCTTGGAAGATTCTCTCCTGATGCCCCTCCCCCTTCTCTCTCAAGCAAATGAATAAATCTTTAAAAATAAATAAATAATCTAGGTTGAGGGATACCTGGCTGGCTCAGTCAGAAGAGCCTGCAACTCTTGATCTCAGGGTCGTGAGTTTGAACCCCACATTGGGTGTAGAGATCACCTAAAAATAAATAAACAAAGCTTGTAAAAAAAACCCTGGTTTGAGAATCTTTCTTTTAATTGGAGTATTTAGCCTAATTATAATTACTAATTATTATCTACTGCTGCATTACAAATTACCCCAAAACTTAATAGCTTAGACCACAATAAACATTTGGCAGAAACTTAGCAATATGGTGTCTGGCTCATGGTTTCTCATGAGGTTTCAGTCAAGCTATAAGTGAAGGCTACAATCATCTAAAGACTTGACTGGGACTGAGAGGTCCACCTCTATGGTATCTCACTAACAGGGCTGTTGGCAGGAGGCCTCAGTTCCTTGCCATATAAACCTTTCCATAGGACTGTTTGAGTGTCCTGACAGCACGACAGCTGGCTTCTCCCAGGGTGAATAATCTGAGAGAGAAAGCAAGGAAATGTCTATGTAGTCTTTCATGAAAGAAGTCACATACCATCACTCCATGATATATATTAATTAGAAGCAAGTCACTAAGTCACTCAAAGCAAGGGAAATTAGGCTCTACCTTTTCAAAGCAGAAGTAGTCAAAGAGTTTGTGGATATATCTGAAAACCACTACCATCTCTCTGATCAGAAATTATTTACATTTCAGGGCACCTGGGTGGCTCAGTTGGTTAAGCATCTGCCTTTGGCTCATGATCCCGGGGTCCTGGGATTGAGCCCCAAGTTGGGCTCCTTGCTCAGTGGGAAGTCTGCTTCTCCCTCTCCCTCTGCCCCTGATTGTGTGCTCTCTCTCTCTCTCAAATAAAATAAACTTTAAAAAATCTAAAAAAATTTTAAAAAGAAATTAATTTCTCATACATGCAAAATACATTTACTCTTCTATGATCCCCCAAATTCTCAACCTGTTACAGCATCAATTCCAAGTCTAGAATGTCATCATTTAAATTAGATCCAGGTGCAGATAAAGCTCCTTGGATCTGGTTTCTCAAGTAAAGTACCTCTTGATTGGAAACCCTATGAAGTAAAGAGATAGACCTTCCATACATTCAAAATACAGTGGCTTAGGATAAGTGCTATAGACCCTCCCATTCAAAAAAGGGGAAAATAGGAGGCACATAGGAGTCAATGGTCCACAGCAATTCTGAAATTCAGCTGGGCACAAGCTTGTAGCTCCTTGATTAGGACTTAAGGTCTCAGAATATAATCCTGCATGACTCCCAACTCTATTAAACACTTGATTCTGCCATCTAAGTCATCCTTCTTCATCCATGAAAGGTAGGTTGTGTTTTCAACTGGTTAGTTTTTTTTTTTTTCTTTTTTTAAAGATTTCATCCATTTATTTGACAGAGACCCTGGGACCCAGGGATCCCAGGACCCTGAGATCATGATCTGAGCCAAAGGTAGCTGCTCCACCGACTGAGCGACCCAGGTGCCCTCAACTGGTTAGTTTTATCACCTTTCTTACTGCTAGTAGATTTGGGGAGGCAGGGGGTGGCCCATATGCCTCTTTTCATTCTATGTGGCTTTAGTCCCTTGTAGTCCAAACTGGTAGTGGTTCTGTCAATATAATTATTTAAAAATTTTTGTGGTTCTATTATCGATCTTATTATTATTGGAACTTCACTCCCTTAAACAAAAGCTATACCCACAAGTCTCTTCTGGATAATCCCTACTCTATCTTGGGATTTTGTTGAGACTGGAGGAGGAACAGTGATTTTATGGACTGCTGCCAGGTCTACACATACACACACAGCTGGTGCTCACTCTGCACACTTCCAACATGCATGAATTTCAGTTACCACAGTTTAATAAATTAACACCAGTGCCCCAACAACATAGTTCTAATTTTAGTTACCACAGTATATTACTGGTGAGTAATTAACTGTATAAAATGCAAAATTCATCGCTAGCAATTTAGTCCACAAATCACCATGTGAATAAGGTGCATGTCATGACCAGTGACTAATCATGTCACGTTTTGCAAAATCTGTTGGAGATTGGTCACTGTATATCTGTTATTCAATCCACTCACAGACAGCAAATTAGGTATTTCCTCCTTGTCTCCCAGTGATAAACCTATATGACATTTTACAAAAAGGGAAAATCGAAAGAGAGAATTGGCCAACAAAGATAAAAGTGAAGCAAAGAAATGAAAAATGAAAATGTTAGAAGTGAAACGATGTGATTAGAAAATTTGAATAGAGTGACAACAAAGCAAAGATAGCAAAAGACCTAGACTCATATGAAGGTATCCTATGAACCATATTGAAAAAGTATGAGGAATATGAAAAAAATAAGGGGAAGTCACTCCAACAGCTTTTCTTCTAAATTGCACAAGAAACAGAAAGCCACTTATGGATGAAGTGGAGTGTTTACTTGCACTTCTGACTGAAGAACATAATAACTTTTTTTTAAATCAGTTTGGCTAACATTCAGGCCAGAGCATTGAAGCTAATAGCCACATTGGAAGAAAATGATCATTGTAAGGAGACTGAAGAAAACCCTTTCACTGCTGTAATGGCTGGTTCTACCATTTTGGAAAACAGCATGAACTGATTAATATTTTTTAAATTTTTATTTATTTGAGAGAGAGGGAGCATGCATGACCTGGGGGAGGGGCAGTGGGAAAGAGGCAGACTTCCAGTGGAGTGGGGAACCTGACCCAGGGCCTGATCCCAGGACCCCGGGATCATGCCATGAGCCGAAGGCAGACACTTAACCAACTGAGCCACCCAGGTGCCCCTGAATTGATTAATATTAAGCTAAACTGGTGGGACTACTAGTGCAGATAAGGGCACTGCTGTGACATTTGCATCCCAATTCTAAGGCAGGTAGTTATGAAAAAACATGAAGATGCCCTAGAGGAAATGATGCTGGTAAAAAAAATAACGTTAAAGGAACTCTCAGACATATTTCATGACATCGAAAGATCTAATGATAAAATGCTGGAAACAGACCCAAACTTAGCAAGGAATATAATATGACAGTTCACCAAGCTGTAGAAAAGATTCTTGCTCTGTAAGTTATATGATGAGAAGGCAAGCATTGTTGAAACGTTTTTTACAAAGAAATAAAACATTTTAATTTTTCAGTGTTTTTAGTGTTTTAAATAACAATGTACTAAATGAATATTAACTTTTCTTTTTTCATTTCTCTATACACTTATAACGGTAGAGAATTTTTAATGTTTTGACCAAAATATTTAAAGATCACAGAACAATCATACTTCTTCTCACTGAGTATTCAGATCACTTTGAATGGTTTCAGCTTGCACGGTCATTTTTACAGTCCTGTAGTACCATGCAAAGCAAAGACTGCCTATATATATTTATTACAGAGATTTGACCTTCTGTAATTGTTAGCTGGTTAAGCAGTTTCTGGAAGGCTGTTGTCTTCACATCTGATGCTAGAGCTTGAAATCTACAGGGCAGGCATTTGGGCATGGACAATGGATTTAGAGTGGACATGAGGAAGAATAAGCTGGAACTCACAAGCGTGAGCTGAGGCCCATGAGGACTGACAGAAGCCCCCATCAGTTCTTGCTGCCTCTAATGTTGATGGGGTGGGTGCCCTGCAGAAGCCAGGGCTCTTTGCACAGAGCTAATTACCCACACCTGGCCCAGGAGTCAGAGAAGCTGAAGGAAGATCAGGGGAAGGTAAGGCAGTTACACCCATGCCCACTGCCCATGCTAATGAGATGAAACAGCAGACAACTGGCAACAGGTGTCAGCTACAAAATGGCCACCGCTTCACTTCTGACCCCGAATCTCCAGCAAGAATCTCTTTTATGGCCCATGCTAATTGGAAACATACTGAAAAGGGAACTGGCAAATGTAATTCAGCCTAGCCAAGCTGATACACTTCAAAGCTGTCATACTTAACTCTATAGCTTATTGGTTATGAATATATGCCCCAGAGACAGACTTTTTAGCTCCTTTATCTCAGGCTGTGTGTCCAAGGATAAGTTAGTCTTTCTGTACCTCAGTTTCCTTGTCTATTAAATGAAGATAGGACATACCTTAGAAGATTTGTGTGAGGTTTATTACTCAAAAAGTTGAAAATAGAGCTACTCTACAACCCAGCAATTGCACTACTGGGTATTTACCCCAAAGATACAAATGTAGTGATCTGGAGGGGTACGTGCACCCCAATGTTTATAGCAGGAATGTCCACAATAGCCAAATTATGGAAAGAGCCAAGATGTCCATCAACAGATGAACGGATAAAGCAGATGTGGTACATATATACAATGGAATATTATGCAGCCATCAAAATGAAATTTTGCCATTTGCAATGATGTGGATGGAACTAGAGGGTATTATGCTGAGCGAAATAAGTCAATCAGAGAAAGACAAGTATCAGATGATCTCACTGATATGAGGAATTCTTAATCTCAGGAAACAAACTGAAGGTTGCTTGAGCGGCGGGGGCTGGGAGGGATGGGGTGGCTGGGTGATAGACACTGGGGAGGGTATGTGCTATGGTGAGCGCTGTGAATTGTGTAAGACTGTTGAATCACAGACCTGTACCTCTGAAACAAATAATACATTATATGTTTTAAAAAAAGAAGAAGAAGAAGATAGTAGGAAGGGAAAAATGAAGGGGGGAAAATCGGAGGGGGAGAAGAACCATGAGAGACGATGGACTCTGAAAAACAAACTGAGGGTTCTAGAGGGGAGGAAGGTGGGGAGATGGGTTAGCCCGGTGATGGGTATTAAGGAGGGCACGTTCTGCGTGGAGCACTGGGTGTTATACTCAAACAATGAATCATGGAACACTACATCAAAAACTAATGATGTAATGTATGGTGACTAATATAACATAATAAAATAAAATTAAAAAAAGATTTGTGTGAGGTTTAAATGAGGTAATATATATTAGCTGTTGATTATATTATTGATATATTATCAATAAAACTTGGTCTATTGGAAAAGCTCAATAAATATTATTACTAGTTGTGTGATCATGGGCAAATCATTTAATCTTTTTGATCCTTGGATTTTTCTGTAGAGTGGGGATAACTTCCTTAGCTGCTTTCAAAGGCTTCTATTGAGAATCCAATGAAATGACCCATCTTAAAGTCTTACTCAAATGTGAATAGTGGTGATGGTGATGATAAACACCTCTCTTAGCTCCCAGCGTTGGGACTGATACCTACCCCAGTGAGTAATTTAAAGAGCTCTTCAGAGATTATTCATTAGAAAAGTGGTTCTCCAAATAGATCATATTAATGTAAGATGTTGATAATAGGGGAAACTGGGTACTGGGGGGAGGGTATGTGGAACTCTCTGTACTATTTTTGCAATTTTTCTCTAAAACTAAAACTACTCAAAAATTTTTAAAAATATTTTAAAAACCCAATCATAAAAATAAAATTAAATTAAAAATAAGAAAATGGTTCTCAAACTTTAACAGGCATCTGAATCCCCTGGAGTGCTTGTTAAAATGCGCCTCACTAGGCCCACTCCCTGAGTGGTGATTCACTAGGTCTGGGGTGGGGCCAGAGAGGTTGCATTTCTTTTTTTTTTTATTTTAAAGATTTTTTTAATTTTTTTTAAAGATTTTATTTATTTATTTGAGAGAGAGAGAATGAGAGATAGAGAGCACGAGAAGGAAGAGGGTCAGAGGGAGAAGCAGACTTCCCGCTGAGCAGGGAGCCCGATGTGGGACTCGATCCCGGGACTCCAGGATCATGACCTGAGCCGAAGGCAGTCGCTTAACCAACTGAGCCACCCAGGCGCCCAAGAGGTTGCATTTCTAAAACACAGTGCTGACTCTGCTGATCGGAGGATCACACTTTGACAATCACTGACTTCATATTTCCACTATATGGGCTTTCCTGTATTTCCCATGAACAGAGGCTCCCACTCATCATAACCTGTCATTTCGTGGCTCATTCTGTCCATGACATCATCCAACATTGACTTACCAGGCAAGAAGAAGGAGACAATTGATGACCAATTTAGTCACTCAGCAGGACAGTTAAACAGGGCCCAGAAAATTCCTTTTACCTTCCTCCACCTTTTCTCCATCCTCTTCAAAGCTCTAGGCCATTGTACTAAAAATAAACAAATAAATAAACTAATAATAATAAATAAAAAATAAGTCAACTATATTTCAATTTCAAAAAGGCTCTAGGCTATGGATCAAGCCGTGCTTAAACTAATACGCACACAAAATTAAATACATAAATTTCATTATAAAGAAAAATGTGCTAGGGTGCCTGGGTGGCTCTGTCAGTTGAGTGTTTGACTTTCGCTCAGGTCATGATCCCGGGGTCCTGGAATGGAACCCTATGTCAGGCTGCCTGCTCAGTGGGGAGTCTGCTTCTCCTTTCCCTCTCTGCTCATCCTGTCTCTCTCTCCATCCCCCCTTCAAATAAATAAATAAAATCTTGAAAAAATATGTGCTCTTGGAGGAGAATTAAGAAAAAGTAGAAAGAAGAAAATTCCCCACAGTTTTCCCACCCAAGGATAACCACTTAACATTTTTGTATATTTACTTTTTGAATTTTATTTCCCTGTATATTTGAGGATTTTCTTTTACACATTGTAATCAAAAATAACATACATTTTTGTATCCTGCTTTTTCACTTAACATTATATCATAAACATTTTTATAGAATTGTATAGTATTTATAAACAGTAAATGATTGCATAACTCTTCAATGATCCCCCCTTCTTAATGTTCCAGTTTTCCCAATTTTTCACTATGGTAAAGGGAGGTTCAAACTTCACAGCTCCATGAAATTTTATTTTTAAGATTTTATTTATTCATTTGACAGAGATAGATACAGAGAGAGAGGGAACACAAGCAGGGGGAGTGGGAGAGGGAGAAGCAGGCTTCCCGCGGAGCAGAGAGCCCGATGTGGGGCTCCATCCCAGGACCCTGGGATCATGACCTGAGCCGAAGGCAGATGCTTAACGTCTGAGCCACCCAGACGCCCCTAACTTTGGTTTCTTATAACTGAACCAAATTCCCTTCTTAAACCTCAAGTCTGTAGAAACAAAAAACATAATTAGGTCCCTTCCAGGTAAACTCAGTCACACTTAGAATCTTTCTGCTCTTCCCAGCTCTTTACCTCTCTGTTTCTGAGAGACGTCTGGAAATGTCAGCAAGAAGTGGGGAGGGGACAACCTCTTCTTGATCTTCATCTGCTTTGTCCCGTGGTGGCCTCCTATTTCAACGTGGCAGGCCAGCCGTGTCCCGCTCGCTCATAGACAGGCCGCAGTGGTGGTGGTGGTGTGGGAGTGGGAAGGGTCCCCCTCTGTGCTGACCATCTGCTCATGTGTAGCCACATCCTCATCTGTCCACATGGCATCCTCCTAACCCATCCAGGAGCCCCTTCCCCACTCCCGCCCACGAGGAGTAGAATCTGGGAGAATCTATTCCTGGTCTCAAGCCTCGTCAGGCCAAGCTCTGATTTCCATCCCGTAGAATCTGTGCTGTACTGCTGGGAGATTTGCCAAGAAGGCTTGTTGCCTGCCAAGTCCTTGCCCAGGAATCAAGTCTTTCAATCCCCGATGAACTGGGTGGGTTTCTGGAACTTCAGAATCGCAGCCAGAGTGCACAGCTCCTGCCGTCCCGCTTCTGCTTGGAGCCCTCCACCTGTCCCCGTCTTCCTCTCCCACAGAGTCTTGTCTTCGCCGAAGTGGAGGAGGCGTGTGGACGTGTTTTGACAGGTCTCTTCCTCCGGCTCTTGGTCTCACACTTAGACCCATGGCTGGTGAGTTTAAAGGCTGAAATTTTGTTGAATTTCTTCTGGAGTCCTGTACCAGCAAATTCTTTAGGTGGCTTCAAGCCTTACAATCTAAAAGGAAGGATGTTAGGCTTGGATTAAAAAGAATTTGGGGAAATAGAAAAAAAAACACTAATTATCATCTCAGATTATTATCCTGCCTCATGAATAGTGCTGCGAAAATACTTAGGCATACGTCACCAGTGACCTTTGGCAGACAGGGTAGGGCAGACAACTGTGGATGACTCGAGGCCTCATGTCTTTGAGAAAGGTGGGGGTGTTTCTGGAGGCTGAGTGTAGAGACAGCGGTATATAAGCAGGGGTCCAACCTTGGGATAACAGCAGCATTGTCCAAGGAGCAATGAGTAATCGCCTGCCCCTCCTCCCCTGGAGCAAAGATAGGGAGAAGGCCCTGACACAGGGATGTCCTTTTCAATGCTCAGGGACAGTGACGATCATGTAAGGCAGTCGGTTTACTCAGACAGCCCCCAAACCCCCAAATCTATTGTCTGTCTGTCTGTCCATCTATCAGCATATACTTTTTATATGCGTGTAATTCAGATACTTTTCTTTAAATTTTTTCCCCGAAGCGGAACTACTGAGTTAAAGGATAAAACTTGTATAATTTCTATGTTAAAGAAGAGATATAGGGCCACATTATGTGACTTAATACATGGTCTTTTTTTTTAAAGATTTTTATTTATTTATTTGAGAGATAGAGAGCACATGCACAGAGGGAGAGGGAGAGGGAGAAGCAGACTCCCAGCCGAGCAGGGAGCCCAACGCAGGGCTCAATCCCAGGACCCTGAGACCACAACCCGAGCCAAAGGCAGATGCTTAACCAACTGAGCCACCCAGGCGCCCTTTAATACATGGTCTTAATACAAAAACTGCCAAAGCTGTTAACTCAAGGATGATCAAGCATTAGACACTGGTGGTAGACAATAAATTGGTACAATCTTTCTGTAGGGAAATTTGTCAATATATCAATATATATACAACACTTTGACCTAGCACCTCCACTTTTGGGAATTTATCTGAAGGAAGGTTGTATATGCTAGGATGTTCAAAGAAGCATGTTTATAATAGTTCAAAATAGACATTGTTTAAATATCTAGTAATAAAGGATTTTTGCATAAAAATAGCATATCCATATGATCAAACAACACACCATCATTAAAAATGATTACAGGAATCAGTATTGATTGAGAAGAAAAATATTCATGATACAATGCTCAGTGAAAAGAACAGATTAGAAAAAAGCATATATAGTATTACCTTTTAAAAAATTATATAGTGTACATATGCATAAAATAAAGGACCAGAAGGAAACTCACCAACATATTAATAGTGGTTATCAGTAGGTGGTAGGATTATGCTGATTTTTCTTAGTTACTCTTTTCCATATTTTTTACCTGACATTACTTTCTAAAGTGGGGCAGGTGGGGGGGAGAAATGCTGAAAGGTAGCATATGTAATTAGGCTATTTGGAATATATTATTTTACACATTCTAATCTGTTACTCACATAAAGTTCTACCTGCATTGAAATAGACTTCTTGGACTCTATGCCTCTTTTCACTTTACATAGCTCAAGCCCTGCTCTTCTTCTTCTTTTTTTTAAAAAGATTTATTTATTCACTTTAAGGGGGGTGGGGGGAGGGGCAGAGGGAGAGGGAGAGAGAATCTCCAGCAGATGCCCCCCTGAGCGGGGAGCCCCACGCAGGGGCTCGATCCTATGACCCTGAGATCATGACCTGAGCTGAAGCCAAGAGTCAGACACTTGATCAGCTGCACCACCCAGGCGCCCCAGACCTGCTCTTCTTTTTTTTTTTTTTTTTTTTTTTTTGGTTAAAATTTGATTAATAAAGTTTCTATTGTTGTTTTTTTTTTTTTGGTTTTTTTTTTTT
>NW_027397096.1:459672-490849 GCF_003265705.2 Callorhinus ursinus | reverse complement strand
GAGAGAGAGAGAGAGAGAAGCAGAGGGAGAAGCAGGCTCCCAAGGAGCAGGGAGCCCGATGCGGGACTCGATCCCAGGACCTCGGGATCATGACCTGAGCCGAAGGCAGATGCTTAACCATCTGAGCCACCCAGGCGCCCGACCTGCTCTTCTTTTGAGGTAACTCCAGAGTTCTCTATTCTTGTCCCCTGCCCCTCATTGCCTCTGCCTCCTCCCCACGCAGGAGCCCCTTTTCTATTCCTACCAGCCATCCTTAGTCCACATTCTTTTCAAGAGTGGGCCTTGCCCCCTTGTGACACGTCTCTGAAGTGGCTCAGTCTGGAAAATCTTCAAGGAGGTTTGCCCTTTACTGACATTCACTGCAGCCAGACTTGGAGGTCACAAGTCACCTGCAGTGGGGGGTCTGGCATGGACCAGTGTACCATTCAAAGTGGCCCTTTTTGGGAGGAGGGGAAGTAACCAAAGTCCACTGCCAAGTAGTCAGCTGGGTTGGGCCAGTAATGGGCCCTGATAAGCTGCTAGGAAAGTTCGGTCTTCAGCCCTTGGACTCCAGCCATGGCAGGACTCAGCAGAACTCAAGGTCCTGCTCATTCAGCTGGCTTTGGGCCTCAGATGTACCAGCTCCTGCCCTTAAACCTGGACACTGGGAGTGAGGGTAGAACAACTGGGAGGGAAACCTCCTACGAACACAGCAGGGGATCAAACCTCTCAGATGCAGCCCCTTCGGCCACTGAGGGCATTCACTTTCCCTTCTGATTTACTTCCCCAGCAAAATATTAGGGCTGACACCTTCTTGGTGATTTTGGATCATTGGCTCCTATAGGACCTCAGAGCTGGAAAGCCCATCAGACATCATCTTCTCCAAGCCTCTCCCTTTACAGCACAGAGACACCAGGTGACCTGCCCAGTGATACTTAGTTTATGATGCAGCAAGTACAGAGTCCAGGTTTCCTGACTCCTAGCTCAGAGCCCTTGCTTTAATATAATTCCATTTGTCTTCTTCACAAATGGGGTTTTTCTAAAGCAAACTGTCTTACACCTTGTGTCATCCTACTCTGAAATCAACACTGACCCTGTATCTGGCTATAAGCCATCAAAGCTAGAAAATAAATGGATCTAACCTATTTTACAAATGAGAAACTGAGGCCCAGAGAGATTACCCAGGGTCACTTGGCTGTCCAAGTTAAGAGCCAGATCTCTGGTCTCATTCACAGCTATTTCCATTACTGACTGCCCAGATTCTCAGCCAAAGAGGACTGAGGGCCATGGAAAGCAGTTCTGTGTCTCCAGATACACAGAGTCACTGGGAACTCCTTCAGCAGATAACTATTCTCTGCCCCTCTTTCATCTTTCTTTTAACTGGGTGTTCTTGTGCTCAATTCCTGGGAAGAATGAGTGACCCAGCATCTGTGGAGGTTGGTGTTAAGGAATAGACATCTCACCTAGGAACAAGTGAGTAAGAGAAAATGAGAGGTCGAGCTAGGAAGTGTGTGTGTGTGTGTGTGTGTGTGTGTGTGTGTGTGTGTGTGTGTTAGGGGGAAAGTTTAGGTGAGTGTAAAGGTGTTATGGGGACCGCATTTTCCAAATAAACTATTGAGACTATGGCCTAAGGCTTCATTTAAGTAAAGGGCAGAATATTTTAAATCAAGATTGTCTTCTTTGTAGATAGTTTGAAATTCTGAAGATATCTGTGAATGATTTGTTTGTCTGCATCATCCAGGCCAAACAACTGCCAAATCTTAGAGCAGAAAGCAACAAGAATCAGTACTTTGTCCTCAGCTTCTAGGTTGGTAAATGTCTCCATGGTCCAAGATAAATGGCTGTCCCTTCTCTACTTGATGTCTTCAGAAAGATGATATCACATCCCTTTACATATTCTCTGAGCGATTATATACTGAGCAAGAACAGGAGATGAAGTGCACTAGCTGCCCTGGTCTAGGACTGGTTGCCCTGGGACTGGGGTCTGGGATAAGCCTCACCCAACCACATGGATTGCAAGTAGGAGAGGTGGGTCTCCAAAGGAAAATCAGGAGACCATTATTAGAAGAAGGGGGCATGGATAGCAGGGAGAACAAAAATAGTTCTGTCCATAACAGAGATGATGATGATTTCCTAGAGGTGACGTACTAGAATCTCTGTGCAGGATATGGTTGACAGACTCTCAGCATCTACTCCAGAGGTCCTTTCTGTGCTACAGAGGCTGAAAAGATAAGGCTACGCTTCCCAGATTGCATGCAGGTAGAATTCTGGGTGCATATTAGGTCCTGCCACTTAGATCCATTTCTGTGAGATTTGAAAAGTGGAAGTGAGGTGTGGGATTGTGCCACATTCTTGTTGCTTTTCGCTGTTTGCTTCAGGCCAGCAAAGCTATGAGATGCCAATGTCCCATCCTCAGGTGCACAGATGCTGAGAGGAAACTGTGGAGAGAGCTGTGGCAGAGTTTCACATGCCAGTGTCCAGGTTGGAGTGATGGCAATAGCCTCCTGGTCCCAATTCTCTGATACCTGGATTATGGCTTGAGTAGTAGGTCCTAGAACTCAAACTTCACGAGGGTGATGGAAGGGATGGCTCCCGTGAGAGTGTTCTGAGAGTCATTCATGAAAGCAAGATTTGAGTGCACTCCTCTCCCTTCCAGGGGTTTGGTCATCACCAATCTTTGTGCTGAATCCATTCTGTTTTTAAACATTGGAAGTAATTTATTTCCTCACCTGATTCCTGACTGATACACCTGTGTGGCTTGATTTTGATATGGACTATCCCCTCTTTGAGAGTCTGATGTAAAAGAATAAGGACATGGAAAGATGTTCATGAGACATGATGAGATAGAAGGCAATCACAAAGTTGCTAATAGTCTGATTCTCTGCTCCCCTTTCTCAATGTACATGAGCCTATAATCCAGATGTCTGCCTCAGGAGATTGCCAATATTCCCGGCCTTAGAGTCATGCTCTCCTCATTATTCAGATAGAATGACTCCATATATCCCACACACTCTGGTGCCCACCTTCAAAAAAGCTCCTAAGATTTTTCCAGGGGGCTTGTTATTCTCCTGGACACAGCAAAATTCAATTTTCACTCTGTTTTTACCACCATTTTTTTTTCCTTGCTGGACACCTTCCTTTCACCAAAACCACAGTACACCAAAAACTCTGTGTGCAACAGATTTCCTGAAGATTTGAGGTAAGAATCACAACACTTTATAGTCTGGGTTCCAGCTCACAATTGAGCCTTAGATATCAGTGCCCTAGAGAGCCACCTGCCATTCCCCTCCTGAAGGCATTTCTTCTTCTTTTTTTATTAAAGATTTATTTATTTATTTGATAGAGAAAGACACAGTGAGAGAGGGAACACAAGCAGGGGGAGTGGGAGAGGGAGAAGCAGGCTTCCTGCGGAGCAGGGAGTCTGACGTGGGACTCGATCCCAGTACCCTGGGACCATGAGCCGAGCGGAAGGCAGACACCCAACGACTGAGCCACCAACGACTGAGCCACCCAGGCACCCCTGAAGGCATTTATTTCTTGATGTCCATGTGTTTGCCACTTTCCCCAGGCCTGCCCACTAGCCTATGTTGTGCCTTTGTGCCAGTTAGAAAAAGACACAGGCTCTGAGCGGAGCTGATGTAACACCTGCCCAAAAAGAACATGTGTGAGCAAGAACATGTGGGCTACCAGAGAGTTTATGCTCCATCTTATCTGGGCAGCTATTACTCCATTCTCGCCAATTGTAGCATTGTAGAAATGCAAGCCAAGGTTGCCAGGCCTTGTAGATTTTTTAAAAAGCCGGAAACCTAGGTTTTTGTTTTTGTTTTTTTCCCAAAGATTTTATTTATTTATTTATTTGAGAGAGACCATGGGCAGGGGGAGGGGCGGAGGGAGAGGGAGAAGCAGGCTCCCTGCGGTCAGGGAGCCTGACATGGGGCTTGGTCCCAGGACCCTAAAATCATGACCTGAGCCGAAGGCAGAGGCTTCACCTATTGAGCCACCCAGGCGCCCTGAAACCTAGATTTTTATTTAAAAACCCTCAACTTCATTTGTTAGTAACTAATAGGCAAATCAAAGTATTTATTAAGTACTTACTATGTGTCTGGGACTTTCCTAAGCACATTATAGGTGTTAATTATTTGGTCTTTATAACAACCTGTAAGGTAGTTAACTATCATTATCTGCGCTTTAGAGATTAAAAAAAAAAAAACAAAAAACCTGAGGCAGAGAGATAAGTTGCCCAAAGTCATATGGATAATAAGTGGCAGAGCAGGATCTGAACTCAGGCATCTGGCCATAGAGACTACCCCTTAATCATAATGCTTTGCCACTATGACTGAAATTTGGCCCATGCTTTGCAAATTTTTGATCTTTGTTAGAGCCGGTGCAATCCAATGGAGTCTTCTGCAATGATGGAATGTTCTGGTTTGTGTTGTCCAATATGGTAGCCCCAGCCACATGTGTCTGTTGAGTACTTGAAATGTGGCTGGTGCAACTGAGGAACTGAATTTTTAAATTTTATTACATTTAAATAGCTTCATATGGGCTGCCTACCATATTGGACAGTGCAGCACTAGACCCTTCTCAAACTATCATTTTTGTCATTCCCTTAATTTTTAAATTTAATTTTTCAGGGCACCTGGGTGGCTAGTCAGTTGAACATCCAACTCCTAGTTGTGGCTCCAGTCATGATCTCAGGGTTGTGGGATCAAGCCCCACATCAGACTCCATGCTCAGCGCTGAGTCAGCTTAAGATTCTCTCCCTCTGCCCCTCCCCTCCCAAGGTAAATAAATAAGTCTTTAAAAAATTTAATTTTTCAATGTTTTAATTCTTACCGCTTTGTCCTGGCAGAACATTTTATTGCTGGGTTTTGTTTTTTTTTTTGAAGATTTATTTATTTATTTTAGGGGGAGAGAGAGAGAGAGCACGTGCGCTAGAGCAGGGGGAGGTGCAGAGGGAGACAGGGAGGAACAAAGGGGGAGGGAGAGAGAAAGAATCTCCAGCAGACTCCCCACTCAGCGGGGAACTACATGGGGCTTGAGCCCACGACCCTGAGAACATGACCTGAGCCAAAATCAAGAGTGACGCCTAACCAACTGAGCCACCCAGGTGTCCCTGCTCTGTTTGTTTTTTCAAGCACATTTTCTCTCCTCGTCTTTTTAAATCAGCGGCTGCAGGGGCTGCGTGGAGGGCAGGGGAACAGATTGACGTTTGATATTCATCCACTCATGGGGCCCAACAAGCTGTTTTCCTGAACAAAAGAATCGCCACTCAGGTGGGAGTCATGCTACTCTCCCAGGGGCAAAAATGTGGCTGTCCCGGCCTTTGTTTTCTGAATTGTATTTTCCTCTCTTTGATAAATATTGATATGCATAAAAAAGATTGGAAAGATAGATACCAAAGTGTTAACAGTTATGTTTGGGTAGAAGAATTATATATCACCTTTATTTTGTTTCTTGTGCCTTTTACATTTTTCTACAATAAGCAAGTAGGCCATTTGAAATCATATAAAAGTGTGATAACACAATTCTCTTCAGAATTTGAGGTCAGCAAAGGAAAGTGTCAGGAAGGGAGCTTTGCAAGGTGGGGAGGGGACTGCAAGAGGGACCCATGGGGAATGGGGTGGGGTGGATGGAATTGAGGGGTTATCCGACAAGTTTATGTGGAAAATTGGCTTGAGAGGGGTTTACAGAGTCCTTGGAGGATCTGGGAAGACTCACAGATTCAAACAAAGCTGAGCACGTGACAACAGAGAGCATTAACTCCAGGGAAAACAAAAGGGAAATGTACTTGAGTCTGCCCTCACGTATATTTACCCTTGTTGTCATGAGGACGCGAAGTATGGCTTTAACCAAAATTGTGTGAAAAGACATTGAGAAGGGAGAGGAAGACATGAAGTAAGAATTAAATCCTTCAAGTCCTTAACAGGAGGCCCATCCTGCAAACGAAATTTTCAGAAATGCTGTATAAGCGTGTTGCTAGAGGTATGTGTGTAAGTCCAGAAGAAACCACTAATAAGGAGTTAAGAGTGGTTGGATCTGAGGAGCTGGACTTGAGGTGGGAGAGGGAGAGCAAAGGGCCACCATTTCCCCTTTAAGCCTTGTTCTTCTATTTGATGTTTTAGCTTTTTAGCTCTCTGAACCTATATTATGTTATGAAAGGTAAAATTGTTAATGGAATTTTTCAAAATTCCCTTCAATGACCAGAAAACAGTTTTGACACTACCTTGGCTTTCTCTTCTCCTGGTGAGGTCAAATGGATCCCTGCTTCCTGCTCTAGTCCTGGCTGGGCCACATTTTTGTCAGGGATGGTATCCAGCATGGGACACCTCGCCCAGGCAGGCTCAGTGACTAAAAGGGTGGAAAGGGACTTCCCAGCCCACATCCCTTGCATCCTGACAGTCTCGTCTTGCTCAGGTGGCCACATTGATGAGGATGGTTCTACAAGAAAATTGAATTGCTAGGCCTTACGTAGCAGCGGGACAGTCACCCTTGGGAGGCACCTTAAGGCCAGAGGACGGTGCCAGGAGTGTAGAGGAGAGAAGGAGCCCAGGGTGTAGTTCTGTCAGTTAATTATCCCGGCTCTGCACAGCTCCTGGGGCCCAGCAGCGTGCCAGGTGCAGCGGGAGAGGGGAGAGGCGCAGGGAGACCGAGAGGGTCTAGTGTTTGCTCTGCCCCCCACCCCTGCTAAAGAATCCAGAGCCCGGGACAAATTCACAACATCTTCCCGAGATGATCCCAGCCCTTCCGCTCTCCACCCAACCTCATTGGAGGCAGACTGCATAAGGAAGACAGGACCAGGTGCCTGAGCAATTCCCCTCTTCCTGCTTCTCCTCAACCCCTAGAAGCCCAGCCTGAGCCCCACTGGAAAACACTAATTTTTTTTTTTTGTATGTGTGTGTCACAAAATATAAATAACAAAATGTAAGATTTTAATCATTTTTAAGTGTACAGTTCTGCGGTATTAAGTAGGTCCACACTGTTATGCGACCATCACCACCTTCCGTCTCCAGAACTTTTTCATCTTCCCAAACTGAAACTCTGTATGCATTAAACAGTAACGCCCCATTCCTCCCCTCCCCCAAGCCCTGGCTGACAGCATTTCACTTTCTGTTTCTGCGAATTTGACTACTCCAGGAACCCCATGTAAATGGAGTCATACTGCATTTGTCCTCCTGTTATCTGGCTTATTTCACTTGGCAGAATCTTTTCCGGGTTCATTCATGGTGCAGCATGTGTCAGAATTTCCTTCCTTTTCAAGACTGCATAATATCTCATTATATGTATATACCATATTTTGTTTCTTTTTTTTTTTAAGATTGTATTTATTTGAAAGAGAGAGAGACAGAGAGAGAGAGCACAAGCGGGGCAGAGGGAGAAGGACAAGCAGACTCCCAGCCGATCAGGAAGCCCAATGCGGGGCTCGATCCCAGCACCCCCGATCATGACCTGAGCCGAAGGCAGATGCCTAACCGACTGAGCCACCCGGGCACCCCTTGTTTCATCCTTCAATGGATACTTGAGTTACTTCCGCTTTTTGGCTATTGTGAATAATGCTGCTATAAGCACGGGTGTATCTGTTTCAGTCCTGCTTTCACTTCTTTTGAGATTTACCCAGAAGTAGAATTGCTGGATCGTATAGTAATTCTGTGTTTAATTTTTGAAGGATTGCCATATTGTTTTTCAGAGCGGGTACATCCTTTTACATTCCCACCAGCAATGCACAAAGGTCTCACTTTCTCCACACCCTTGCCAACACTTGTTTCTGTTTGTGGGGGTTTTGCTTTGTTTTGTTTTAAAAATAGCCATCCTTCTGGGTGTGAGCACTGATTTTTTCCCCTCTCCTCTCCTGGTTTTTTCAGGAGTGGTTTAGTTATAATGAAAGACTGTGGGTTGAATTAGACTGAGGTGATCTGAGGCGCCAAGGCTACACTGGGGGACGCTGAGCTGGCCTGGGGCTGGTAGGCAGCAGGAGTAGGGGAGGTAGAATTTTCCACTTTGCAGCCTAGTCCTGAAACAGGCTTGAGTGATGACTAACAGCACCGATTTCAGTGCCAGAGCCTGGTTCCAGTCCTCACTCTGCTTCTTCCCAGCAATGTGACCTTGAACAAGACATTAGCCTCTTTAAACCACAGCTTCCTCCTCTAAACAAATGGGTAACACTGAAACCTCCCTTCTAGAGCAGTTCTAAGGATTAGGTGACAATGTCTAGAACATAGTAGACACTCAGAATATGTCATTGGTTTTTGTTAACTCTTGCCAGGAAGTACTATAGCGTTTAAGTGCACCCAAATGGCCCCAAGGCCCTGGCTAAGGTCTGAATGTTTGTGTCCCTCCAAAAGTCATAGGTTGAATCCTAACCGCCAAGGTGATGGGGTATTGAGGGGTGGGGCCATGGAAGTGATTTGGTCATGAGGGTCATTAGCCCTCATTAATGAAATTAGTGCCCTTATAAAAGATTCCAGAAAGATCTCTCGCCCCTCCCACAATGTGAAGTTATAGTGTAAAGGTGGCCACCTGTGAACCAGGAAGTGAGCTCTCACCAGATGCTGAATCTGCTGTCACCTTGGTCTTGGACTTCTCAGCCTCCAGAACTGTGAGAATTAAGTGTCTGTTAATGTTCTCAGCCTATGGTATTTTGTTATAACAGCATGAGCTGCCTAAGACTTGCTCTCCTCATGGCTAATGGTTTCATCCACCAGGAACAGAGTTACCATCCGCCAACCCCAGAATATCCTTGAGGCCAGGACCCAGTATTTTTTATCTGTGAATAAATTTTTTTTTGTTCTTTGAATTTTTATTGTTATGTTAATCACCATACATTACATCATTAGTTTTTGATGTAGTGTTCCATGATTCGTTGTTTGTGCATAACACCCAGTGCTCCAAGCAGAACATGCTCTCTTTAATACCCATCACCAGGCTAACCCATCCCTGTGAATAAATTTTTTTTTACTATTTTATTGTTGTAGTAAAATATGGAAGATAAAATTTGCCATTCTAACTATTTCTAAGTGTGCAGTTCAGTGGCTTACTTACGTCCACAATGTTGTGCATCAATTACCACTATCTATTTCCAATTTCTTTTGTGGATGAACTTTTGCACTTACTAATCATTGAACAACTGTGTGTTGGCTTGAACTGCATCACTGAGCAGTCGTTGTGTATGAATTCCTAGAAAGTGGGCTGTGGACTGTGTGGAGGAGATGACCATGTCTGAGACAGCTGGGGCCAGCCTGAGGAATGTCACACTCTGGGCCAGCAGGCCTGCCGATCTGTCAGCTGTCACCAGACAGGTCATTTGGGATGCTTTACTTAATAGGAAGAATTTATCTCCTGAACTAGAACCAGGGTAGAAACTGAAGTTAACTGATGTTTGGTCTCTTCCAGGATCTTAAGAAAACATTGTGACCTAGTTGTTCTACCGGATAATGCTAGAACGTGAAGAACTGATTTTGTTTGAGAAACAGTTGTGGCGTGACCGGGACACATAAAGCCCCAGGACAGACATGGGCATCTTTCTGGAGCATTCACTTGACTTGAGGGAAAATAATTTGCATGCTTTCATTTTCAAACAAATGTACATGTATTACGAGACAGAGAGTATCTTACCAAGTTGGAAGGTAAAATATAAAGCTTTTGTGACATTGTACTTGCTGCTTTGGGTCTTACTCTCAGGTTTCCAGGAATATTTGTCCTTTCCCATGCTGATAGTGGTATGTCAGTATAACATAATGATTATAAATGAACCTCTCAAGTCAAACAGCCCAGAGTCAAACTCTTACTGCGACATTTCTTAGCTGTGTCTTCTTGGGCAAGTTCTATAACCTGGCTGAGTCTCAGTTTCCTAATCTATAAAACAAGAAAAATGATTGTACCTAACTCATAGAGTTAGTTATATGTTAAATGCTTATAAAATGCTTAACACATACCAAGTATTCACTGAGAGTTTTTATTGGTGATAGTAATAGTATCAGATGGAAATGTTTCAGACCTTTAGCTCTTTTTTCAAAGTTTTTAAACTTATGGTACTAGCAGTACCATTGTAAAATATTCAAACAATATGGAAGTAAATATAGGAAATGAAAGTTCCTTCTCCTGTTAAATTCCAGTGAGTAGACCAGAGATAAACACAGATCACTATTAGGCATGTGTCTTTTCTTTTTCTTCTTCTTCTTCTTTTTTTTTTTTAAGATTTTATTTTTTTATTTGACAAAGTGAGAGAGCACAAGCAGGGGGAGCTGTAGAGGGAGAGGGAGAAGCAGGTTCCCCACTGAGCAGGGAACCTGATGGGGGCTCGATCCCAGGACCCTGGGACCGTGACCTGAGCCGAAGGCAGATGCCTAACGACTGAGCCCCCCAGGCGCCCCTAAGTGCCTTTCTTCTAAATATTTTTATAAATTTGAATTGTTCATTGAACACCGACCATGTACTTTGTATCATTGTTACATTTTCAATGCCATTCTTCTGTTGTCTTTTAGGATATTTTGGCTTGTGATGCTGATCATAACCTTTTTCCAGAAACATGTGAGAGGTGGCATTGCTGAGAATGAGTGAAATAGACTTGTGCTCCAGACCCACAGGAAGTGGGCAGTGTGTCCACAATCTCCATCTAGGAAAGTCACTTCCACAAGGTATCCTTTTTTTTTTTAAAGATTTTATTTATTCATTTGAGAGAGAGAAAGAGAATGGCAGAGGGAAAAGCAGACTCCCTAATGAGCACAGATCCCCCAACGCGGGGCTTGATCCCAGGACCCTGAGATCATGACCTGAGTTGAAGGCAGACACCTAGCCCACTGAGCCACCTAGGCAACCCGACAAGGGATCTTTTATGAGGAATGTAATCTGATAAGATTTTGAGAGACTGGGGAGCCTCAGGGAAAATGGTCTTGGCATATTTCTTTTGTTCTGCTTGACTTTAGGCTTCCATCTTGATTTTGTGATTCCATATTTAATGTGTGAAAGGAAGCTGATTGGAGATTGAAGGCTGATTGAAGTTGCTAAATCTTTGCTTCATTTCTCAGCATTACCTTCTTCCTCCCCCTCCCTTTCTACCCATAGAGAAGGCAAAATAGAGAGGGCCTCAAGACTCCTCAGCAGTCACTTCCACCAGGCAGCATAGGAAACTATGTTCCTCACCCTGTGTGAACCATGCACCCTCCCACCTGCTCGCACAGAATCCTCTAAACATTATTGTAGTTCCAGTTGCATTGTGCTGTTAGCTTAGTTGTCTGTGTGTTCTTCATTAAATTAGATCTTCTTGAGGACAGAAAATGTTCTGTTTTCTCACTAAACCTAGGGTCTAGCCATGGCACATGGTATTGACTAAATAAAAATATATTGAATAGGTCGTGGGAGTGGACATTTGTTTACAAAGATGGCTGTGATAATTTTTCCCATCCTACCTGCAAGTCCCTTTGCAACTTGACTTTGCACTTCCCATCAAAGGGTGGGGATTATTCCTTCACTCCTTGAATCTGGGCTTGGCCAGTGGGACATTAGCAAATGTGATGCAGGCAGAGGCTTGAAAGGTGCTTGCACAGGAGGGCTGGCCCCTTTTTGGCTGTGGCTGTAACCCTAAGCCTGAGATGTGAACAAACCTGGGCTAGCTCAATAGAGAGGTCCCATGCAGGAGAACTGAGGATGCCCAGCCAGCAGCCTACCTATATACAACTGGCCAACTGCCAGGCACGTGAATGAGGCCACCTTTTACCATCCAGCCCCATTTAAGACCCCAGATGATTACAGACAGATGAATGACTGCAGACAAGACCAGCAGAAGAACCACCCAGATGTCACCAGCCCAAATTGCTGACCCACAGAATCATGAAGAAGCCAGTAAGTTTAAGGATGGTTTACAATGCATCGATAGATAACTGACATGCAAGTGATTTTATAAGTGATAATTCTTTGTACAGCTTCTCTTCCTACTTTATCTTTAATGACTACTTCTTGGTGCTGGTGTCCAGACTCTTCACTTTCTTCTTGTAGGCAAATGGATGTTTTCAGTAGGAAAAATTCCTAGAAATGAAAATTCTGAATCAAAGAGTAGTAGATATTCTGATTTTCTTTCCAGCTTAAAATTTTGATAGGCTTGATGGTGGTCATATTTTCACACACACCCTTCAAAACTTGCAAAAACTGTATACTTTAAATATGTGCATCTTACTGGATGCCATTTATACCTCAATAAAACTGTCAAAATATGAAGTAAATATAAGCTTGGATTTTATCAATTTAGGGGCACTAGCGTGCTGGAACTGGCTTCTCCAGCTGGTGGGATATAATGTAATAATTATTATATTATTAATTATATATTAAATATATAATGCTGTGCTGTTGCACCTGACTTCCCAACTCAATGTTCAGTGATGTCATGTTGGAAGCCTAAAATTGGCCATGATGGGAGTATTTACACGATAGATATTGGAAAACACTACAAATAAGGCCTTTTTCTCCCCCCAGAGAACCAACTGGAAAACATTTGCCAGCACTGTACTATTTAAGAGTAACAACAAGGAAAATAAAAAGAGATGTATCTTTTAAATCAACAAGAGAATTTAGTCTATCCAACATAAGGCACTAAAGAAGAAGAAAAAAAGAAATATGATAAGTAGAAAACACAAATTAAGAGGCATAAATAATTACAATAAATATAGATATATTGGACTCATCTATCAAAAGAGACTCTAGCTGTATTGAAAAACAAATCGAGCAAGTGCTATCTACAAAGGGCTTTTTTTGAAAAACAAAAATAATACTGTAAAGTTGGAAACAGAAGATCAGAAAAAGTTAACCATAGAAATATGAACCAAGGGGCGCCTGGGTGGCTCAGTCATTAAGCGTCTGCCTTCAGCTCAGGTCATGATCCCAGGGTCCTGGGATCAAGCCCTGCATCGGGCTCTCTGCTCAGCAAGGAGCCTGCTTCTTCCTCTCCGGCTCCCCCTGCGTGTGTTCCCTCTCTCGCTGTCTCTCTCTCTCTCTGTCAAATAAATAAATAAAATCTTTAAAAAAAAAAAAGAAATATGAACCAAAGGGAAGCCATGATAACAATTTTAACATTAAAATAGACAAAACACAGTTCAAGGGAAAAAAATAATCCTAAGAGGCAAAGAAGAACAAGAAGGGATAACAGATCCAGAAGGTATAATAACTACTAGTAACATACATGTACCTAATTATACAGCCTTAAATTCTATAAAGTAATAGCTGGCAGAACTACAATCACAAATAGATACGTCACCACTTAGAAACTTGTAACTCAAGCAGACAAGGAAGCAAGGACACAGATAATTCGGATAACATAATTGATCAACTCAAACTAGTACATGGGTATAAATGAATAAATTAAGTGTGGTAATATATGTATTATATGTTCATGCTTCTCCCCAAAATAACCCCCCAAAAGTATACATTATTGTTTTAAAAGATTTTATTTATTTATTTATTTATTCATTTACTTATTTATTTAGAGAATGTGGGGAGGGACAGAGGGAGAGGGAGAGAGAGAATCTCAAGCAGACTCTGCGCTGCATGCAGAATTCGACTCTGGATTTGATCTCAAACCCCCAAGATCATGACCTGAGCTGAAATCAAGAGTCGGAGGCTCAACCAACTGAGCCACCCAGGTGCCCCAGTCTATATTGTTTTTAAGCACATTAGGAACATTGAATACATTAATCATGTATCGTGTCTTTAAGAAAACCTCAGTATTACATATACTATGTTTTCTGGCCAGAATGCCATAAAAAGAAAATCAGTAAAAAGATAACATAAAAGGTGCTCACGTCTGAATGCTAAGATTTATACCACTAAATACCTCTTGGGACAAAGGGAAATTATAATGCATATTTATGAAATACTTTGATTGGAATGAAAAAACAAAATATACATGACAGGACGCCTGGGTGGTTCAGTGAGTTAATTGTCTGCCTTCGGCACTGGTCATGATCCCAGGGTCCTGGGATCGAGTCCCACATCCGGCTCCCTGCTCAGCGGGGTGTCTGCTTCTCCCTCTCCCTCTGCCTCTCCCCTCTGCTCGTGTTCTCTCTCTCTCTCAAATAAATAAATAAAATCTTTAAAGAAGTATAGAGGACATAGTTAAATAGACAGAGGAAAATATGTAGCTGTTTAATTTTATGTACATTTATTAGAAAGTAAATAAACTAATCACTAAAAAGGATGTTAGAAAAAAAGTAACAGTAAACCCAAAGGTACAAGAAAGAAGAAATGAAAAAGATAATAAATCAATAACATGGATTATCATGAGAGGATTAATAAAAACAAGTAATGGTGGGGCACCTGGGTGGCTCAGTTGGTTAAGCAGCTGTCTTCAGCTCAGGTCATGATCCTGGAGTCCCGGGATCGAGTCCCGCATCGGGCTCCCTGCTAGGCAGGGAGTCTGTTTCCCCCTCTGACCCTCCCCCCTCTCATGTGCTCTCTCTCTCTCAAATAAATAAATAAAATCTTTAAAAAAAAAAGTGATGGTTTTTAAAAACATATGAATACTATAAAACCTCTGCTTAGACTACTCCAGAAAGAGATGATGCAGATAAAATAAAAACATAAAAGGGAAAATAGTACAGCCACAATAAAGAGTTTACAAATAATAAAGGAATACTACAGATCAATGTATGCTAATAAATTAAGTGAATAAATTCCTGGGAAAATCTAAAATGACAAAAATTGGTACAAGAAAAGATAGAAAACTTGAGTAGAGTAAGCATCAGTTAAAAAAAAAAAATGGCGGGGCGCCTGGGTGGCTCAGTCATTAAGCGTCTGCCTTCAGCTCAGGTCATGGTCCCAGGGTCCTGGGATCGAGCCCCGCATCGGGCTCCCTGCTCCGTGGGAAGCCTGCTTCTCCCTCTCCCACTCCCCCTGCTTGTGTTCCCTCTCTCGCTGTCTCTCTCTGTCAAATAAATAAATAAAATCTTAAAAAAAAAATGGTAATGAAGGGCCTCTACCTACCTCTTCCCACCAAAGCAATCCAGATTCCAACAGCTTTGCCGGTGAGTTCTATCAGATATTAAAGTAACAGATACGAGAATAAAAATAGTAGGATAAAATAAAATAGTAGAAACAAGTTGCTCCAGAAAATAGAAAGTGGACTGAAAGCTTCTTACCTCATTTTAGTTTAATATCACTATTTTTTTTTTATTTTTTATTTATTTTTTATTTTTTTTTATTTTTTTAAGATTTTATTTATTTATTTGAGAGAGAGAGAATGAGAGATAGAGAACACGAGAGGGAAGAGGGTCAGAGGGAGAAGCAGACTCCCCTCTGAGCAGGGAGCCCGATGCGGGACTCGATCCAGGGACTCCAGGATCATGACCCGAGCCGAAGGCAGTCGCTTAACCAACTGAGCCACCCAGGCGCCCCTCACTATTTTTTTTTTAAAGTAAGCTCTACAACCAATGTGGGGCTCAAACTCATGACCCTGAGATCAAGAGTCACATGTTCCACTGACTGAGCCAGCCAGGCACCCACGTTATGTTTCTAGCACAGATGATGACAATAAAACAAAAACAAACACAAAAACAGACAAACCCTAATCTATGTCACTTATGAACATAGATGTGAAACTCTTAGATAAAATATTAACTAACTGAATCCAATTATATATAAAAGTAATAATACATCATGATCAAATAGGAATGTAAGTAAAGATGATTTGACATCAGAAAACCTAACAAGGTAACAAACTAAAGAAAATAAAGCATGGGATTATCTAAATAAATGCAGAAAATAATTTGATAAACTTCAATACCTATTTGTCACAAGAATTCCCAGAGAACTTAGAACGTAACTTCCATAAATTTGATTATCCATCAAACATCTCTTATGTATAAACATAATATTTAACAGAGAAACTTTAGATAACATTCCCTTTAAGATCAGGAATAAAACAAGGATACCTACCAATGGTCAACTTTTATGTCATCACCAACAAAACAGGGCAAATTTAAAAATTAGAAGTATAAGGGGCGCCTGGGTGGCTCAGTCGGTTGGGCATCCAGCTCTTGATTTTGGCTCAGGTCATGTTCTCAGGGTCGTGAGATCAAGCTCCTCATCAGGTTCCAGTCCCGGCATGGAGCCTGCTTAAGATTCTCTCTCTCCTTCTCCCTCTGCCCCTCCCTGACTCTCTCTCTTTCTCTCAAAAAAAAAAAAAAATTAGACGTTTAAGGATTTGAAGATGTGGTAGACAGAATTATAGCCCCCAAAGATGTCCATGCCCTAACCCCCAGAATTTGTGAATGTTACCTTTCATGACAAAAGGGACTTCGCAGATGTGATTACTTGAGGATTTTGAGATAAGATTATCCTGAATTATCTGGATGGGCCAATGTAATTATAAGAGTACTTACACATCAAAGAAAAGGAGGGTCAGATTGATGGCATATGAGAAAGGCTTGTTGATTTTGGAATTGAAAGGGGTCCCCAGCCAAGGAATGCAGGCAGCCAAGGTGGACAAGGCAAGAAAATGGATTCCCCCTTAGAGACTCTAGAAAAGAATGTAGGCCTGCCAGCACTTTGATTTTAGCCGAAAATAAGATTTTATTTATTTATTTGAGAGAGAGAGAGAGCACATGAGAGGGGGGAGGGTCAGAGGGAGAAACAGACTCCCTGCCGAGCAGGGAGCCCAATGCGGGACTCGATCCCGGGACTCCAGGATCATTAGTGTGCATAATTTTGGATTTCTGACCAGCTGTGATAAGGTAATAGGTTTGTATTGCTTTAAACCACTAAATTTGTGGTAATTTGTTACAGCAGCAATAGGAGATTAACACAGAAGGGAAGAGACAAAATTATCATTATTTATAGATGGTATAATTACCTAGAGGTAAACCCCACAGATTCAGCAAGTTCTTAGAGATAAATAGAATTTAGCAATAACGGGATGCCTAGGCAGCTCAGTCGGTTAAGCGTCTGCCTTCGGCTCAGGTCATGATCCCAGGGTCCTGGGATCGAGTCCCACATCGGGCTCCCTGCTCCGTGGGGAGCCTGCTTCTCCCTCTGCCTCTGCATTTCTCTCTCTGTCTCTCATGAATAAATAAATAAAATCTTAAAAAAAAAAGAATTTAGCAATAAGGCCAGATAGAAGATCAACATATGAAACTCAGTAATAATAGAGAGATGTAGAGATAAACAAAATGTGTTGTACACATAGAATGGGATATTATTTAGCCTTGAAAAGGAGTGAGGGGCGCCTGGGTGGCTCAGTTGGTTAAGCGACTGCCTTCGGCTCAGGTCATGATCCTGGAGTCCCGGAATCGAGTCCCGCATCGGGCTCCCTGCTCAGCAGGGAGTCTGCTTCTCCCTCTGACCCTCCCTCCTCTCATGTGCTCTCTCTCTCTCTCAAATAAATAAAATCTTAAAAAAAAAAAAAGAAAAAGAGTGAAATTCTGACACCTGCTACAACATGGATGAACCTTGAAAACATTATGCAAAGTGAAATAAGCCAGACACAGAAAAGACAAATATTGTATGATTCCACTTATACTAAGTGCTTGGATTGGCAAATTCATAGAAAGAGACAGTAGAATACCATTTAGGGGGAGCTGGAGGTGGAAGGGGGAATGAGAAGTTGTTTAATGGGTACAAAGTTTCTGTTTGGAATGTTAAGAAAGTCTTGGAAATGAATAGTGGTGATGGTCAAACAACATTGTACATGTACTTAATGCCACTGAATTATACAGTTAAAAATGGTTAAAATGGTAAATATTATGTATATTTTACCACAGTTTTTAAAAATAGGGAAAAAAACTTAGTAACGACTATTTGGTTAATCATGCCAACTGAATCTAAATGTGTGTTTGGTCCCTCCTGTTACCCCATTAAAGTCACAGTAAAAGACTATAAGTATGATAAGCCCATGGGTCAAAGGGAACAATAGCAGGAAAAACATATAAATGATGTCAACCAGATTTTGGAAGATGGAAAGAGGATGGATTAATGATAACTGATTTTGGTTTCAGCTGTCTCTTTTCTACTATGTCCTCCAGAGAAATAAGGCCCCAAGAAGGAAGACATAGCACATTCACTTGGAAGAATGGCTGTAGAAAACTTTAGTAGTTGAAAACATCAAATACCTCTCAAGGTGGGAGAAGAAGTTAGTGCAAAACACAGGAGCATTAGCTGATATTTTGTGTAAGAAGGAGTTCTCTCTCCAAGCCTAAGAAAACAGGTAACTTCTCCAGGTAGAAGAGGGGGGGTTCATTACCTGGAAAGAATGAAGAGGCTCTGGACTAGGAACACCAGTCATGGCTATATTTTGGTACTTTACCAAAAGGAGGAAGATAGTGTGGAGGTCCTGTCACTCAACACCCACCTCCTTCCCTCTCTTGGATTCAGGAACACTAACTGCCAGGACTGTTATTACTTCCTACCAATCTCCAATCTGGAATTGGAGGGTTCTCTGTGGAGAAATTGATTACATGCCAGAAAAGGTCTACAGATACTAGCACGTGTGGGTCATTCAACCAAATGACTGGGTCACTTGCCAACGGTGAACTGGAGACAATAGAAATCTTAAGAGAAAAAGAACAGGTCACATATAAAGAGTCAAGAATCAGAATGACACTGGATTTCTCATCATATATATTGGCAGCCAGTATACAAACATCAAATCATTATGCTGTATACCTGAAACATGTTACATACCAATTATATTTTAAATTAATTAATTAATTAATTAATTAATTAATAAAATCTGTATAAGCACAAAAAGAAAACTTATATACTGGCAGCTAGTAAACAACAGAGAAATGCCTTCAAATTCAGAAGAAAAATTTATTTCCAACCTAAAAGTCTAGTCAAACCATAATTCAAATTTGAAAGGTTAGTAAATACATATTCGAACATGTATGGTCTCCAAAAATTTATCTCCCATCAGTAAGCTCCAGGAGTACAATTTCCACCACAATGAAGATATTGGAGGTCCATGAAACAGGAGCTCCAGCATATATTAGGGACCAAGTGTGAACATGTGAGAAAGTCTGGGATAATAGTGCTTCAGCAGGTCTTAAGAGTAATGGATTTATGTTGGAGCAAGAGGATGGAAAGCTTCAGAGACAGCGTTACCAAGACAGCTCTGTTTGACTAGATTGAGAGCAGTTTTAGAGGTATTCTGCAGACTTGGAGAATGTGATGGGGACAAGGAAAAACAATGCAATGTTATTTTTAATGCCAGGGTAAACAGAAAAATGTCAAAGAAAGGACATAGCATACTATATGGCTCAGCTGTGAATAATATTACATAGTTAAAACAAGATAAGCACAGAGTGTCAATTTTTTAAAAATATTTTATTTATTTATTTGAGAGAGAGAGAGAGCACGTGCATGTGTTGGGGGAGGGGCAGAGGGAGAGGCAGAGAATCTCAAGCAGACTGTGCTGAGCACGGAGCTGGACACGGGCCTCATCTCATGACCCTGAGATCATGACCTGAGCTGAAACCAAGGGTTGGATGTTTAACCAACTGCACCACCCTGTCGCCCCTTGAATGTCCCATTTTTTTAAAATAGTAATAAAACTATATTGGGGGGGCACCTGGGTGGCTCAGTCATTGGGCGTCTGCCTTCGGCTCAGGTCATGATCCTGGGGTCCTGGGATCAAGCCCCGCATCGGGCTCCCTGCTCAGCAGGAAGCCTGCTTCTCCCTCTCCCACTCCCCCTGCTTGTGTTCCCTGTCTCACTGTGTCTCTCTCTGTCAAATAAATAAATAAAATCTTTAAATAAAAAAACTATATTGGGAAGATGGAGGATGTGTATGTGAGTGTGTATCTGTATGTCTATGTCAGCTATAAAAGAGAGTAAAATGTTATTTTTATAGTAAGGGGTCAATAGATAATATCTAAAATAAGAACACGTAAAAATTACAGTGTAAATATTTTGTTTAGAGATATAGAGAGACATATCAGAAGAAAGAGCTAAGGGTACAAGTGGTGGCTTCTGGAGAGTGGGACTCGGGGTCAGGGAGGGATAGAGTGAAGGGCACCTGAACTTTATTATAAAGCTCATACTTTTATTTTACTTTAAATTTTATGGACTTTTACTACTTTCAAAAGTCAATTCTGCCAAAAATTTATCTATAAACTAAATGCAATTCCAACCACACCAAAATGCCATCAGAAGTTTTTGAGAAATTGAACAAACTTACTCTTGCTAGAATACCTAAATTAATGTTGGAAACAAAGAGCAACAAGAGGGGACTGGCTCAATCAGATTTTATGATATAAAATAAGCCACAGTCATAAAACCAGAATGGTGATGCTACAGGAATTGAAAGATCAACCAAAGGAACAGAGTCAGGAGCTCAGAAATAAGCCCATACATCTATAGGGATTTGATATAAGATGATGATGACAGTGCAGGTCAGTATGGACGGAAAAGATGAATTATTCAGTAGATGTTGTCAGGAAAACTGTCTCACTATCTGGAGAAAAATAAAGTATGATTCCTATCACCTACTACTCCAGGGAATTGAATATCTATATGTGACAGGTGAAAGAACACAAAAAAAGACAGGAAACCCACTAGAAAAATGGGCAAAGGCTGTAAATAGGTAACTCACAGCTGGGGAAATGCAAATGATTCACAAGAATAAGAAGAGACGTTGAAACTCCCTGGTAATCAATAAACTGCAGATTAAAACAATGAGACATCATTTTATACCTTTCAGGGGCAAAAATTAGAGACTTAGAAAACAGTAAGTAATGGGGAGAATCAGAGAAATGAACATCCTCTTGTGTCATTGTGGGAGTGCAAACTGGTACGGATGTTCTGGAAAGAAATCTGGCAGAAATGAGGATGTCAAGGACACAGACTCATCAACCAGCAGCCCCAATCCGGATATATACTCCAGAGAGTTCTCAGGTCCATAAGAAACCACGTACAAGGATATTCGCTGCAGCTCTGTTGTGAAAATGAGGAGTTGGGGACTTCCGAGGTGTCTGTCACTGGTGAAATACTTGGGTGTATCCTGGGCTCCTCAGCAGTGGACCTATGAGCAGCGCGAACAGGTCATAAAAAAAGTATTGAGCAAAGAAATAAAACAGAAAGATCCTTAGACCATTACTATTATGTAAATTAAAAATATCTGCACAAAATAGCAGTATTATTTTACAAGAACACATACACATCCAAGGGTGCATTTCAAACACATAACTGTGGGTGTTGTGTGGGAGGGGAAGGAGAATGTAGACCAAGAATAAGGGAGGGCTAAAATATGCAGAAGGTCTTACACAGACCGTGCGCACTATGAACTGAGGAATGTGATGAACTCAACTCTCAGCATGCAAGGCATCCCTAGCCCCCAATATTTTCAGCAAAAATCTCAGTGGAATTTCTTGGGGACTTACCCACATCATTCTAAAATTTTTCTGGAAGAATAAACAGTGAAGAAAAGACCAGAAAACTTTGAAAAAGAAGAGCATCTAGTGATGACTTGGCTAACCAGATAGGAGAATGTATAAATAATGCAACAGTCACTATAACAGTATGTTACTGGTGCAGGGATAGACGGAAGAATCAATAGAACAGAAAATAAAGGGAAGGAATGGACCCAAGAACTTAGCAAAAACTACTGGGTGGTGAGAATGGCATTCCCATCAGTGAGGGAAATGCTGAATTTTACAACAAAATATATTTGAAAAATTGACTAATGATTTTGGGGAGGAAGTTAGAAAATATAATCAGCAATAATTAAGACCTCTGTAAGTAGAAGGACTTAGGATTTGAATGGCAGTTTTGCCACTGTTTAGCTGTGTAATTGCAGACAAGATACTTAACCTCCCTAAGCTTCATTTCTCCCATATTTAAAAACAAGGTAATAAAAGTGACTACGTGACTGTGAGGATTAAAAAAGGTAATGGGTGGGGCGCCTGGTGGCTCAGTCAGTTAAGCGTCTGCCTTCAACTCAGGTCATGATCCCAAGGTCCTGGGATCTAATCCCGCATTGGGCTCCCTGCTCAGCGGGGAGCCTCCCTCTCCTTCTGCCCATGCCCCCTGCTCGTGCTCTCTCTCTCTCTCTCTCTCACTCTCTCTCTCTCTCTCAAACAAATAAATAAAATCTTTTTTTTTTAAGGTAATGGGTGTTAAAAAATACTGTCTCTAAAAAAATAAGATAAAATAAAATAAGAGGAGCACCTGGGTGGCTCATTCAGTTCAGCATCCAACTCTTAATTTCGGCTCGGGTCATGTTCTCAGGGTCCTGGGGTTGAGCCCTATGTCAGGCTTTGTGCTCAACAGGGAGTCTGTTTGAGATTCTCTCTCTCTCTCCCTCTGCCTCTGTCCACCCCACCCCACTTGCACATGCTCTCTCTCTAAAAAAAATAATAGTAAAATAAAATTTGTGTTTATCACAAATTATTACAGTCTTAGGGAGCAGGAAGACTTTTTTCTTTTTTAAGATTTGTTTATTTATTTTAGAGAGAGAGTGGGAGAGAGAGAAAGAGTGCAGGGGGAGGGGCAGAGGGAGAGGAAGAGAGAGTTTTAAGCAGACTCCGAGCTAAATGTGGAGTCTGTCTTGGGGCTCCATCTCCCGACGCTGAGATCACAACCTGTGCCAAAACCAAGAGTCGGATGCTCAACTGACTGCGCCATCCAGGCGCCCCAGGAAGACTTTCTAAATAAGACCCTAATGGTAGAAAGCATGAAGGAAAAGATAACAGTTCTTTACAAAAAAGCAAAAAAAACAAAACCCAAACATAAAAACTTCTTTATGTCAACAGTCACCACATACAAAGTTAATATGCAAATGACATTGTGGGGGAAATATTTGCAATAGATGCAATAGACAAATGGTTAAAAGCCTTTTACTAACCAACAAGGAAAAGGTAGAGGGGCGCCTAGTGGCCCAGCTGGTTAACCATCCAACCCTTGATTTCAGCTCAGGTCATGATCTCAGCATCCTGAAATGGAGCCCTGCCCCAGCAGTCTCTGCACACAGCCGTGTCTGCTTGAGATTCTTTCCATCTCCCTTTCCCTCTGCCCTTTCCCCTGCCTGCCCACACACATGCTGTTTCTCTCTCTAAGGTAAATAAATCTTTAAAAAAATTTTTTAAAACAAGGATAAGGTAGGAACAGCAGTAGAAAACTGCACCAAGAACATTAACAAATAAACAAACAAAAAAGATTACAAATAAATAGAGGGGAAATGTTCAATTTCCCTAATAAAGAATGCAAATTAAAATGGAATACCATTTTTCATGTACCAAATTAGCATGATAGATTTTTATGATAATAATATTCACTTTTATAAAAAAAGATTTATTGATTCATCTGAGAGGGAGAGAGTGCGCCTGTGTGCACAAGCGGGTAGTGGGTAGCAGAGGGAAAAAATCTCAAGCAGACTCCCCGCTGAGTGCAGAGCCCAACACCAGGCTCCATCCCATGACCCTGAGATCATGTCCCCAGCCAAAATCCAGAGCTGGACGTCCAACTAACTGAGCCACCTAGGCGCCCTGATGATATTTGCTTTTTACTAAGCATATTTTTGGATGCTTGTCCCATTCACCTCCTATTTACAGATTACCCTCTCCCATCTGCAGCCTTTGATCAGCAAGCCACCTGACAGAACCGGGAAATGGGAAGGACCAAAGTTGATTTGTCAAGAGACAGACACCTTATTTCCTCTCTCCGGAAATAACATAGAGGGAAGTAGTCCAAAGTAGCCAACTGAACAGAAACGCCATGGAGAATCAAGGATGGGGCAGCAAGTTTGTGGGCATGTGCAAACTAGAGCCAGGGAGAAATAAGACCCAGAGGAAGACAGTTGGGAGGGAGCTAGAAACAAGCTAAGCAGACAAATCAGGACAGAAAGATTGAGAGGGTCGTTGGTTCCAAGAACCAACCAAGATGAGCTCCAGTCTCCATTAGGCTCCTAGTTCGTTTTTGCTTTTCTCTGATTTTTTAAGATTTTATTTATTTATTTGAGAGAGAGAGAGAGAGCACAAGAGGGGGAGGGTCAGAGGGAGGAGCAGACTCCCTGCTGAGCAGGGAGCCCAATGCGGGACTCGATCCCAGGACTCCAGGATCATGACCTGAGCCGAAGGCAGTAGCTTAACCAACTGAGCCACCCAGGCGCCCCTCTGATTTCTTTATATTTACACTAACCTTCATTTTACTTGAGCTATCTATTTCCGGTAGGTTTTTTTTCTTAAAACCCAAAGAGCTCTGACTGAAACACAACACTGGTGAGAGAAGCAAATGGTTGCCTACATACATGTGGAGGCCAACAGCAGACAATTTTCTTTTTTTTTCTTTTAAAGATTTTATTTATTTATTTGAGAGAGAGAATGAGATAAAGAGAGAGCATGAGAGGGGGTTGGGTCAGAGGGAGAAGCAGACTCCCTGCTGAGCAGGGAGCCTGATGTGGGACTCGATCCGGGGACTCCAGGATCATGACCTGAGCCGAAGGCAGTAGCTCAACCAACTGAGCCACCCAGGCGCCCCAGCAGACAATTTTAAAAGAGATCTAGGAGCACCTGCGTGGCTCAGTCGTTAAGCGTCTGCCTTCAGTTCAGGTCATGATCCCAGGGTCCTGGGATCAAGCCCTGCATTGGGCTCCCTGCTCAGCGGGAAGCCTGCTTCTCCCTCTCCCACTCCCCCAGCTTGTGTTCCCTCTCTCACTGTGTCTCTCTCTGACAAATAAATAAATAAAATCTTTAAAAAAATAAATAAATAAATAAAGCAGATCCAGTCATTCCACACCTTGTTCTTGAGCCTCAGGATAAACTGTGGAGCTGGATGGAACATAACATTTTTTAAAATTGAGATATAATTGACATATAACATTGTGTAAGTTTAAGGTACACAACATACTGATTTTCTGATTTTCATACATTATATTGCAATGATTGCCATTATCAGCTAACACCCCTATTGTGTGTAATTATCATTTCCTCTAATGGTGGGGACATTAAGATCTAGGCTCTTAGCTAATTTATCATTGATAATACAGTTTTGTGTATTTTACTGTATATTAGATCTCTGGGATTTATTTATTTATCTACTAATTGCAGGTATGTACCTTTAAACAACATCTCTCCCTTTCCACTACTTCCCAGTCCGGTAATCACCATCCATTCTGGGTTGGGTTTTTTTTTTTGAGGGGTTGTTTACATTTCACAAGTAAAGGATATAATGTAGTACTTGTCTTTGTCTTATCTCACTTGGCATAATGTTTTTTTAAAGATTTATTTATTTATTTATTTGTCAGAGAGAGAGAGAGAGCCCGCGCAGAAGCAGGGAGAGGAGCAGCAGAGGGAGGAGCAGCCTCCCCGATGAGCAGGGAGCCCCACTAGGGACTTGATCCCAGGACCCTGGGATCATGACCTGAGCCGAAGGCAGATGCTTAACTGACTGAGCAACCTGGGCATCCATGGCATAATGTTCTTAGGCTCTCTCCATGTTGTTGCTAGTTTCACAGGATTTCCCTTTTTCTCATGGCTCAGTGGTATGTCATTGTATATATACGCACCACATTTTTATCCATTCATCTGTAGATGGACACTCAAGTTGTTTGCAAATCTTAGCTATTGAGAATAATTCTGCAATGAACAAGAGTGTGCAGATTATCTTTTTGATAACCTGATAATCTGTTTTCATTTCCTTTAGATATATACCCAGAAGTGGGATTACTGGATTGTATGGTAGTTCTGTTTTTTTTTTTTTTTAAGTAGGCTCCATGCCCAGCGTGGAGCACAATATGGGGCCTGAACTCACGACCCTCAGATCAAGACTTGAGCTGAGATCAAGAGCCAGACGCTTAATGGAATGAACAACCCAGATGGTAGTTCTATTTTTAGTTTTTTTAAACATAACATCTTAATGAATGTTCACTACGTGTACCAAGTGCTTTAAATATATCATATCACTTTATCCTCATGACAACCTGAGATTAAAAGTTTCCTGTGGTTATACAAATATTCAATCATTATGTTGTTGTACACCTGAAACTAATATAATGTTATATGTCAATTATACATCGATTTTTAAAATTCCTATGCTTATTTTATAGATGAAGAAACTGAAGCACCGAGGAGTATGGCGGAGACAGAGCTGCTCAGCCAAAGTTCTACCTGCTCACCCACATTTCCCAGCCCCTTGCAGTTGAGTGGGGACAGGAGTGCCGGCAAAGTAAAGCCTGTGCATGGTTCTCCAGCTCCTCTCCTTCCCTGCATGGTGCCCTGAAGGGGTTAATGTACAGGGTGGTAGAACCTCCACCAACCTGGTGCTTTGAGAGTATTTCGGAGCAGAGCCCCTCCGTGTCCCCCACCACCCATATTGGGTATCAGATATACACTGTGAATAAGAAATAAATCTTCGTTGTGCCACCAAGATTTTGGTCTTTTGTTTTGTTGCTTTGTTTTAACTGTAGCACAACCTGGCTACACTAACATATCCAAGCGGGTCTGCATAACTTATCCAAAGGAACACACAGTTGATACATGGCAAAGCTAGAATTCAAACTCAGCTCCACCTGCATTCTTTTTTAGAAGTTGTGATAAAATAGGGGCGCCTGGGTGGCTCAGTCAGTTAAGCGTCTGACTCTTGATTTTAGCTCAGGTTAGGCTCCACACTGGGCATGGAGCCTGGCTTAAGATTCTCTCTCTCCCTCTGCCTCTCCCCGCTTGTGTGCACGCACTCTCTATCAAAAAGAAAAAAAAAAGAAGTTGTGGTAAAATATAGATAACATAAAACTTACCATGTAGACCATTTTTAAGTGGACAATTCAGTGGCATTAAGTACATTCACAGTGCTGTGTAACTATCACCACTATCCATTTCCAGAACTTTTTCATCACTCCAAACAGAAACCATGTACCCATTAAACAATAACTCCCCATTCCTCACTCCCTTGGCCCCTGGTGACCTCTATTCTACTGCCTGTCTTTATCAGTTTGCCCAATCTAGATACCTCATATAAGTGGAATCATACAATATTTGTCTTTTTGTGTGTAGCTAACTTCACTTAGCATGTTTTCAAGGCTCACCCATGTTGTAGCCTCTGTCAGAATTTCCTTCCTTTTTATGGTTGAATGATAGGTCATTGTATGTATATACCACATTTTGTTAATCTGTTCGTCTTTTGATGGAGGACATTTGGGTTGTTTCCACCTGTTGGTTACTGTGTGAGTAATGCTGCTATGTCTGTTTGTGTCCCTGCTTTCGCTTCTTTTGTTTTGTTTTGTTTTGTTTTAAAGATTTTATTTATTTATTTGACAGAGAGAAAGAGAGCACAAGCAGGGGGAGCAGCGGAGGGAGGGGGAGAAGCAGGCTCCCCAAGGAGCAGGGAGCCCAATGTGGGACTCGATCCCAGGACCCTGGAATCATTACCTGAGCCGAAGGCAGAAGCTTAACTAACTGAGCCACCCAGGTCCCTTCTTTTGGGTATATACCTACAGCTGGAACTACTAGACCATATGCTAATTCTATGTTTAAGTTTTTTTTAAAGATTTATTCATTTTTATCTGAGAGAGAGAGAGAGTATGTGAGCAAGGGGAGGGGCAGAGGGAGAGAAGCAGACTCCCTGCTGAGCTCAGAGCCCCATGCAGGGCTCAATCCCATGAACCTGAGATCATGATCCGAGCTGAAACCAAGAGTCAGACACTTGAATAATTGAGCCACCCAGGCACCCTATGTTTAACTTTTTGAGAAACTGCCATACTTGTTCTTTCCTAAAAGTCAGGTTTATTAAAGAATAATTTACATTCAGTAAAATTCAATTTTTAGGCATACAGTTTTATGAGTTCTTTCCAACACATGGATCACGTAACTACCACCACAATCAAGATATAGAACAGTTCTACTACCCCAAAAAGACCCCTTTGTAGTTCATCCCAAACTCACACACCTGGCAACTGCTGATCTGATTTCTATCCCTATACTTTTGACTTTTCCAGAATGTCAAACAAATGGAATCACTGGAGCCTGGCTTCTTTCATTCAGCAGAGTTTTTTGGAGATTCATCTATGTCAGTGTATCAATAATTTGCTCCTTTTAATTGGTGAATAGTAGTATTCCGTTGTATGGATATACCACTTGTGTTTATTCATTCACCGAAAGATGGACATTTGGTTTGTTTTCAGGTTTTGGCAATTATGAATGCTACATACATTTGCATACAGGTCTCTGTGTACATATGTGCTTTCATATCTCCAAATAAATACCTCAGAGTAGAATTTCTGGGTTATGTGGTAATGTATGCTTAACTACTTTAAATGGCCTATCTATTTTACAAGAAACTACCAGTTTTGCATTCCCACCAGCATGTATAAGGGTTTTAGTTGTTCAGTATCCTCTATAACATTTGGTATCTTCAATTTGTTTATTTTTATTTTAGCCATTCTAATAGGTATGTGATGTGACATTTCATCATAGTTTTCATTTTTCATATCCCTAAAGGCTAATGATGTTGAAATTTTTTCTATATGCTTACTTACCACCTTACTTGGTGAAGTGTCTATTCAAATTTTTGTCCATTTTTGAGTTAGGTTGTTTTCATATTATTGAGTACTGGAGTTCTTTATATATTCTGGATACATATCTTTTATCAGATGTGTGTTTTGCAAATATTTTCTTCCATTCTGTGTCTTGTCTTTTGGTTTTCTTTGTTTTTTTTTTTGAAAGATTTTATTTATTTATTTTGAGGAGAGAGTGAGTGAGTACGAGCGAGGGGGAGGAGCAGAGACAGAGGGAGAAGCAGGCTACCTGCTGAGCAGGGAGCCCAACTCAGAGCTCGATCCTAGGACCCTGAGATCATGACCTGAGTCAAAGGCAAACGCTCAACCGACTGAGCCACCCAGGCACCCCTTGTCTTTTCATTTTCTTAACAGTGTCTTCTTAAGAGCAGAAGTTTTCATTTTAATGAGCCTAATTTATTAATTTTTTAATTTTATAGTTCATGCTTTTTTCTATTTTTTTTAAGATTTTATTTATTTATTCCAAAAAGAGAGAGAGAGAGAGTGGCGGGGGGGAGCAGCAGGCAGAGGGAGAGGGACAAGCAGACTCTGCACCGAGCACGAAGCCCAATGTGGGGCTCAATCCCAGGACCCTGGGATCATGACCTGAGCCAAAACCAAGAGTTGGTTTCTTAACCGACTCCGAGGTGCCCCACGTTTTGTTCCTTATTTACAAAATTTTGCCTAAGCTTAAATCACAAATATTTTGTCCTCTATTTTATTCCAGAAGGCTTATAGTTTTAGGTTTACATTTAAGTCTATGATTTCTTTCTTTCTTTCTTTTTCTTTCTTTCTTTCTTTCTTTCTTTCTTTCTTTCTTTCTTTCTTTCTTCTTTCTTTCTTTCAACATACAGTGTTTTTTTAAGATTTTTTTAAAGATTTTATTTATTTATTTGACAGAGAGAGACACAGTGAGAGAGGGAACACAAGCAGGGGGAGTAGGAGAGAGAGAAGCAGGCTTCCCGCTGAGCAGGGAGCCCGATGCGGGGCTCGATCCCAGGCTTAATGACTGAGCCACCCAGGCATCTTTTTTAATGATTTTATTTATTTATTTGACAGAGACAGCAAGAGCAGGAACACAAGCAGGGGGAGTGGGAGAGGGAGAAGCAGGCTTCCCGCTGAGCAGGGAGTCCGATGCCAGGCTGGAACCCAGGACCCCGGGATCATGACCCAGCAGAAGGCAGCCGCTTAACACTGAGCCACCCAGGCGCCCCTACAGTGTTGTTGTTGTTGTTTTTTAAGGATTTTATTTATTTGAGAGAGAGAGTGTGTACATGAATGGAGACGGGGGGTAGAGGAGCAGAGGGAGAAGCAGACTCCATTGAGCATGGAGCCTGATGCGGGGCTTGATGCCAGGACCCTGGGATCATGACCTGAGCTGAAGGCAGACGCTTAACCAACTGAGCCACCCAGGTGCCCCTGTCTATGATTTATTTCAAGTTCATTTTTGTATATGGTACAAGATATGTATTAAAGTTCTTTTTTTTTTTTTTGGCATATTGATGTCCAATTGTTCCAGCACCATTTGTTGAAACCAACTTATTCTTTTTTTTTTTTTAAAGATTTTATTTATTTGACAGAAAGAAACACAGCAAGAGCAGGAACACAAGCAGGGGGAGTGGGAGAGGGAGAAGCAGGCTTCCCGCTGAGCAGGGAGCCCGGCACCAGGCTCGAACCCTGGACCCCGGGATCATGACCTGAGCCAAAGGCAGACACTTAAAGACTGAGCCACCCAGGCACCCCCTCTTTTTTTTTTTTTAAGATTTTATTTATTTATTTGTCTGAAAGAGAGACACAGAGAGAAAGAGAGAGAGAGAGCACAAGCAGGGGAAGCGGAAGGCAGAGGGAGAAGCAGACTTCCTGCTGAGCAAGGAGCCCGATGTGGGACTCGATCCCACGACCCTGGGATCATGACATGAGCCGAAGGCAGACGTTTAACCAACTGAGCCACCCAGGCATCAGAAACCAACCTATTCTTGGGCGCCTGGGTGGCTCAGTTGGTTAAGCGACTGCCTTCGGCTCAGGTCATGATCCTGGAGTCCCGGGATCGAGTCCCGCATCGGGCTTCCTGCTCAGCGGGGAGTCTGCTTCCCCCTCTGACCCTCTTCCCTCTCGTGCTTTCTATCTCTCGTTCTCTCTCTCTCTCAAATAAATAAATAAAATCTTAAAAAAAAAAAAAAGAAACCAACCTATTCTTAACTTTCATATTACATTGTATATAAAAGCTCTTTTACTCATTTGTACTAAAGTCAAGTGAGGCTTGGGGATATACAGGTGATAGACTCGTACTATTCTTTATAGTTCATGAAAGACTTCTGATTATATAATCTCATTTTGACCCACAAAGAACCCTATGAGGTAGGAATAACAATATTGTTCCTCCTACTTACAGGGAAGAGACCCAGAGGAGCCGAGTGGCCAAGATGACAAAGCTTTTGGTGCTATGTTCAATACATTATTGACAATCTATAAACATCGAGCTGCCTTTCCCAAGATGTAAGATATTCCCATAGATCTGCCCCTTACTCAGGAGCACTGGAAGCAAGAGTCAATGCTCACTGCTTAATTTTGAGTTTATCAGTCCTTCAAAACTGGAAAGGCTAAGAGATTTGGTATAAGGATGGTCATTTAAATTACCCATAAGAAGGGCTGACATATCTTAACCCTGCTATGTGAACTAGTCATAGTCATGCAAACTTTATTTTGTAAAGATGCAATCAGAAATCTTTTCTTTAGAAT
>NW_027397096.1:305735-459662 GCF_003265705.2 Callorhinus ursinus | reverse complement strand
CAAACTTTATTTTGTAAAGATGCAATCAGAAATCTTTTCTTTAGAATATTACTGAGCTTGGGCGCCTGGGTGGCTCAGTCGGTTAAGCGACTGCCTTCGGCTCAGGTCATGATCCTGGAGTCCCGGGATCGAGTCCCACATCGGGCTCCCTGCTCAGCGGGGAGTCTGCTTCTCCCTCTGACCCTCTTCCCTCTCGTGCTCTCTATCTTTCATTCTCTCTCAAATAAATAAATAAAATCTTTAAAAAAAAAAAAAGAAATGCTTCACCTTTAAAAAAAAATAGAATATTACTGAGCTTCAGCAAGAAAAAAAATCAGTTACCAAATAGTCCAAATATCAAAGCAACAAACTGATTTAGTTTATGATTTTGGTCATTTCTTCAGGCAACTAGACATCCCCCTTTCTTTGGGAAGCACAGTCATATGTCACATCATTGGCATGGGCTCTTGGGAGCCATTTTGCTACCACCTGACTCTGCCTCCCGGCCATGACTCTTTGTACGAGAGGTGGACACATCACTCAGGGTGATGATTAGATTGTTTCTTTGTGAGGATTTAGGATTGAACTGAGAAACAGATCATCAGTCTGCAGTTGGCTGGAATTTTAACCTATGAACTGGGAGGTACCCAACAGCCATATTCTGCTTATCAGGTGAATCAGAGGAGAAATAAAAGCACATACACAGAGAGAGAAAGAATGAAGTAGTGAGGGAGAAGTAGGGATTCAAGATTGCTTTATATTTCTGGTTTCAAACCATTTCAATGGCTTCCCTGCACACTGGTCCTTTGGAGCTGGGAAAGCACCTCTCCATCCTTTAAAAGTTGCCCCTTTTTTCTTAAGCTACTTATAACCAGAGTCCTAACTAGTACGATAGAGGTAAATTGAATTATCATGGAGTAGAAAGACACGACCTTGAAGTGGTTTATGGGGATTTAAAAATATAGCTGACTTTTGGGGCTATGGGTGCTATAACTGGGAGAGAAGATTTCCTCCCCTTATATTCTAAAATAAATTGCACTAGAGGTTTGGGCCAACTGGGTGAACATCAGCTTGTACAGTGAGACAATGGAGAGTATTATCCAGGTTGAACTCTCATCTCTTTCCAACTGGAAAGGAGCAGGGAAGAGGAGTAAGAAAAAAAGTAAGGTGGGAGGGAAACCAGCAGAGGAAGGAAAGAAAAGTCTGACATGATGTAGTGCCCAGAAAATTTTTATGCATTTACATTTGGAGACCCCTTTACCTTGGGATGAAAAATGCTGATCAACTGCCAAGTATTATTTTGTAAATTAGATGCTCTCTGTGAAATTAACCTTCTGACACATTTCTAGCCATTTTTCTGAAGCAGCCTCTGTGAAATCCTGACTCTTTCTTTACAAGTAGAATTAAATACTGTGGCCTCCTCGTGTTCTCCTTCTTGCCCACAGTCTTAGGTTTTTTTTGTTTTTGTTTTTTTTTTTTTTTTTTTTTTGCCATGTTCCTGCCTTTGCCATTAACTCCGATGAACAAAATGAATGATGCAAAGAAGCGAGTGGGACAATGGGGCTGATTCATGGTTCGGGAAAACAGTGAATTGTCACAGAGCAAACACTGGCCCTCCTTCTTGCTGGGGACATTGCAATGTTTGGCTGAAAGCATCTTGTTTGGATTCTTCCAACCATTGGATAAGCATCTAAATGACAGGCGCAATATGGGCTTCCCAGGGTTCCCAGAGTCCCCAGGGGCACTTAAAACAATTCTGAGATACCCTGGCAGAGCTTGTGATCTTTGTAAACAGAGAGATTATTCAAATAGCCCTTAATTTCATTAAGAAGTCTCATTGTAAGGTCCCAGAATGAGTATTTTTATGTCAGGATAATCTCTGAGTTTTATATTTGCATCCACTCCTGGTAACTTAACTGGGATGTCAGGTGCTAAGCTTATATTTGGATTGATGTACATTTGGATTGATTGGATTTGGCTTGGACTTCACAAACAACTTACCTTCAGACAGACTAAAATCTGACCAAAATTAATTTGGTGGGTAATTTAGAAGTATCCATATATATTCATATTGGTATCATACTGATATGCTGTTTTGTGATATTCATTGAGCAATCTAATATAAAAATATGAAATTGTCAACAAACTTTAATCTACAATATAACTACTAATGGATGCGTTGTATGCAACTGTATGAATGAACCATCATTTATTTAACTAGTCCCTTGTTGGACATTTAGGTAGTTTTCAATTTTTCATAGCTATAAAACAAGCTTCAGTAAAAATTACTGTAGCTAAGTCTTTGCATCTTTCCTTATTTCCCTTGGAAAGAAATCCTGGATTTTGATTGCTCGATCAGAAGTGATGCATATTTTAAGATACCTAGGAATAAATTTAACCAAAGAGGCAAAGGATCTGTACTCAGAAAACCATAAAATACTCATGAAAGAAATTGAAGAAGACACAAAGAAATGGAAAAACGTTCCATGCTCATGGATTGGAAGAACAACCATTGTGAAGATGTCAGTGCTACCTAGAGCAATCTACACATTCAATGCAATCCCCATCAAAATATCATCCACCTTTTTCAAAGAAATGGAACAAATAATCCTAAAATTTGTATGGAACCAGAAGAGACCCCGAATAGCCAGAGAAATATTGAAAAAGAAAAGCAAAGCTGGCGGCATCACAATTCCGGACTTCCAGCTCTATTACAAAGCTGTCATCATCAAGACAGTATGGTACTGGCACAAAAACAGACACATAGATCAATAGAACAGAATAGAGAGCCCAGAAATGGACCCTCAACTCTATGGTCAACTCATCTTTGACAAAGCAGGAAAGAATGTCCAATGGAAAAAAGACAGTCTCTTCAACAAATGGTGTTGGGAAAATTGGACAACCACATGCAGAAGAATCAAACTGGACCATTTCCTTACACCACACACAAAAATAGACTCCAAATGGTTGAAAGACCTAAACATGAGACAGGAGTCCATCAACATCCTAAAGGAGAACACAGGCAGCAACCTCTTCGACCTCAGCCGCAGCAACTTCTTCCTAGAAACATCGCCAAAGGCAAGGGAAGCCAGGGCAAAAATGAACTATTGGGATTTCATCAGGATAAAAAGCTTTTGCACAGCAAAAGAAACAGTCCACAAAACCAAAAGACAACCGACAGAATGGGAGAAAATATTTGCAAATGACATATCAGATAAAGGGCTAGTATCCAAAATCTATAAAGAACTTATCAAACTCAACACCCAAAGAACAAATAATCCAATCAAGACATGGGCAGAAGACATGAACAGACATTTTTCCAAAGAAGACATCCAAATGGCCAACAGACACATGAAAAAGTGCTCAACATCGCTCGGCATCAGGGAAATCCAAATCAAAACCTCCATGAGATACCACCTCACACCCGTCAGAATGGCTAAAATTAACAAGTCAGGAAATGATAGATGTTGGCGGGGATGCGGAGAAAGGGGAACCCTTCTACACTGTTGGTGGGAATGCAAGCTGGTGCAACCACTCTGGAAAACAGTATGGAGGTTCCTCAAACAGTTGAAAATAGAGCTACCATACGATCCAGCAATTGCACTCCTGGGTATTTACCCCAAAGATACAAATGTAGGGATCTGAAGGGGTACGTGCACCCCAATGTTTACAGCAGCAATGTCCACAATAGCCAAACTGTGGAAAGAGCCAAGATGTCCATCAACAGATGAATGGATAAAGAAGATGTGGCAATGGAATATTATGCAGCCATCAAAAGGAATGAGATCTTGCCATTTGCAACGACATGGATGGAACTGGAGGGTGTTCTGCTGAGTGAAATAAGTCAATCAGAGAAAGACATGTATCATATGACCGCACTGATATGAGGAATTCTTAATCTCAGGAAACAAACTGAGGGTTGATGGAGTGGTGGGGGGTGGGAAGGATGGGGTGGCTGGGTGATAGACATTGGGGAGGGTATGTGCTATGATGAGCACTGTGAATTGTACAAGACTGATGAATCACAGATCTGTACTTCTGAAACAAATAATGCAATATATGTTAAGAAAAAAAAAGAAGAAGAAGATAGCAGGAGGGGAAGAATGAAGGGGAGTAAGTCAGAGGGGGAGATGAACCATTAGTGATGATGGACTCTGAAAAACAAGCTGAGGGTTCTAGAGGGGAGGGGGGTGGGGGGATGGGTTAGCCTGGTGATGGGTATTAAAGAGGGCACATTCTGCATGGAGCACTGGGTGTTATGCACAAACAATGAATCATGGAACACTACATCAAAAACTAATGATGTATGGTGATTAACATAACAATAAAAATTATTAAAAAAATAAATAAAGTAAAAAAAAAGAAGTGATGCATATTTTATTGTTTTTGACTCATACTGAAGAATTCCTTCCAGAGTACAATGTACTGTATACATCCTCCGGGTATGAGAGTGTTTTCCTTCACACACATCCTGCTCTCCAGTCTAAGCTTTACTTAGTTAAGGGGCACCTGGCTGGCTCAGTTGGAAGAGCATGCGACTCTTGACCTCGGGATTTGTGAATTCCAGTCCCATGTTAGGTGTAGTGATCACTTAAATAAATAAAACTTAAAAAAAAATTTTAGGGGCTCCTAGGTGGCTCAGTCGGTTAGGCATCTGGGTTAGGTTAGGATCCCAGGGTCCTGGGATCAAGCCATGTATATGGCTCCTTGCTCAGTGGGAGCCTGCTTCTCCCTCTACCTGCCACTCCCCTTGCTTGTGCTAATGTTCTCTCTCTCTCTCTCAAATAAATAAATAAATAAATAAATCTTTAAAAAAATTTTTTTTAAACCCCAAGGTTTACTTAGTTAATTTCGTTGTTTTTTCCAGGTAAGTGATCATATAATCCACAAATAATGAGTTGGTTTTTGTTTTTAAACAAAGCCTGACTGCTACCTGCAGCACCTCATTTGGATATGTCTGGAGTCTTTCTCCTACATTTTCCTACAAATGGACCTTGAGAGCTTGTTTGGAGGTTCTAGCAGGGGAGCGCAGCTACTCCTATACCCCAGACCGAAGAACGGTCCTCCTCTATCGGGGAAGGTCAACTTCTTCAACCAAGCCCACAGCTTCGGGAGAGATGCACATGGTGCAGTGAGGGACGAAGGAGACACCCTTCTAGCCAGCCAGATCAACTGAATCAAGCCTGGCGATCAATGGGGTGACAGATGTCTCAGCCAGATCACCCTCACATTCATGACTTTTTTTCTTTTATTGAACAGATGGGCAAAAGTTGCAAGATTTCATAATATATCTTTGTTGGTGAGAATATGCATAGATGGATGCTCTCAAATCCTATAAGTTGGTACATATTTTTGAAGGATAATTTGAGAATATCTGTGAAAAATCTTAAATTGTATATCTTTTGACCTAGCAATTTCAATTCTAAAAGACTATCTTTCACAAGTGAACTAAGATGTATGTATAAAGGGATTCATTGAAGCACTTTTTTTAATAGTAAAAAAATTAAAACCACTTAAAATTCATCAGTAGGTAAATTATGGTACATTTATACTATGAAATACTGTGCAGCCATTGAAAAGAATAAGGTAGATTGCTAGTAGCAACCCAGAACTCAGTCCATGCTATTTTGCTAAGTGTAGAAAATATATTGTAGGATAATAATATACTATGATCCCAATTTTATTTTTTAAAATCCATGTATAGGGGCACCTGCGGTGGTTCAGTTACACATCCAGCTCTTGTCTTCGGCTCGGGTCATGATCTCAGGGTCCTGGGATGGAGCCCCGCATTGGGCTCCCTGCTCAGTGGGGAGTCTGCTTCTCGTTCTCCCTCTGATTCTGCTGCTTCTCCTGCTTGTGCTCTCTCTCTGTCAAATAAATAAATAAAATCTTTAAAAAAGAGAGAGTGAGAAGATACCCTTGCCTTGTTCCTGTCTTCAGCAGTAATGTGTTTAATATTTTGCAATTAATATTGGCTGTTGGTTTCTGACATTCTTTATCATGCTAAGGAAGTACCCTGTTATTCAAGTAGGAGATTTCATCGGGTTAGTTTGTTGAATTTTATTAAAGGCTTTTTTGTTCATCCACTGGCATGATCAAATAGGTTTTCTCCTTAGTTAAAATAATATTATGAATTATATTAATACATTTTCAAACGTCAAGCAATCCTATAGTTCCTAGAATAAATAATTCTTGGTCATAGCATTATTATTTTAATGTACTTAAAAAATTGACATGCTAGTATTTTTATTGTGGTAAAAAAACACATAACCATTTTCAAGTATATAGTTCAGAAGTGTTAAGTACATTTGTGTTGTTCTGAAATAGATCCCCAGAACTTTTTCATTTTGCAAAACTGATATACCCATTAAAGAACTATTCTCCTTCTCCCCAGTTCTTGGTAACCATCATTCTACTTTCTGTTTTTATAAATGTGGCTACTTAAGATAGCTCATATAAGTGGAATCATACAGTATTTGTGTTCTTGTGATTGGTTTATTTTACTTAGCACAATGTTCTCAAGTTTCATCTGTGTTGTAGTAGGTGACAGGATTTCCTTCCTTTTTTAAGCCTGAATAATATGTCATTGTATGTATATATTACATTCTTTTTATTCATCCAACCATCCATGGACATTTGGGTTGCTTCCACCTCTTGGCTATTGTGAGTAGTGCTGCTATGAACATAGCAAATATCTCTTCAAGACCATGCTCTCAATTCTTTCAGATACCCAAAAGTAGGATTACTGGATCACACAGAAGGTCTATTTTTAATCTTTTTAAAGAAGATTTTATTTATTGGGGCACCTGGGTGGCTCAGTCAAATGTCTGCCTTTGGCTCAGGTCATGATCCCCAAGTCCCAGGATCGAGCCCCGTGTTGGGCTCCCTGCTCAGCGGGGAGTCTGCTTCTCCCTCTGCCTCTCACCCCACTTTCATGCTCTCTCTCTCTTTCTCAAGAAGAGAGAGGATGAGTTGGGGGAGGAGCAAAGGCAGAGGGAGAGGGAGAAGCACACTCCTGTGCTGAGCAGGGAGTCCATCCAGGGCTCAATCCCAGGACCCTGAGATCATGACCCCAGCGGAGGGCAGGCGCTTAACCAGCTGAGCCACCCATGTGCCCCTACTTTTAATTTCTTAAAGAGCCACCTCACAGTTTTCCACAGTGGTTACACCATTTTACAACCCCTCACCAATAGGGTGTAAGGGTTCCAGTTTCCAATTTCTCTACATTCTTGGCAACACTTATTATTTCCTATTTTTTTATATCAGCAATCCTAATAGGTATGAGATATCTCATTGTGGTTTTGATTTGCATTTCTCTGATGATAGTTACGTTGACTATCTTTTCATATGCTTCTTTACTATTTTTGAAGAAATAGAAAAACCCATTTTAAAAATCATGTGGCATTTTAAGGGACCCCAAGTAGCCAAAAAAGAAGAGCAAAGTTAGAGGACTTGCATTTCATAATGTCAAAACTTAATACAAAGCTACAGTAATCAAAATCCTGTGAAACCGGCATAAGGACGGACACATGGATCAGTGAAACAGAAGAAAGAACCCAGAAATAAACCTTTGCATGTACGGTCAGTTGCTCTTCAGTGTGGATGCCAAGATCCTGCAATGTGGAAAGGACAGTCTTTTCCACAAATGGTGCTGGGAAAACTGGATATCCGTGTACAAAAGAATTGAATTGGACCCTTACCTTACCAGCATATATAAAAATCAACTCAAAGTAGATCAAAGACCACTTTGGATTGAACTTTGGCAATTATAAATTCAATATCCTTAATAGGGTTATTTGAATTGTTTATTTCACATCGGGTGAATTGGAATAGTTTCCGCTTTTAGAGGAACTGGTCCATTTCATCTAAGCTGTCAAATTTCTGTGTGTAGAGTCTTTCATAATATTCCCTTATTATCTCTTTGGTATCTGCAGAGTCTGTAATTATATCCCCTTTTTCATCCCTGCTATTGGTAAATCGTGTCTTCTCACTTTGTTATAATTTTAAAACTTCCAAGAATGTATTTACAGGCCCAGATGGAAATCAAACATTTAAAGAAAAATTAAGGGGTGCCTGGGTGGCTCAGTCGTTAAGTGTCTGCCTTCGGCTCAGGTCATGATCCCAGGGTCCTGGGATCAAGCCCTGCAACAGAGTCCCTGCTCAGCGGGGAGCCTGCTTCTCTCTCTCCCACTTCCCCTGCTTATGTTCCCTCTCTCACGTTCTCTCTCTGTCAAATAAATAAAATAAAATCTTAAAAAAAAGAAAAAGAAAAATTAACACCAATCCTACATAATCCCTTCCAGGAAATAGAAGAGGAGGAAATACTTCCCTCCTGGTATTATCCGGTCCCTGAACCAGAAAAGACAGTATAAAAAAAAATAATAAAACTATAGACCAATATCCCTCATGAATACATACACAAAAATCTTTAACAAAATATTACCCAGGGGTGCCTGGGTGGCTCAGTCGTTAAGCGTCTGCCTTCGGCTCAGGTCATGATCCCAGAGTCCTGGAATCGAGCCCTGCATCAGGCTCCCTGCTCCACGGGAAGCCTGCTTCTCCCTCCCCCGCTCCCCCTGCTTGTGTTTCCTCTCTCGCTGTATCTCTTTCTGTCAAATAAATAAATAAAATCTTTATAAAAAATATTACCCAATAGATTTCAGGAACATATAAAAATAACTATACATCATGACCAAGACCAAGTGGGATTTATTCCAGGGCTGCAAGGCTATCTCAATATGTGAAATTAATGGGACACCTGGGTGGCTCAGGCGTTAAGCCTCTGCCTTTGGCTCAGGTCATGATCCCAGGGTCCTGGGATCGAGCCCCGTGTCGGGGCCCCTGCTCGGCAGGAGGCCTGCTTCTCCCTCTCCCACTCCCCCTGCTTGTGTTCCCTCTCTCACTGTATCTCTTTCTGTCAAATAAATAAATAAAAAATCTTTTAAAAAATATGTGAAATTAATGTAATCTGCTTTATTAACAGGTTAAAGAAGAAACAATCACATGATCATAACAATTGCTGCAGAAAAATCATCTGGAAAAAGTCCAATACTCTCTCATGATAAAAACTCACAAAAACAGGAATAGAGGAGAACTTCCTCAATTTTATAAAGAACATCTGCAGAAATCTTGAATGCTTTCCTCCAAAGACTGGGAACAAGTCAAGGATATCTGCTCTTATCACTCTTAATCAACATAGTTCTGTAAATGCAATAGGCACAAAAAAGAAATAGAAGGCATATAATCATAAAGGAAGAAATAAATATGTCCCTGTTTCATATAACATAATTGTCTGCATGGAAAATCCCAAGGTGGGGCGCCTGGGTGGCTCAGTCGGTTAAGCATCTGCCTTTGGCTCAGTTCATGATCCCGGGGTCCTGGGATTGAGTCCTGTGTCAGGCTGCCTGCTCAGTGGGGAGGCTGCTTCTCCCTCTCTTCTCTGCTTGTGCTCTCTCTCTCTCTCTCACTCAAATAAATAAATAAAAATCTTTAAAAAATAAAATTAAAATGAAGAAAATCCCAAGGAATCTCCAAAGAAAACATCCAAACTGATCAGTGACTTTAGCGAAGTTTGAAGATAAAAGATAAGCATACAGAAGTCAGTTGCATTTATGTATACTAGCAATGAACAGTAGTCACCCAAATTAAAAATACAATGCATTTATAATCACTCAAAAAATGTGACTTACTTAGGTGTAAATCTAACAAAATGTGTACAGGACTTATATACTGAAAAATACAAACTGCTGATGGAAAAAGGACATAAAGAAAAGGAGAGACATATGGTGTTCATGAACTGGAAGACTCAACATAGGAAAGATGTCAATTCTCTCCAAATTTATATATAGGTTTAATGAAATTACTATTAAAATCCCATCTATTTTTTTTTGTAGATACAGACAAGATTTTTCTACAATTTATGGGAGACACAAAGGAACTAGAAGAGCTAAAACAACCTTGAAAAGGTAGAATAAAGTAGGAGGAATCACTTGTGTCAATGTTAAATTTTATCACGTGGCTGTACTAACCAAGACTGTGTAGTATTGATGGACGCGTGAAGAGGTAGACACATAGATCAATGGGACAGAATAAAAAATCAAGAAATAGACCCACACAAATAAGCCTAATTGATTTTTGACAAAGGCATAAGAAACAATTCAGTAGAGGAAAGATAGTCTTTTCAATAAATGGGGCTGGAGCAATTGGACATCCATAGTCAAAAAAAAAAAGAGCATCACCCTAAGTTTCATACCTTATATAAAAAATAACTTGAAATGGATCATAGACTTAAATATAAAACTATAGTAACTACAGAAAAAAACGTGAGAAAATATTTACGATGTATGGCTAGGCAGAGGTCTTAAGCTTGACACCAGATGACACGGTTTATAAAAGGGAAAATTAATAAACAAGACTCCATCAAAATTAAAACCTTGCTCTGTGAAGACCCTGTTGAGAGCATGAAAAGTCAAGCTACCAACTCTGAGAAAGTGTTTGCAAACCACATATCCAAAAAAGGACTAGTATCTAGAATATATAAAGAAGTCTTAAATTTAACAGTAAAAAACAAACCAATTAGAAACTGAGCCAAAGACATGAAGAACCAGTTTACTGAAGAGGACATACAGATGGCAAATAAGCACAAGAAAAGATGTTCGGCATCATCAGCCATCAGGTAATTGCAAATTAAAATCACAGCGAGGTGCGCCTGGGTGGCTCAGTGTTGGGCATATTCCTTCTGCTCAGGTCATGATCCTGGGGTCCTGGGGTCCTGGGACCAAGCCCCGTGTCTGGCTCCCTGCTCAGTGGGAAGTCTGCTTCTCCCTTTCCTGCTCCCCCTCCCCCTGCTTATGTTCCCTCTCTCGCTGTGTCTCTCTCTGTTAGCAAGAGAGGGTACATAAGGAGGGGGAATGGGAGAGGGAGAAGCAGGCTCCCCGCCGAACAGGGAGCCTGATGCAGGGCTCAATCCCAGGACCCTGGAATCATGACCTGAGCGAAAGGCAGACGCTTAACGACTGAGCCACCCAGGAGCCCCAATAAATAAAATCTTAATAAAATAAAATAAAATCACAGTGAGATATCACTACAAATTTATTAAAAATGGCCAAAATAAAAACTAGTGACAACACCAAATGCTGGCAAGGATTTGAAGAAACTGGATTACTCATATATTACTAGTGGAAATGTAAAATAGTAGAGCCGCTCTGGAAAATAGTCTGGCAGGTTTTTTTTTTTTTTAAACTAAACATGTAACTATCTTGTGATCCAGCAATTGCAGTCCTGGACATTTATCCCAGAGAAATGAAAACTTAATGAAAATTAAGAGAAATGAAAATGTTCACACAAAAACATTTACACAAATTTCAGAGCTGCTTAACTCATAATGGCACCAAACTGGAAACAACCAGATGCTCTTTAACAAGTGAGTTGTTAAACTGTGTTACATCCATACCGTGGAGTAACACTCAGCAATAAAAAGGAATATGCCCAGCAGTCTAGATCAAGCTCAGAGAATTATGCTGAGTGAAACAAAAGCCAGTCTCACAAAAACTGGCTTACATACTGTTTTATTCCATTTATAAAACATTCTTAAGTTAATAAAATTCTAGAAATAAAGAATGGATTAGTGGTTGTCAGGGGTTACAAAATGGGTAGGGCGAGAGGGAACTAGGTTTGGCTGTGTAAAAGGGCAACAGGAGGGATCCTTCTACAGATGGAAATGTTCTGTATCTTGATTGTACCAATATCAATATAGTATTTGTGATATTGCATTATAGTTTTGCAAGATGTTATTACTGTTGAGGTAGGATCTAAGGGATCTCTATTATTTTTTACAAATGTGTGTCCACCCATAGTTATCTTAAAATAAAAAGTGGTTTTTTTAAGATTTTATTTATTTGGGACACCTGGGTGGTTCAGTCAGTTAAGCATCGGCTCAGGTCATTATCCCAGCGTCCTGGGATCAAGTCCTGCATTGGGCTATTTGCTCAGCGAGAAGCCTGCTTTTCCCTCTGCCTGTCACTTCCCCTGCTTGTGCTCTCTCTCTCTCTCTCTGACAAATAAAGAAATAAAAATTTTTTTAAAGATTTTAATTTCTGGGGCGCGTGAGCGGCTCAGTCTGTTAAGCCTCTGCCTTCGGCTCAGGTCATGATCCCAGGGTCCTGGGATCGGGCCCCGCATCGCGCTCCCTGCTCCGCGGGAAGCCTGCTTCTCCCTCTCCCATTCCCCCTGCTTGTGTTCCCTCTCTCGCTGTCTCTCTCTCTCTCTGTCAATTAAATAAATAAAATCTTTAAAAAAAAAAAGATTTTAATTTCTTTATTTGAGAGAGAGCAATTGAGAGAGAGAGAGAGAGAAAGAGAGCACGGGGTGAGGGGGGCGGTTTGGGCACAGGGAGAGGGAGAAGCAGACTCCCTGCTGAACAGGAAGCCTGACATCATGACCTGAGCCGAAGGCAGACACTTAACCAACTGAACCACCCAGGCGCCCCTCAAAATACAAAGTTTAATTAAAAATATAAAAATATAAAGAACTGTCCCATCCAAAATGCCAATAGTGGCCCTGTGAGAGACACTAATACAAAAAAAAAAAAAAAAGAGGATAAAACAAATTCCAATTTTACAAGGAAGAAGTTTGGAACAAAATTTTTCATGCTTTTATTTTGTATACATTTTAAGATTTTATTTTTAAGTTATCTCTGTACCCAATGTGGGGCTCAAACTTACAACTCCGAGATCAAGAATGACATGCTTGGGGTGCCTGGGTGGCTCAGTCGTTAAGTGTCTGCCTTTGGCTCAGGTCATGATCCCAGGGTCCTGGGATGGAGCCCCGCATTGGGCTCCCTGCTCAGTGGGGAGTCTGCTTCTCCCTCTCCCATTCCCCCTGCTTGTGTTCACTCTCTCTCTGTCTCTCTCTGTCAAATGGATGAATAAAATCTTTAAAAAAGAAAGAATGGCATGCTCTATCAACTGAGCCAGACAGGTGCCCCAAAATATTACATGCTTTTAAATATAGATGTGTCAAAAGTGATTATAAGGAAAAGAGTATTTCTTTGTTTATGTAAGTACTATACACTGGAGTACAGGAAGCAATAATAAATTCTGGATATGCAGTCATATCTACTTACCTTTAAAAAAGGATTGAGTTAGTGTATTAATTTTTTTAAGATGTTTATTTTTTTCACATGTGGACATTCTGTATAATATTTTGTTTGAAAAAATAAGCTTTGGAGAAAAAGAAAATACAAAGCCATGATTTAGGGTATGTCTTGATATAACTTAGCATTAGTGGTTTGTCTGGACCATCATTTGGAGACCCAAAATTCAGTCCTTCCTTTCTCCGTACAGTCAATAGGGAAAGGAGAGACCATAGAAATAGCAACTGAGAGAGAAAAAGCATACTCTTCAAGGGAGTCAGGAAAGTTCTCTTTGGAAGATGAAGGCTACTGGTTTATGTTTTTTTTTTTTTTAAAGACTTTATTTATTTATTTGACAGAGAGAGACATAGCGAGGGAGGGAACACAAGCAGGGGGAGTAGGAGAGGGAGAAGTAGGCTCCCCGTGGAGCAGGGAGCCCGATGTGGGGCTCCATCCCAGGACCCTGGGAACAGGACCCGAGCCGAAGGCAGATGCTTAACAACTGAGCCACCCAGGCGCCCCTTGGTTTATGGTGTTACACAAAGACAATATAAGAAGCTCCATAGCCAGCAGGACGGTCTAGCTATCAAGATATTTGAAACCTTCCAGTCCAGATTATCTTTCCAGTCTTACAGCCCATATATTTCTCCCTTCTTCCCTCTCTAGTCCTCCATCTACGTTCCACCCCTCTCTCACATACACAAACATTCCTTTTCAGCTACACTGGAGCCATTTCTTGTTTCCAGAACTTGCCTTCTACATTTATAACTCCATATCTTTGCTCAAGCCATTCTTTCCACCTAGATTCCTTTCCCCCAGATTGATACTGTCCAGTATGGCACAGTGGGATAATTAATAACATGGGATATTAAGAACTTGAAATGTGGCTGGCATGGACTGAGATATGCTATAGATATAAAATAAACACCAGATTTCAAAGAGTATGAAAAAAGATAAAACTAATTCCATCTCTTTTTACTTTTGAAATTGTAACTACCACAAAATTTAAAATTACATGTATGGTTTGTAGTGCATCAGACAGTGCTGCCCTAGATCCAGGAAGTTTTGACCCTTATATATTGACCTTAGGGATATGATACCTCAGCATTTGCAAATCCAAGTGCTTTAATGCTTTAATCATAATTATGCCAACTTCAGTGAATTTTTAGGGAAAATGAATTTATCAGAATAACCAATTTAATTATTCAATCAATCCTCTATTTAGCAGAGTTAAACCACCTCTGATTTTTCTATTTTCATTTTAATGAAATTATTTTCATTGGCATCAGTTCTTTCTTCTAATAATTTTTTTTAGTTTAGTTTTTTTGTTTGTCCAAAGCTGAAGGTATTTTTTTTGAAGATTTTTTTATTTATTTGAGAGAGAGAGAGAATGAGAGACAGAGACCACGAGCGGGAGGAGGGTCAGAGGGAGAAGCAGACTCCCCGCTGAGCAGGGAGCCCAATGCGGGACTCGATCCCGGGACTCCAGGATCATGACCTGAGCCGAAGGCAGTCGCTTAACCAATTGAGCCACCCAGGCGCCCCTCTTCTAATAATTTTTTAAAGGAAATTTGACTTATCAGAGTTTCTTATACTTTCTTTTTTAATGTTTTTTTCTCTTTTTTGTGTTTTCTATTACTGTGAGTATCCTTTTGTGGTCATGATTTTGATCACATGCAATTTTCCTGGGTCAGATTTTATAGGTAAAAAATTTACTGTGTGCCATTTTATTTTTTTTTAAAGATTTATTTATTTATTTATTTGAGAGAGAGAGACAGAGTGTACAAGCACGCAAGTGCTAGCATGAGCAGGGGTGGAACAGAGGGAGAGGGAGAGGGAGAATCACCAGCAGACTCCCCACTGAGCATGGAGCCTGACTCAGGGCTTGATCTCAAGACCCTAAAATCATGATCCTGAGATCATGACCTGAGCCAAAACCAAGAATCTGCCACTCAACTGACTGAGTCGCCCAGGTTCCCCAACCGTGTGCTGTTTTAGCCCTTGCCACTTACATGCTGTGCAAATCATTTCTACTAGCAATATGCATTTTAATTGGATAAAAGACCAATTGTTTGTATTAATTTTTAAATTTATGCTTGAAAAGTTGTGGGCAGATTTCAGGTAATCTAGGATAGTTCTTTTGCCCAAGATTGCTTAACTATATTTCTTGTCCAATTTCTCTATAACTTCTGATCAGTCCATGCCTTTGGTGAGGCAAAGATCAAAGGACAGGGTCAGAATATCCTTAAGGAATTACTGTTATTCTTTTAAGTGTAATAATGGTATCATCATTATGTTTCATAAAAGTTTTTTTTCTTTTAGACATACTAAACTATTAATGAGTGAAATAATGTGATATCTAGAATGTGCTTCAAAATAATATGGTGGGGTGCCTGGCTGGCTCAGTTGGTAGAGTGTCCAACTCTTGATCTCAGGATCATGAGTTCAGGCCCCAAACTGGGCCTAGAGCTTACTTAATAAAAATAGTAATAATCTGGAGAGGGAAATGAATGGGAGTATATATGAAATAAGGTTAGCCATGAGTTTGTCAAACCTGGTGATGGGCATATGAGGGTTCATTATATCATTCTGTCTACTTTTGTATACATTTGAAATTTTACATATTAAAAAGGTAAAATAATAACAATTATTTTTTTTAAAGATTTATATATGTGACAGAGAGTGCAGGTGGGAGGGGCAGAAGGAGAGGGAGAGAGAGTCTTTTCTTTTTTTAAGCAGACTCTTTGCTGAGCTCGGAGCCCCACGCATGGCTCCATCTCATGACCCTGAGATCACGACCCTGAGATCATGACCTGAGCTGAAACCAAGAGTCTGACGCTTAACCAACTGAGCCACCCAGGCATCCCAATAACATAATTATTTTTTAAGTCCTTAAGATCAAAAGGCAGGGTTAAAATGTGTTTGGTTTTTGTCTTTATCTTTATTCACAGCTATAAAAATTAAATCCAGGGGTGCCTGTGTGGCTCAGTCCATTGAACGTCAGACTCTTGATTTCAGCTCAGGTTATGATCTCAGGGTTGTGAGATCGAGCCCAGCATTGGCTCCGTGATGTGTGGAGCCTGCTTAAGATTCTCTTTCTCCCTCTGCCCCTCCCCTAACTCATGTTCTTGCATGCTCTCTCTCTCAAAAAAGAAAAATAAATAAATGATAATTAAAAAAATGAAATCCAAATTCTCTACTGTTCTCAAGGCCCTGTACTGATTCCTACTTGTTTTTCTGATCTTGTTTCCTACTTTTTTCCTTTGCTGGGCTATTCAGAGAATAAAACGTGAATGGTGTCCCCTGGACCAGTGTAGTCCAGAAACCTCCTTCCTCACCATCATTTCATTCTATCTGCCAGGACCTTCTTTCATTTCCTGGGACACAGCAAGTGCATTTTCTTGTCCCAGGGTTTTTGCACGTGTTCCTTAATCTGGAATCCCTTGGCTACTCCAGTTTTCGTTTAAATGTCATTCATTCCTCAGAAATGTTTTCTCTTATTACCCTCATTAGTGTAGTCTGTCGTATTTTTTCACCTCGATACTGTTTATTGCCACCTTTTTTTCTGTGTCTTCTACCAGGATACAAACTCCATGACCTCAGGGATTCTATTTGTTCTGTTCATTGTATCTGGTACATAGAAGGCACTCAATAAATATTTGTTGAATGAATGAATTAAAATTCTAGCCATTTTTTAAGGTCTGCTTTAAATCACCTCCTTCATAAAGCCTTCTTTGAGTCCTCTCAGTGAGAATCTTTTACTCTACTAGGTGTACACACAGTCATAAAAGGGAAGAAAGCTTGTTTTACTTTCTTCATGGTCTATGGTGGTGACATCTAGAATGAATTTGGTATGTCCTTTTGTATGTTAGCATTTTAGAAATTATTTTCTATATATATTTTAAAAGTTTTCATATTACAAAGTGTAACTTCTAAACATTTTTTCTATGTCCAGTTTGAGAATTTCCCCTCTTTTAATAGTCTTTGTTTCTATGGCTTCCCAATGTTCATGATACATGAGGATGTCATGATGCTGAGATGAAGAATGACTAGTTTAGTTGGATTTGCCCTCATTGACATGTCCATGCTTTGGAGAAATGCAGATACACAAATTAATTAGCTAAAAACTCCTATAGTGAGTCTCTTGACAGAATCTTCTCACCATCTGCTAATTGTTCTCTATCAAATATGAACACATAACAATGTGTCTTTGCCTTTAAACGAAGACAGGTTAATTCTCAAAGTTTTAACATTTATGCTCATTGTTATAACTGAAACTAATATAACACTGTATGTTAACTATTTTGGAATTAAAAAGTAATAATAAAAGTAGTAATTTGAAAAAAGAAAAAAACATTTGTTCTCCTTGTAAACAGATTTTAGAAGACATTTTGTCCTCTCCCCAATAGTATTTTTAGAGTGTTTCTTCGTTAGCTTATTTGCAGAATTGTTTAAACTAACACTAATTTTACTGCAGCAATTGAAACAAATGTTTCCATTTTGAAAATGTCTGCTGGAAAAATAAAGATCTGCAATTCAAATGAATGGGGAGATTGTTAAATTGTGGTAAGTAAAATGGATGTTTATACTTAATCTTTTCTCAAGAAACATCATCCAAAATATTCATTATTAAATGTTTCTTGGATGGATGTAGTAGGTTCTATGTAAGTCCTTATGAATTATGATGGATGGCATAGATGTCCTAATTCTCCATTCTCAAAAGACAAGTGTTTATTAAGATGGATCTATCATTTTAGCAACTGAAAAGAAAGTGCACAGAACTATAACACATCACTCCACATCAAGTTAAGCATATAACAGTTTTATTTCCATTCGGAAAAATTATAATCCAAGGAAAGTTTTTATACATTCCTCCCAAGGGAGTTTGTATTTTAAAGGAGTGCTACAGAAATAAAACCTGATCTCAGTTTAGTGTATAATAACATAAAAACAGATTTTAAAGATTCTAAATACATGAGTCTATGAGCTTAAGGTTTACAGCAGTCAGTACTGCCTACTTGTCTCAAATCAGTGTTTATCAATGTGATTCTGATTTCTTTCTGGGCAATTCTGTTGGCTTTTGGAACATTCATTTTAAAAATAACTGATTTACTCAGCTATTAAATACTAAGTAGTATGATATCACACAATAATAAATATTTTTAAAAAGGTAAAAATGAACCAAAGGTGGATTCTTAGAACAAGAGAGGTTAATTTATTTCATGTTTACTGTTACTGGACACAGCACAGACCAAACCTCTGTGCCTCCTCTTGTTGTCCTTGTCTAACTCCAAAGCTGTAAACCTGAAAGAGATCTTCCAGAGACCCTTTGACTTCCTTCCCTGCCTTCATGAAGAAAAACCCAAGCCCTCCAGACAACCAACCCTCACTCATGCTCTTCCTGAACACCTCCAGGGATAGAGACAACCTTGCTCTGGAAAAGTGAACTTGCTTTGGTATCAAGCAACAGAAATGGTTACATGAGTTACCTAGGATTCCCCATTAAGGACAATATATCACACATGCAGCATCACCTCCCCATTTCTCACAGAAGCCTTATAAGTTAGCTATTTCATTAGGTCTGTTTTATAGAGAAACCCAGGCCAGACAAGTAATTTAGCGAAGGTTGCACTTCTGGTAAATGGCTGATCCAGGATTCACACCCAAGTTATCTCTTTCATTAACCCAGTTGCTTCTCAAAGTCAGTGTATGCATTTACCTACACATGGAATTAATAAAATCAATAAACAAAAGCCTAAACCTATGTTTTAGGAAACGAGTTTCCTTGGACAATATAAATTAAATAATCACACTAGATACCACTTATTAAGAGAATATTCCATATTGAAAGTGTCAGAACTTCAAATCTAGCCTATTTTTATTTTAAATTTTAGTTAACATACAGTGCAATATAAATCTGGCCTATTTTAAATCAAATATCTCCGTGTGGAATAAATAGACTGCAAATTCCCAAGACTTGTCATCAGTATATAAACCTATAATTTAGCAAACACACACACACACACACACACACACACGCACACATGCACGCACATACACGCAGGCGTGAACACCTTCTAAGGATAAAGTTCCAGGTCTTTCTTTAGGTGTCAGTTTCGAGACTTCAAGTGTCTCAAACGTGTGTGTGACTAAGGAAAAGAATAGCTGAATCATGTCTAAAAGCGAGTCCTCCCAATTAAAAATCTATAATAAAAAATAAAACAATTGGGCTTTCCATCAGCCTTTTAACCTCAACAGCTCTTCTCTCCAAACCAACCCAACCTACTTCCCTCCTCTTTGCCCCCACCAAACTGGAAAATAAACCCTAAGGCCGGAGGTAGAAGGGGCCACAGCTTGGCCTAGGCTCCACATTAGCCTGAAGCCTATCGGGGCCCGGAATCCACGGGTCCCAACGGGTCCCCAGTGTTGGCGGGGAGAAGCGGGGAGAGCTCTGTTTGTGGGCAAAAGCAGGGCGGGGAGGTGAACACAGCCGGAGTTCACGAGGTGCCTGAACCATCAGACGAGGGTCTAGGAAAAGAGAACCTCAAGGTTACAGAGGCGAGGAGAACGCGAGAAGGAGCACCTCCTGCGCAAACTCCTCCGCCCGCCACTCGGTACAGCCAAACCGCACCGCAAGCCCGCCGGCTAAGCGGAAGGCAGCGCGGCTCAGGGCCCGGCCCAGGCCGGCGCATGCGCCGCAGCCCTCTCCGCTCCCGGCCCCCCTCCCCTCTCTTATCCCGGCGGGTCTGGGGCGGCGGCGGCGGTGGCGGCGGCGGCGGCGGCGCGGTGACGTCAGGGCGTTGGGGCAGCTCCTGTGACAGACGGAGCTGGAGCGGCGGGGCGGCGGCGGAGTCCGGCGGCTGAGATAGCAAGTGAGCGAGCGAACGAGCAGCGATCCCGGGGCCCAAGGAGCGAGAAAGAGAAGGAGGAGCGCTCGGGCGCGAGCGAGAAAAGCCGCGAGGGCCAGGCTTGGGCTCGAGCCCCGGAACGGCTGAGGAGCCCGCCCGCTCCCCTCCCCTCCCCCTCCCCGGGACCGGGCCCAGCGCGCCATCCTCCCCCTCCCTCCTTCCCTCCCTCCCTCCTTCCTCCCTTCCCTCTCCCTCTCCCCCTCCCCCGCCGGTGGATGGGAGTGAAGGACGGAAGAGGCCCTGCGGAGGCGGCGGTGCAGCGCTCCGGTAAGGCGGCGAGGGGGTCTGTGCCCTCCCCTCTGTCTTCTCTACGGCGCTCGGGCGGCTGCGGGCCGGGCCGGGCGGCCTGACGAGGTGGCTGCGCCGGTCCCCTCCCTCCCATTCTCCCCTCCCCCTGCCACCGCCTCCTCCTTCTTCTTCTCTCCTCGCTCTCAAAATGGCGGCCGCGACGGCCGTTGAGTGAGAGACACGGGAGGAGGGGGGACAGGCCGGGGAGGGCGCTGCCCTCGCTCCCGTCCTCCCCGACCCGGGTTCGGGGGGTGCCGGAGCCGCCGCGACTCCACCCGCGGCCCTCCCCGGGAAGAGATCGCCCTCCTCCCTCAGTGACTTAGCAAGAAAAGTATTCTTGGGTAGGAAGGGCGTGGAGAGCAGGTCGCTCTCTGATCTTGGGGAAATGGTTTGGCCCTCTTCTCCCTGGCCGCGGAAGACGAGCTCCGCAGTCCCCACCCCACCCGTGGTTGGCGGCTCGGGGACTGTGCTCGGCTCCGCGGGGCCTGGGCACCCATAGGCCTTCAGGCGTTCCGTCCCCCACCTGTCCTTAGGATGGGGTTGACCTGAGGAGGATGGCCCAGCCCTTCCCTGGTCCCTCTGTGCGGTGGTCCAGCCTCTACTCCCGCTAAAGAGCGGTCCGACCCTCTGAACCATCCGCCGCATCCACCCACCGAATCAGGCAGGTTTTTCTTTTCTGCCCCTGGCTCCTGAGACGGGAGTTGCCTTTTGACGTTGTAACACAGCTTCGAGGCCCTCAGCCATTCCCCTTCATCTAATCTCCCCACTCCTTTAGGAAACGCAGTGCCTTCTTTAGTCTCCCAGGTGAGAAAATAGAAAATGTCTTTGAGGTGGTGGGCAAATTTGAACTCTCTCTCTCAACAGTAGAGAAGAGTAGGTTTTCAGTATTTTAGATAAGAGAGCAAGGTGCCTTGGCTTTATTTGTTTTTCTACCTTTCTTCAGTGACTTAGCAAGAAACTCCCTGGGAGGAGGGCAGGAAATTTTCTTTTGGGGTTGGGGTTTGGGTCCAAATTACATCCGTCCTTTGGTTAAGAATTTGTGCTTTTGAAGAGAAGAACCAGATTTGTGGTTTCATTCTCAATGGGCGATGTCATGCCAAGGTCCCCCCCTCCCCCTTTCCTTAAGAGGCAATCGGGAGAGAATAAAGATATTACTGTTATCCCGACCTCTACTTTAACACATAGTCCTCAAGATTCATGACGTTTTAAAGGCTAAACAAAAAATTTATGCCATTTTTAGTAATTCTATTTTTGTTGGGAGGTGGGTTGTTTTGTGTGAATTTCATTTGAGTCTAGGGCGGAGGAGAGAGCTTGGGCCTTTCATACCAGTAATGTCATCCCTCCTCCTTTGCCACAGTAGTATTTGCTTAAAAATTTTTTTTGTGTGTGTGTTTGTTTTTTTTCTGCAGCAGGGCTTGATTACTGCAGGGTTCAGTCTTTTAATCAGGAAAATTTCCTGCCTGAGTATGTCGGCAGTGATATAATGTTGAATAAATAAAAGGCTTTTACTTAAAAAATTCTGATTTGCTTCTAAGACATCAGCTAGCTTTTAATCTCTCATGGTATCTTTCAAGACACAGTTTTGCAAAATAACTGGCAATTGCAAGTTGCAGTTTTTATTAAAGCATAACTGTAATCTGTATTTAGGGTGATTTATTCTTTCATGTTCTATTATAAATGATCATTGTTTGGATTGTTCAGAAGGGGAGGATCTCTTAAAACAAATTTGAAGCTGTTATTTTTTTTTATAAATCAGAGAAAGGAACCGAATTTTTCACCAGATATTTCTCTGTATATTGATTTTGATAGAGATAACCCTGTTTTGGTACCCATCCCCTCTCCTTTTAAAAATGGGCTAATATTTGTGGATGCTGTGAACAGCCATTGAGCTGAGGAGACTGGGTGGAGTAAGAGAGCAGAAGCTGTGAAATGCTAGATTGCCCTTTCATAGCATTTTTCTTTTGCTTATGTTTTGTAAGGTTATTTGATACTAATTGGTGCTACAACAAAGGTATTTCTCTCTAGTAAATTTTAAAATCTGATGTTTTTAGTTTCCAACATTTTTGCAGTTGGGGTAAAAAGCAATGTCCCTGCTCTAAAGCAGACACTTATTGTCTCTCTGTATTTGTGTATACATACACACACATGTATACAACCTGTGTTAATGTTTTTTTTATTGTTTTAGTCAAGTAAATGTAAGTTAATGAATGCCAGAAATATTTGGCAAGAAATAGTAATAGATAATACGGCAAAAATCTAAGAATACTATAGATGTTTTCTTTTACTTCAGTTTGCATTGAAACAGTAAATCTGATTTTTTAATAATATCAGAGATGAGTAAAAAAGGGTAAGATAACTTGTGTTAAAGGCTATTTATAAAGGTTTTCTTGTGTTGTCCCTTGAAAGGGACCTTTTGTAAGGTACTACCACAAGAGAGGGTAGGTCACTTTAATGTCTTCCATCAAGCATTCATGTGAATAGACATCTTCAAAAGAATGTCAGATTCATATGGTAAATGTGATTTTGATGAGACTTAAGACTGTCAGTGTATGATATATTTTCACACTTTTGTTATTTTTAATGTGATTAGAAGGTAGAAGGGTTCATATGGTGAGGAACGAGTAAGGTAGAGAATGGTAATTGACTGTTATGTGACATATTCCCATCCTAGTATTTTAAGGTATAAAAGTGCACTAAGAGTGGTGATTTTTCAGTAGACTATTCATTGATCAGGAGCTTAAAATAATTTGACATAAGAGAGCTTTAGTCCAAATATGTATCTGTGGATGTTTCTGATACATGTGACAGGATCTTTTGCTTAATTTGTAGATCAGTTTTTAAAATTCTTCATAATCCTATATTTATAAAACTTTTAATGAGATTGGGATAGATTTCATTTTTTTAGTAGAATTGTTTGGTATGTATTTTTTCAGTTAAAATAACTTTAGAATATTAGAAATTTGGAGATGTTTCTGGAAGGGAAAAATCAGTATCATAACTTTTCTTTTTCTAGCTAGAACATCCATGTTTCATTGTCTCTATTTTTTCTATGTAAATGTTTCCCTTCTGTGTACTAAATAATATGTATGTCAATACATACTACACATACACACACATATGTGCATGTATACACCTTGTGACTCATATTTTAGGTATTCAAGAAAAAATAGGACCTTTTTGTTTACATATGGCTCATCTTATTCACAACTTGTCATCTTAATAAACAAGCCGTAGAAACTATGGAAGTTGACAACAGTATGGAAATGTCTTTAAAAAACAGACTCAAAGCAAAATCTTAGAGCAATCAAGACGAATTTTCCAATTCTTTCCATTGAGTTCTACAATAGTGAGTCACATACTCTTTTGCCAAGGGGACTTAAGGCTCAGTTGGTTTTAAACTGAGCTGGCCAATGTCTGCTGTGGTCCTAGAAGAGATTTTTTTATTCACGTCTAAGTCTCTATTTTGAAAATATTTCATTATGACAGGTAACCTGTCATAATGTTGGAAAGAGAAATAGTTAAATGTGAAGTGGAAATTCTTTGTCACTGTTCTTAAAGTCTTCTACAATAGGACTGTAATTGTTTTGTTTTTACTTAAAATGTTGCTCTATTTAAAATAAAACTAATGGTATGCAATGAGTTCTGAAAAGATAAAGGAACAAAAAAGATGAAAACCTGTCCTCCTGAAGTTGTTTAGCTATAGAGTGAATCTTAGTTGTAAAGGCCAGGTGTTTTGAGAAATCTGTACTTCGTGAAGAAAAATGTTATAATACATGAGCCTAATAATGAACTGCAATTAAGGCTTTTTGGATTGTTTTAGCTTTGTTGCTAGTTTGGCATGACATTTCAGGTAGTTATTTAAACAGAACCTTGGTTATGTGTCTGAACTGCTATATGTATCATTTTTAACCTTGCCATGGCAGTTAGATATAATTGATATTTGTGAAATGCTTTATACTCAGTGGATGCAGGCATCATAAGTGCTTATGATTTTGATTTATTGTTTTCTCTTTAAAAGATGGTGGCTTTTGGTTGAAATGTCCCTAGGTAGGATTGAGCTGTGCATTAAGGATACTTCTGGAAAGGTATCCTCTAAAGTTACTGTCATCTGGGCGCCTGGGTGGCTCAGTTGGTTAAGCGACTGCCTTCGGCTCAGGTCATGATCCTGGAGTCCCGGGATCGAGTCCTGCATCGGGCTCCCTGCTCAGCGGGGAGTCTGCCTCTCCCTCTGACCCTCCCCCCTCTTATGCTCGCTCTCTCTCAATCTTTCTCAAATAAATAAAAATCTTTAAAAAAAATAAAGTTACTGTTATTTAACATTGTCATAAACATTTCTCTGGAACTTTGTAAATATATTGAATGTGGTACTCATTTTCATTTGTTCTGCTACTTTTGGAGGCAGATTTGTATTTTTATGGGTGAGAAAATTAAAATTTAGAGAATGTCTTTCCCTAAGGTCACATGTTGGGGTAGCAGCTAGATTGAGGTAAATATAGGAATTTATTTATTTATTTTTATTTTTATTTATTTCACAGAGAGATAGCGAGAACAGGAACACAAGCAGGGGGAGTGGGAGAGGGAGAAGCAGGCTTCCCGCCAAGCAGGGAGCCCGAGGCGGGGCTCGATCCCAGGACTCTGGGATGATGACCTGAGCCGAAGGCAGACCCTTAACGACTGAGCCACCCAGGCGCCCCAAATATAGGAATTTAACCACTTGGGTATTGCCTTGCATGATTTCTTATTCTTTTGACAAAATGGACCCTTTTTATGACTATTCTTGTGTTTGTGAATTTCTTCCTTTCTTAAATGGTGAAAATCCATTAGCATTTATTGCCTGCATCATTTAAATTGGCATTTATTAACATACAGTCTTGTATTGTTAACTATTTTGCTTACATAAGGCCTTAGGTATTTGAGTAGGGACTCCCAGAGAGTGCCTGATACTGTTTTACAGTAGTATTAATAAGCAAATAAATACTTGTTGCATACGTGCTGGTAGTATTAACAAGCAAGTGTTAATAAATTAATATTAGGTATTAAATTAATATTTAAGTAAATATACATAAGTTGTATTAATAAGTAAATAAATATTTGTTTTAATAGATTGAATGCAGGGTTATGTGAAAGGAAATGTGCTAAGCTATAGTTCTTAGTAATAGCTGACTTCCAGTGATCTTTCAGGAATTGAGGTGAAGGAGGGAAAAGTGTTCATACTTCCTTTAAAGGGATTTTATGTTGTTCCAGGGAACAGGGTTACACTCCCGACATACCTATCAGGGCCACAAAATTCTCATCCATAAGAAGTGAATTAACTCACCTGGATGCATTACGTTTGCATCTTGTATTATTTGTTTTTTGCATTTTGATTATCTGTTCTTTGAGCTCTTATGTGTTGACAAGAATTATTGACAGTTAACTAAGGTTGTTAACAAATTTTCTGAGAGACTGTCCTTTGATAACAGTGAAATTAAGAATCTGGGAAATTTTCGGGGCGCCTGGGTGGCTCAGTCGTTAAGTGTCTGCCTTCGGCTCAGGTCATGATCCCAGGGTCCTGGGATGGAGCCCCATGTCGGGCTCTCTGCTCAGCGGGAAGCCTGCTTCTCCCTCTCTCACTCCCCCTGCTTGTGTTCCCTCTCTCGCTGTGTCTCTCTCTGTCAAATAAATAAATAAAATCGTAAAAAAAGAAAAATCTGGGAAATTTTCAAGGACTTTAATTTTTAAATGAATACAAAATTTTATGTTTATTAAGATTTTGCATATTGATTAATCCACTTTAATAAGTCTATGGCAAAGATAGATGTTTTGTGATATTAGTGTTCTGTATGCTTAAGGCATATTTTATATTTTATTCATCTTTCCATATTTGTTTTTATTTTATCAAAAATATGCTGACTGCAGGATGCCTGGCTGGCTCAGAAGAGTGTGTGACTCTTGATCTCGGGTCATGAGCTTGAGCCCCACATTGGGTGCAGAGATTACTTAAATGAATAAATAAAAACTTTAAGAAAAAATATGCTGACTGCAAAAAAAGGGAAGGTGAAGATGAGTCAGTTTTATTATTTGTTTTTTTGTTGCTAATTTTTATTTTTTAAGGGGGGGAGTTATACATTCAGCATTATCACAGAAAACAGATTAAGCTATTGACTAAAACCATATCTGAATATTTTAGTAGTCCTACTTCCACAATTTGCCAGCTATGTTCTTTGAGCAGAAGCTTCAGTTTCCTTATCTGTAAGTGGATAATGTTGACAGTATCTAACTCAGAGAATAATGGCTACTATTGAATGAAGAATGGCTTATAAATCCTTCAGTAAATGATTTTTTTTATTGTTAGAGACTTTTTTTAAGGAGAATTTAACATACAGTTAATCAAATAAGTCGTCAATATATTAATATAGTAGGTTTTTTTTAAAAGATTTTATTTATTTGAGAGAGAGAGAGAGAGAGAGCATGGAATTGGGGGGGCAGAGGGACAAACAGACTCCCTGCTGAGCAGGGAGCGCAATGCCAAGGTTAGTGTTAGGGATTTTTTTTCTCTTTGGTATTCGTTATGTGTATCTGAAAACCAATGATGTCTTCATAGTTTCTTTTTTTTAGGATTGTATGTATGTATGTATGTATTTAGTTGTGCAGAGGGAGAGGGAGAGAGAGAATCTGAAGCTGACTCCACACTTAATTTGGATCCCGATGCAGACTTGATCTCACCACCCTGAGATCATGACCTGAGCCAAAATCAAGAGTCCCACACTCAACTGAGCCACCCAGGCACCCCTCAAAGTTTCTTAATAGGCAAAGAGTGCTATGTAAATCAGTGCCAAATGGAATAATTCATCTTTTTTAATGTAAAAGTATGTTGCAAATAAGCATTTTATTTAAACTGTAAAGTATGGTTTACATCTTTAACAATCAGAACATTTTTGTACTTTTAAATATTAATTTAAATAATTTAAATTAATTTAAACACATTTTTCCTGTGTTTTTTTAATAAAGTTTTTTTTTGTTGTTGTTGTTGTTTTAAGATTTTATTTATTTATTTGACAGAGAGGGAACAGAAGCAGGCTTCCCGCCGAGCAGGGAGCCCAATGCGGGGCTCGATCCCAGCACCTGGGATCATGACCTGAGCTGAAGGCAGATGCTTAATGGCTGAGCCACCCAGGTGCCCCTAAAGTTTTTATTTTGGAATAATTTTAGATTTACAGACAAGTTGTGAAGATAGTGCGGAGAGTTCATACACCCTGAACCCAATTTTCCCCATTGTTAACATTTTAATTTTTGAGGTACATTTGTCAGTCTTTGTATTTACTGTTACCTAAACTCCAGACTTTATATGGATTTGACTAGTTTTTCCATTAATGTCCTCTTTCTGTTCTAGATCCAGCCCAGGGTACCATATTACATTTGGTTATGCCTCTTCTGGTTTGTGACAGTTTATTGGTTCCTTGTTTTTCATTACCTTGACAGTCTTGAGTAGTACTCGTCAGGTATCCAGTAAGATGTCTCCCAAACTGGGTTTGTGTGGTGTTTTTTCAGTAGACTCGGGTTAAGGGTTTTTGGAAGAAATACCACAGAGGTGAAGTGCACTTCTCATCCTATCATGTCTAGGGCTATATGATACACACAAAACATCACTGGTGGTGTTAACCTTCATCATTTAGTTAATGTAGTATGTGCTAGTTTTCTCTACCCTAAAGGTATTTTTTCTTTCTTCTGCTTTATCCTTTGGAAAGCTAGTCAAGTTCAGTGTTTAGGAAGGGGGCAGTGTTTACATGTGTTAATTGGAGTTCTATAAAATAGATTCATCTCCTCTCCCCCATTTATTAAAATAATTTACATTTTTGACTATCAGAAAAATTTTGTTTAGAATCTTAAATATTAATTCAAATAACCCTAAATTTTGCCTGGTTTTCTAAATAGTATTGTAACTATAGTTTGGAAAATAAAGATCAAAGAAAAATTTTGAAGAAATATGCTTAAGTGAATTATATATTCCTTTAGAAATTATTCTGAGAGTAAAGTTCAGTGTTGGGATTTTAGAGAAGAGCTCCCCATTTCTCCATTTTGGGGCTTATGTAGAGGGAGACTGCTGTGATCTGAGAAGCAAAGCAAATAGGGGATCTTAGTCATTGATTCTTTCCTAGTATTTGAATATTCTAAATAATAAATTTTAAATAGTGCAGCAGAAAACAAAACATTTTGACTGATTAGACTCTTACTTTCAAAACAGAACTGGTAAATGGACAGGACATGTCCTGTCCTAAAAGATACTATTTTATATTAAAGAGAATTTATAATTTGAGAGTAAGATTATTTTTGAGAATTGCAGTTACTACATTCTTTATATCTTGCCCTTCCATTGTAACACTTATATAGAGACTTGCATTGGTTTTCTATTAAAAAAAAAAAACAAACAACCCTGGGGTGCCTGGGTGGCTCAGGCTCTTGATATTAGCTCAAGTCTTGATCTCAGGGTTGTGAGTTAAAGCCATGCATTGGGCTCTATGCTGGGCCTGGAGCCTACTTAAAAAAATAAAAACTTAAAAAAAATATCCAATACCATTAGATATATTTCTCTTCTAAATTTTCATCAGTTTTTTTTTTTTTTTTTAGGGGTGCGTGGGTGGCTCAGTCGGTTAAGCGTCTGACTCTTGTTTTTGGCTCAGGTCATGATCTCAGGGTCGTGGGATTGAGCCCTGCCTTGGGCTCCACGCTCAGTGGGGGCTGTTTGAGATTCTTTCTCTCCCTTTCCTCTTGCACTCTCACTCTTTCTCTCTAAAAACAAATCTTTAAAACAAATAAATTTTCATCGTATTTTCTGTCCAGCAAACATTTATTTAGCTAAATTATATCCCAAGTACTAGGGATACAAACATGATTATCAGTCCCTGCCCTTGAAGGTCTTAAAGTATATAAACACATACAAAGGTAGCATAACACTGCTATAATCAAAATACGTACTTGGTGTGATGAGGGCCCAGACTGTTCAAGGAAGTCTTCACAAAGGTGTTGAACATTTTTGAAGAAATCCTGTCACGTTGTTTGGGGTTCCAGGTAGAGGAAATGATTTGTACCCAATCCCATTAGTACAGCTTGGTTGGTGAGGAAAGTTTCAAGTAGGTCAGTATGGCTGGGTTCATGAGTTAGTATAGAGGAGTTGATCTGGCCTGATTACCTTGGTCTGGCCTGTAAAGCAGGGTGTTAATGGACCGTCTTCATCAGAGGTAGGTTTTTATCTGTTAAAAATGTAAATTTCCAGGCTCCATCATAGACTTAAGAAAGAGTTGAAGGAGGACCAAGGTTGGGGAAGGTTTTTTGGTTATTGTTGTTTGTGTGTGTTTTAACTGGATAACTAGTTAGGTGTACTGGAGACTTGAGTCCTAAAACACTTGGTGTTTTTGTGTTTCATATGTCTGCCAGTGTAATTAATAATAGGGAATTTTTGTTTCTTATTGCTCAATAACTTTATGAAGCATTAAAAAATTGATTCTGTCATCAGGATGTATTCAGTGCAGTCTGTTGTAGGAACCATGCTGAGGTACTAGAAGGTGCTCCAGACTGGGGACAGCAGTAGAATCATAAAGGTCACAAAGTGGGGAGAGGGAAGATCTGACCTCCTTTACATGATGCTCAGTGTTACTGGAGTGTGAGCAAAGTGGGACCTGATTAAAAATGAGACTTGAAAAGTGGGCAGGGATCAGATAGTCATCAAAGGCCTTATAAACTATTTTGAAGCATGTGGACTTTAGGAAGTAGGGAGACATCATAGTTGAGTGATGAAGAGCCCCACCTATGGACCCCAGGTGCTGGGTTCAGCTTTCAGCTCTGTTGCTTACATAACTGTGTTATCTATATTTTACACTCGTGTGTGTGTACACACACATGCACACTATATAAAGGCTAGTTACTTAAATTCTCATAAGCAGTTATGAGGAGTAAATGAACACCTGTAAAACACTTAAAAGCAGTGACTAGCATATACTAAGTGTTATGTAAATATTAAGTAAGTAAAAAATAGGGGGCCGATGAAGGTTTTGTTTTTAAGTAGAGAAGTGATATGGTCAGATTATATCTTAAATAGATGGCTCTGCAAGCTGTGTAGAGGATAGATGTTAACAGCCCAAGACTGGATTTTGGCAGACCTGTTGAAATTAGTCCAAGTGAGAGATGATGGTGATATGCATAGACAAAAGAATAATCCAACAAATGTTGAGGAGGTAAACTTGGCAGATGAAAGTAATCGGTTATAGAGGAATAAAGAGTCAAGATGGATTCCCCCATAAAGTATTATTTCTAACATTTCTAAAGCAATACTTTTTAAAGTACTTATGATCTTAGATATTCTCTGTGCTAGTGGTATTTGAAGCTTTGGGGGTATATTGTGATGCTTCCATAAAAATGAGAACTAATGACCTAAGGTAGTTTTTAATTTCTCTAAATTAATAGGCCATTGTTTTTTTCTAGGTAGAGATAAATTTCTCTTTAAGGATATACTGTTATGGGGCGTTGTTAAGCATCTGCCTTAGGCTCAGGTCATGATCCCAGGGTACAGGGATTGAGCCCCGCCCGCATTGGGCTCCCTGCTCAGCGGGGAGCCTGCTTCTCCCTCTCCTGCTTCCCCTGCTTGTGTTCCTCTCTCGAGTTCTCTCACTCTGTCAAATAAATAAAATAAAATCTTAAAAAAAAAAAAGATATACTGTTACGCAGAAAACTCTTATTTAGGTCAATTCCAAAGAGCCAGAAAGCTTGAATAATTTTTTATGTGTTTTTTATGTTATATCTTTATGTTGAGATTTATGATTATAAAGATAATAGCTAGCATCATGGCGTAATAATTTTAAAAATTTGAAGTGACTGTTTAATCATTAAAAACATTAAAATTTGTTAATTCTGTTATATCCAATTTTTTTCATTGTTTATGAAAATATGGTAATAAACTTTTTTTTAATGTTTTATTTATTTATTCATGAGAGTCACAGAGAGAGAGAGAGAGGCAGAGGCAGAGGGAGAAGCAGGCTTCCTGCGGAGCAGGGAGCCCGATGCGGGACTCGATCCGAGGACCCCAGGATCACGACCTGAGCCGAGGGCAGACGCTTAACCATCTGAGCCACCCAGGTGCCCCTATGGTAATAAACTTTAATAGCCAGAATATTTAATCACTTATTCATTTCTTGGGTAAATCTTAGCTCCCTGCTCCCCTCCCTATTTCTAGATTTGTTAGATTGGGGGGGCTATTTTACTATTATTATTATTATTAATTCCAGTATAGTTAACATACAGTGTTACAGTAGTTTTAAGTATAAGGATTTGTCAGATTTTAAGAAGGGCTCTTTTTTTTTTTTTTTTTTTACCATCAAATGGTTTTATAAAAAGGGGGGGAAACTTGACTGAAAGGAGAACTTTTGGATTTGAATTTTCTCTAGATTCTTAGTAATATAATTAAATGGATAGGAAATTTAGTATTTGTAGGTTTTTTTTTTCCTTCTTATGTAGTATTTAAAATCTGGGTCCTGGATTATAGTGGTATGCATTGTGTATGATATCTATCACTTAGGCTATTGCAGGGCCATTAGGTAGAGGAAACAGCAACGTCCACAGGTACAAAAGCATGAAGAACTATTATGTGTATGCTGGAAAGTAGTTGGCAGAGGGGATTTGTAGGGTATGTATGGATATGAGGCTGCCAAGGTAGACTGATAGACTTTGTAAATTATATTCTGTATACATATGGTAGGCAATTTGGAAGTCAACAAACAGTTCCAAGCAAAGATGAGCATTATGATCAGATGTGTATTTTAGATAGTTTATGTGGGTGGCAGTGAGGGATATAGATTGGAGTTTGGAGGTCACTTAGGAAACTTTTTCAGGAAAGAATGATTAGTGCTTGATATAAAGTCATGACAGTGAAGGTTACTGATGAGAGAAAGGTTTAGGAGGTAGAATTGTGAATGAGTAGTGTGATGGGGAGAGGGAAGTATTAGAAGACGTCTCGGATTTGTAGCTTGGGTGTCTGGGTAAAATTGAGAAACTGGGTGTTGTTAGCCATAGGAGAGAATAAGAGGAGGAATTATGTGGGATATTACATAAAGCAGCCAGATTAATTTTCCTGAACCACAGTTCTGAGAAGTCACTTTGCCAAAAATTAGCTTTTTACTGTCTTTAGTGAGCAAAGGGCAAAGGGCACGCTGCTGGAAACATGCTATTTAATAGATACCAGCTTAAAACAGATGAGGTACTCAAAGGAGTTTTCTTGTGTCCTGGCTCATCTTTTTACCCTTTTTCTTACTGCCTTCCATGTATCCTGTAATTCAGCCTTATGAAGATACTTCCTATTCCTTAAAGTGTTTTCACTGTGCCACTCCCTTCTCTTTTTCTCTGTATATACCCTGACCTGTCCATCTTTCAAATCTGCATACCAAATTTTCCTTTTCCAGGCAACTCCCTAATTTTTTTCACCTGAAAGAAATTTTCTTTTCTTCTCAGTTCATAATCTTATGGTATGTTACTTTCACTCTTGTTCTCGCTTACATCAAATTTTATGTGATGTATCAAATGAGTTAATGCATTTAAAGAGCCTAGGACAGTACCTGGCACTCACTAAAACTAAACATTCAGTAAATGTTGATCATTGTTATTAATGGTGATGATGAAGATGATTAAGATGAGTTGATAATGGTAATAGGGCAGTCCACCTTTACTTTCTGCCATCTTGTGATGGCAAAAGTGATTTGTTCTTGTCCTTGGACACTAGGATAGCAAGGGTCTCTTTTACTTTGCTTATGTATGTAAAAGTGCAAAAGGTACTGTGCCATATTGCCATTTTTCGAAGTGAAATTACTATCTCTTCTTCATTATTCCTGAGCTCTGTTGAGGGAATTAAAATGGCAGGCAGGCTCTTAACACTGATTATCTCATTAAGTTTCACCACAACTATTTGAGGTGGATAGTAGAACTCCCTTTATAAATGGGCAAATAGGCTTAGGAAATTTGAAAATTTGCCTAAGGTCACACAGTTTTTAAGTGGCCAGGTTGACATTTGAACCTCTACTGTTGAACTCCAAAACTCAACACAGTAGGACCTCAAAAGTGTAGGATTTATTCCTTCAGTGCTTTCATCAGTTTGCTCTTGGAGGCCCTGTGATGGGACCTATACTCAGAATGCTTTTGTTTTTTATTTTACATATCTCCAGTTTAATTTATTATTTATTTTAATTATGGAATATATCAAACATGCAGGAAAAGTACTTGCAGTAATGTAAAAAAATCCACATAAACTACTACCAGAATTGACAGATGTTAACATTTTGTCATATTTGCTTTAGTTTAAGAAATAAAGCATTATTGGGGCGCCTGGGTGGCTCAGTCGTTAGGCGTCTGCCTTCGGCTCGGGTCGTGATGGGATCGAGCCCCGCATCGGGCTCTCTGCTCCGCGGGAGGCCTGCTTCTCCCTCTCCCACTCTCCCTGCTTGTGTTCCGTCTCTCGCTGTGTCTCTCTCTGTCACATAAATAAATAAAAATCTTTAAAAAAAAAAAAAAAAGAAAAGAAATAAAGCATTATTGGGCACCTGGGTGGCTCATATGGTTAAGCATCTGCCTTCAGCTCAGGTCATGATCCCAGGGTTCTGGGATCGAGTCCTGCATCGGGCTCCCTGCTCAGCGGGGAGCCTGCTTCTCCCTCTGCCTCTCTCTGTCTCTTATGAATAAATAAATAAAATCTTAAAAAAAAAACAAAGAAATAAAGCATTATTGTAGTTGATGTCCTTTTTATACCTCTTTCTAATCCGTTACCCCTCCCTCACTCTTCCCAGTGGTAAAGTTCCTCTTAAAGTTTGTATATATCCTTTTGTTCTCTTTTTATACTATAACAGTAAAGTATACATATATGTATCCATAAACTATGTATGATAATGCTTAAAATATGGGTGCCTGCGTGGCTCAGTCGGTTAAGCGTCTGCCTTCGGCTCCTGGGATCCAGCCCCTCATCCAGGCTCCCTGCTCAGCAGGGAACCTGCTTCTCCTCCCTCTGCCCTTCCCCTCCCCCATGTTCTCTTTCAAAGTTTTTAAACAAAACAAAAGAAAACAAATAATGCTTAAAGGGCACCTGGGTGGCTCAGTCAGTTAAGCATCTGACTTTAGCTGGGGTCATGATATTAGGTTCCTGGGATCAAGCCCCCACATTTGGCTCCCAGCTCAGTGGGGAGTCTGCTTGTCCCTCTCTCTCTCTCTCTCTCTCTCTCTCAAATAGATGAATGAAATCTTTAAAAAACAATAATGCTTAAAATTTATATGAATTATATACTCTATATTATTCTAAAAATTTTTTTAACCTAACTGTTTTCTAGATATATTACTAATATGTAGATCTAGTTTATTTTGTTGTATAGTTTATCATATATGATTATACTGTAGCTTCTTTATATCTGTACTACAAAAATAGACATTTAGGTTGTTTCTAAATTTTCATTATAGATAGTACTTCAGTAAACATGAAGCTGTCTATAGATAACATAAAATTATTTTTTATTTTTGCATTGCAGAATTTATCCTAAGGTTATTAATTAAATATTTGTTATTTAGTAATTTGTATGCTTTTAATTGAATAAATAGAATAGATCATATTGTTAGCACTGAGATATATATATATATATATTTTTTAGACCATAAATTCGTAAATCCTGTTTTTCTTTCTTGTTTCTTCAACTATTCAAAAACCCATATTAATCTGGTACTGAGCTAGGGTTTACACACTGGTAGGCAGCCTTTAGGCAAAACCAAATCTGTAATTGCATTTATCTTTGCCTTGCATCATTAAAAAAATTCTTTTGTGTCAACATTTAAAAATTAGCTATTTTGCATAAGGTCTCCATTTTTGGATTATCCTGAAAAATTAGGAGCTCTTGCAACTGTGAGGCTCACATTTTCCCATGGCAGCAGTTGGTCCAAGCGGAGTTGCAGCTGCCCTCCTTGAGATGGGCATAAGCTCGCCAGTGAAACAAGTTCCTACCACTTCATTACTGTTTAATTATTGCCCTTGCACTGTTTTTTATAGTGAAGAAATACTTCTTTGTTGATGTTTCTATAAAAAAATGGAAAAAAGTATAGTTGGATGACTGCAATAGTCAACAAAGTGGAACAGAGCATATTTCTCTAGGAGTGAAGAATATTGTAATATGCAAACAAAATGAGTCTTGTATGGAAAGATTACAACCTTCCTTGCTTTTCTCATTTATATTACCTGCATTGTTCTCTGTAGACCTCTGTTTGTGATCTCTTCATTCTTGTGTAAGTTGCTTTGAGGACACAGTGCAGTTGAAGATCAAAAAGATATTAAGATAGTTTGTAATTCATGAAGTTCTGTACAATGCAAGATATTCACCTTTTTTTTTTTAAAGCTGTTATATATACCCTTGTTCTAGAAAGGTTTATTTAAGCAGAGGGGTTGAAAACTCTTCAACCATCCTATGTTTCAGCACTGTGTATTTATTAAATACCTTATCCACAGATTACAAGTGCATGGTCCAGGGTTTTCTTTTTCTTTTTAAGTTATCCCTACACTCAACACAGGGCTCTAACCCACAACCCTGAGACTGTGTTGCACACTCCAGCACACTCCAGTGACAGCCAGGTGCCCCAGGTGGTCCAGAGTTTGGGTTGCAATCATAGTTTTTCTCATCATTTTGTTTTTAATTTTAATTTAACTTATATTAAAAACCCAGTTCTAGGGGTGCCTGGATGGCTTAGTCTGCTAAGTGTCTGACTCTGAAATCTTTAAAAAAAAAAAAAAAACAGTTCTACCACTGTTGTCTTTTTTTCTAGCTGATTCACAGTTTTACCTGTTTAGTTTCTGTATTTGATTTGTAACCCTTTATTTAAGGCAGTTTATAAAGATGCACATACTACAAAATACCATAAATTAAAAGTGAAGAGAAAGGGGCGCCTGGGTGCTCCGTGGTTGAGCATGTGCTTTCGGCTGAGGTCATGACCCAGGGTCCTGGGATCAAGCCCTGCATCAGGCTTCCTGCTCAACGGGGAGTCTGCTTCTCCCTCTCCCTCTGCCATTCCTCCTACTTGGGCTCTCTGGCTCTATCTCTCTGTCAAATCAATAAATAAGATGTTTAAAATAAAAAATGAAGAGAAAGAAGAAACAAACAAAGGGTAAGGATAAAATGTAATCAGAGTCTAGGCCAAAAAGGTGTATCACAATGTACTTGCTACAGGCAGAGCACAAATTTAACTCTTAGCTTTCTGTGAGCTAACAATGAAAAAACCTGTTATTTTCACAATGTTCTTATGATAAAAGTAAACTAGTTAATTCAGAAAGATAACTAACCACTGTCAGATTAGAATTTTTCATAGGGGTCTTCGTAAGGGGGATTATGTATTATCATTACCCTCCTTAACATCTCTAAGGTAGATGGTTGTCTAGTATTTAATTACACAATATGGAAAGATCAACCACATGGGAGAGGCAGTCTGAAAAAGTATGTAGATTGTCCTTTGTTGTCTGACCAATGGATAGAATTTCTCTCAACCCAGTCTTTGATACATACTGAGATTGATTTCTTTGGCAAGCACCTTAAAGTGCAGATGTTCCGTACATGAAATACAGACCATTTTTATGTAGGATTTAAATATTTTTGTGAAAACCTAGTTTACCCAGATAGAATTTGTGTGAGCGCTTGTAGCTTAAGATTCGTCTTAGAAAAAAATTTAAATCTGTTACACGACTGTCATGTTTGAAGGTACTCAGAGCATTATTTTTCCAGAGTATCCCCAAATGGTAAAATCATTAAGAAATAGACTTGAAAGAAAAAAGGGCCAATACACAACCCTGTTTTATGCTGCTAGAATTTGCCTCAGCAGAAGACCATTCCTATGGATCAGAATTCATGATAGTTTTTAGCATAGATTAAATGTAAGCAGGTATTGTTTTTTATTTATTATGTCTGTAATAGAGATGGTCTCTACCCTCAAGAAACATACTAATATATGTCTCTGCCCCTTAAAAATAAGATTTTTTTTCTTCATCTGTACTAGAACTACAGTTCTGTATCTTGTTACTACCTTCACTACTGAATCTTTTGAATTCAGTCAAAACCTAGTTTCTGATGACTCCTTGTATTTGCCATCTTTAGCCTCAACTTTTCAGCAATACTGTATTTTCCAACTGCTTAAAATAATTTTGCATTTGTCATGTTTTATTCAACATATTATTTTTCCTTCTTCCAAAACCTGCCTCAAAAATTTCTAATCACTTGTTTTTTTAGTCTTTTAGTTTATAAAGCTGACTTAGTCTTCAGCTTATGTTATATTCTTGTTTTTGCCTTCTTTCCTGTCCCTCCTTCCCACCTTACTATCATGTTTAATCTTAAAACCTCTTAGCACAGAGCCTAGCATAATAATCAATGAATGAATGAAAGGATATGTATAGCTCACATCTTCCAATTATATTCAACATATATAAGTTTCTTATGGACAGGAACGATTTCTTAACATTGCTTTTATGTCATAGGCAGCTTTCCTATGTGCTGAGCTACATGGGACACAGATCTGTATTGTTGGGTTTGAATACTGGGTACCTGGAAGATCCTCAGGAAACAAATTGAATAACTGACACCAAGAATACAGTTCTCCGTTGTCTGTTATCTGTTTCAGTGGAGGCAAGCACTGCTATAAATAATAGTAAACTAGAAATCAGTTCAGTTGAGAGACACTGAAGGTTTTCCAGTTGTGTTGTCATGATACCTGGGCAGTTGTCCTTGGATGTAAACAGGGCTCTGTCTTTAGGACTAGAGAAAGGTCATCTTCAAGACCAAGAGCAGCAAGTAGTGGACTGTGTCAAAAAAAAAAAAAAATTCCACTTATGCTGAGTTGTAGTTTGACCATAAAAGCTCTTTTTTTCACATCATTCCATTGCTCCATCCCAGTCCAGGCCTCTGTCATCTTCTACTTCCAGCTTTCCCTTGCTTTAGTATCTCTTAGGTATTATCTCCAAAACAATCACCATGAAATACCAATTTTAGAACACTGCTCCCTTGCTTAAGAATTGTAGTGATTTCTGCATTGTCAGAATGGACTATTTGCATTAGTTAGTATTCACCAAACCTTATTCCAAAAAAAAAGGACACATAGAACAATATATCTTTGGGGCACCTGGGTGGCTCAGTCGGTTAAGCGTCTGCCTTTGGCTCAGGTCATGTACCAGGGTCCTAGGATGGAGTCCCACATCGGGCTTCTCTGCTTCTCCCTCTGCCCCTCCCCCCTGCACCTGCTCTCTCTCGCTCTCTCTCTCAAATAAATAAATAAAATCTTAAAAAAAAAAGCAGTATATCTACTATTATTTGTGTGATTGGAAAGCATTAGGAAACTTTTTTCTTGTGTTACAGCATTGGATTTGTGTGTTTGTGTGTGACTTAGTTTTAACTTAAAACATCAGGCTTACAGGGCGGTTGTAGCTATGTTTGTCTAGTTGTCACCTGAAAATGTAACATTTATAAGCAGAAACTGGAAAAGTAATACACATGTTAGAATGTAAAAAGGTCTTCAGTTTTAAAGTTGTAGTATAATCAGTGTTCAGCCTTTAAAAAGAAAAAAATTGTATTGAAACCAGCCCCAGGGAGCTGGACTTTGATTTTTGCCTACATTTCAAAATTTGAATTTTTTGGAATTTTAAAAAAGTAGAATGAGAATAAAGCGATACAGTGCATCTTTAGTTCTGAGGACATAGTAGATTTTTATTTGTTTTACTATTGATGCCTGTAGAAGTCATTTAGAAACATTTACTAAATACCAGTTGTATGTTAATTACCATGATTTTTTTTTTTTAAAAGAATTACCATGATATAAAGATACAAGAAGGAATATGTCAAGGTTGGAGGCTTTGGAGGAATGTTGTTAAGAGATATCAAGGCAGATAATTAGAGTATAGTGTGAGAATTGTTAAATTGTGCGTATATATACAAACAAGTATGAAATCACAGGAGGGAGTTACTCTGTTTGCTTACTTTTTTTGGTTAAAAATGTAAATAAATCCCTCAAGTTCTGCTATTTATGCTGAGAACTTTGCTAATACTCTTTAAATAGTATTGATAAGTATTAGGTTGAACCTGTGTAATTGCCATTATTGGCAATTTAATATGGTTAACCTTGATAGTATTTTGATATGGCAATTAAAACAAAATAAAACACGGTTTTTTTGGATAACTGATGTCTTATTAAAATAAAGCCTTGAATATTGAATAAATGTGCCATTTTGGAAAACATTGTAAAATGTTCAGCTTGGTTTCTCTTTTTTAAGAAGATAACATATATATGAAAGAATTTCATTAAGTATAAATTGCTGTGCAGTTATAAATAACTTTATAATTGCCTGTAACTGTGGAAGTATAGTTAATTAATTTGGAAAGTTTTGCTTTGAAGGCTTGATTCCCTACAAACATTTGTTGAGTGCCAAGACCCTATGCCTGGTTCTAGAGGCAAAGAAGTTCAGTTCAGTGTTTGCCTTCTAAGGAGGTCAGTGTGGTACTAGAGACGGCATATATAGAGTTACTTAGAAAGAATGCGCAACACAAGGTAGTATCAGTGATTTTTCAAATTTGTCTTTTTTGTTTTTAAAGATTTATGTGTTTGCGAGAGAGAGGGTGTGTGTGAAGGCAGGGGGGGAAGGGCAGAGGGAGAGGGAGAAAATCTTTTAGCAGACTCCCTGCTGAGCGTGGAACCTGAAGCAGGGCTCAATCCCAGGACTCCAAGATCATGACCTGAACTGAAATCAAGAGTCAGACTGAGCCACCTAGGTGCTGCTCAAATTTATCTTAAGAGCGGAAACTTTTCCCAGAAAACCTTGTATGCAGAAACTCAATATATAAGCAGATAAAAAGAGAGTCTTGCCTACTTGGCCTCCTCTCTGTTCACATTCCTGCTGTTTGAAACCATTGGTGTGGGAGTCAAAAGCACACCTGGTTTGAATCCTGGCCCTGCCAATATCCAGCTGTTTGACCTTGGATACATGACTTCTTCATCTGTTAAATGAGGATATTAGTTTCCTTGCTGGGTATTGTGAGAATTAAACATTGTAGTAAAGAAGCGTAGCACCTAATGTCAGTAAATGGTTATTAGGGTTATATATATATGTATACATGATACAGTAAGACTAAAAAAGAGGGAACCTACCTCTGCAAAGGGGAGTGGGCTAGCCAGGGTGGGCTTCACAGAGGTAGTGATAGACTGCTTTCAGGCTGAATCTTGAAGGGGAAAGGAAAATTGCAAAACATGGTAAGGGGAGTGTACCCAAAATAAAACATTTAATAATGAAGACTTGGACATGTGGAATGCTGCCTCTTTATACCTTTCTGGAGATAATGGCCTTACTCGTTTTCTAAGGTAGCTTTTCCTTAGATTCTCTGACTCACATTTTAGTATTAGTCTGGGCCAGGCCAGGATGAGAATCACTAACTTTCTTTCGCTAATTGATTAACTAAAGGAAAAAAGTACTCTTAAACCTGAATTTGTAAGCTATGCCTTGTTTATCGTGTAATGGTACATTCACAGGCAAGTCCTTCCTAAATGCATTTGCATTAGTGTGTTGGAAATTAGGAATCTTTATGTCCTCCTCTGAGGTCTTAGTAGGTAGGTAAGATGTTTTGTTTTGTTTTTTTGCCTGAGATTGCAGTTAATAGTACTACTGCTATGGATAAATTGCGGTAGGTATTTACTTTAGATTTTTGGAAAAGAGAGCTTTAGTTAGTTTCAGTAACTGAAAAGTTAGTTTCAAGGAAAAACTGATGAATCAATTGAATACTTTTTCTCCCTCAACAATGAAGGATTTTCCCTCTTTATAACAGATTTTAGACAAAACATTTCAGTGTGATAGGCTAATAGGGGAGGGGATATTAAACAAAATAGAGAAGATACAGAAAAAAATTAAGGTATAGATATATAAAATCATATAGCACTTCCTATGTACCAGGTACTGTTGTAAGCACTTTATATGTAATCAACTCATTCAGTCTGCTCGACAATTCTGTGAAATAGATCCTATTAGTAAAAGGGGCCTGTATCAGTTAACTTCATTTGTTTGGTTAAGGGGGTTTGGAAATTACGGCTGGCAAACCAAATCCTGCCTGCTACTTGTTTTTGTACAGCCTGTGAGCTAAGCATGATTTTTACAATTTTTGGTGGTTGAAAAAAGCAAAAGAATATTTTGTAAACTTTTTTTTGTAAAAAATTTGTTAATTTTATAAATTATCAATTTGTTAAAAAAAGATTGCATGAAATTCAAAGTTCGGTTTCAATAAAGTTTAATTGGAACAGAAACACACCTGTTCCTTTACATATTTTTTTAATCTTTTTTTTTTTGAGATAGAGTGTGTGTGTGTGTGTATGTGTGTGTGAGAGAGAGAGAGAGCACAAGGTGGTGGGTTGGGACAGAGGGAGAGGGAAAGAGAATCCCGAGAGAGAGAGAGAGAGAGAGAGAGAGAGAGAGAGAGCACAAGGTGGTGGGTCGGGACAGAGGGAGAGGGAAAGAGAATCCCAAGCAGGCTCTACACTGAGCTTGGAGCCCAATGTGGGGCTCAGTCTCACAACCCTGAGATCATGACCTGAGCCGAAATCAAGAGTCAAATGTTTAACTGATAGAGCTATCCAGGTGCCCCTCATCTTTTTTTTTTTTTAAGTTTTTATTTAAATTCCAGCTAACATACAATGTAATATTAGTTTCAGGTGTACAATATAGTGATTCATCACTTAACATACATCACCCTAAGCTCATCATAAGTGCACTCCTTAATCCCCATCGCCTATTTAACACATCCCCCCACCCACTTTCCTCCTGGTCACCATCAGTTTGTTCTCTATAGTTAAGAGTCTTTTCTTTCTGCTTTATTCATTTGTTTTGCTTCTTAAATTCCACATATGAGTGAAATCATGCTGTCTTTCTCTGACTTATTTCGCTTAGCATAATACTCTCTAGCTAAGCGAAATAAGTCAGAGAAAGACAAATAGCATCTCTAGCTCCATTCATGTCATTGCAAATGCCTTTACATATTGTTTATTGTTGTTTTCTTGCTATAGATACTGAGGTTGGCAAAACCTAAAATACTTACTTTCTGGTTCTTGGGGAGAAGACAATCAAAATAAAAGGTAACAAAGTTAATAAGATGCAAAAGAACGTTGTCTATTAGAACATACCAGGAAGACTATTTAAATAATGAACAGACCAGCTTGAAGTATTTTTTTTAAGATTTTATTTATTTGAGAGAGGGAACGAGGGAAAGAGCCCACAAACAAGGGGAGGGGCAGAGGGAGAAGACTCCCTGCTGAGTGGTGGGCCAGATGAAGGGCTTGATCCCAGGACCCCAAGATCATTACCCAAAGGCAGATGCTTAACCGACTGAGCCACCCAGGAACCCCTTCTTGAAGTATTTTTAAAAAATTTTTAATGAGGGGCGCCTGGGTGGCTCAGTCGTTAAGCGTCTGCCTTCGGCTCAGGTCATGATCCCGGGGTCCTGGGATCGAGCCCCACATCGGGCTCCCTGCTCGGCGGGAAGCCTGCTTCTCCCTCTCCCACTCCCCCTGCTTGTGTTCCCTCTCTCACTGTGTCTGTCTCTGTCAAATAAATGAATAAAATCTTAAAAAAAAAAAAAATTTTAATGAGGGGCACAGCTGGTTAAGCCTCTGACTCCTGGTTTCCACTCAGGTCAGGATCCCAGGGTGTGAGATCAACCCCCATATCCCTCCAGCTCTGCACTTGGCGTGGAGTCAGCTTGGAATTCTCTCTCTCCTTCTGCCTTTCCCCTTGCTTGCGTGTGGGCACATGAGCACACACACTCTCTCAAATAAAATGAATAAATAAAATCTTTTTAAAAAATCTTAATAAAAGCTTAACTGTAATGAAAAATACTTATTTCAAAATGTTGGATTGACCTCTTTTTCCTGTTAATATACCTCTTCATATCTGAGGAGTCTTGTAAATATTTTTTTGAATTTGAGTGGCAGTTTGGAATTACCATTGAAATCTGAGTAACTTGGCCTTGTAATTTGATTTTTGCCTTTGGAGCCCAGATAACATTTTCTGACACTGATGATTTCTTTCTTTTTTTTTTTTTTAAGTATTTAGGTATATTTCTTTTTTATTTTTTATTATGTTAATCACCATACATTACATCATTAGTTTGTGATGTAGTGTTCCATGATTCATTGTTTGACACTGATGATTTCTTGATGAAATTTTGCTTTTAACCCTTTAGGACTGGCTGTAGTTTATACTGTTGAGGGTATAGTTTTCCACTGAGGATGTGCATCAAAATCAGTTGGAGACTTAAAAAATTTAGATGTCTCCTCAGAATCTCTGAGGATAAGACCCTTTACCATGATTATCTTCAGGAACAATAAATGCCACATGTGTATTTTTGTCAAACTGGACATATTAAAATAGTTGAAGAAGGAAATAACCAGGTGTACATTAGAACCACTTTGGGAGATGATTGCTTCAGTTTTCATTTCTCAAAATTTATAGAACATCAGTCATGTGACACTAACTGGACCATACACATTCTTTGTTATACTTTATGAAAAAAGTGTCAAAAATAAGTGAACAAGAACTTTGATAAGAAATCATATCCCAGGTTCATTGCAGGTATTCATCGTATTTAAGCTGGGATTTTTAAAATACATTTAAAGTTCAAAACTGATGGCAGAGGTTAACATGTATGGTATTAATTATAGAATTTGTTTATATTATTATCCTGGTTAATCCTCACTAAATCCTGAGGTATATTTCACATTTAAGTCCATTTCATAGTTGAGAGAAGCTTAGAACTTAACTATGTGTTAATTTGATTATCTAAAAATAGTTATGGCATATAACATGAATAGGCAGTTTTATTTATGTCTCTTTTTTTGTTTGATGCTGGTTATCTGTTCTTTAAAAAACCTTGGTCTGATTCTTTTTTAAGAGAAAGCCAACAGGGAGGGTGGGGAGGGGCAGAGGGAGAGGGAGAATCTTAAGCAGGCTCCACACTCCACACCCACTGTGAGCCCTGAGTCCTATGTGGGGCTCTATCTCATGATCCTGAGATCATGACCTGAGCCAAACTCAAAAGAGTTGGAGGCTTGGGGTGCCTGGGTGGCTCAGTCGTTAGGCATCTGCCTTCAGCTCAGGTCAAAAATAAAGTCTTTGGGGAAGAAAAAAAAAAAGAAGTTGGAGGCTTAACCGACTGAGCCACCCAGGCACCCCTTGGTCTGATTCTTTTGAAATGTAATGTATGGCCAGTGTCAACTAGGAAAGTAGCTTTTAGTTGTTTAGGCCAATTTGAGATCTTAATTCATTAAATTATAGACACGTATTTTTTCATCCTTTTTTACCACCTTGTAAAAAAAAAAAAAGGTTAGGGGTACCTGGGTGGCTCAGTTGGTTAAGTGTCTGCCTTTGGCTCAGGTCATGATCCCAGGGGTCCTGGGATTGAGCCCCATGTCAGGCTCCCTGCTCAGCGGGGAGTCTGCTTCTCCCTCTCCCTCTGCCCCTGACCCCACTTGTGCTCTTGCTCTCTGACTCTCTCTCTCAAATAAATAAAAATCTTTTTATTTTTTATTTTTAGTTTTTTAAAAAAGATTTTATTTTTTGACAGAGAGAGAGGAAGCGAGAAAGGAAACAAAAGCAGGGGGAGTGGGAGAAGGCAGGTGTCCGCAGAGCAAGGAGCCCAATGTGGGGCTTGATCCCAGGACGTGGGATCATGACCTGAGCCGAAGGCAGACTCTTAACAACTGAGCCACTCGGGCACCCAATAAAAATATTCTTAAAAAGAGGTTATCTTTATTTTTCTTTATTGAATTATTATATATAAAATCTATGTAAGGATAATAGGTAAAATAGTTGGAAGCACCAAGAGGGGTATATCTGTAATATGAATAGTCATGCATATTAATAAAATATCTTACATCCTATTAGTGACTTTGAGAAAAATTCTGCTTTTTGGAACTATGCTAAAAATGTAATGATTTGCAAAGTACCATGAAACATGCAGTTAATTGGGAAACAACAGATTTTATTTAACTTCTGAAAATTAACTAGTGTGCAAAGGTACTCAGTAAATCTTGATTGGCAGTAGTTGCTGCCTTGCCTCATTGCTGTATCTGGAAAATACTGTTTGGATTAGGATTATGAGCTATAATATATGTGCTGTTCAAGCAAGGTAGATAATATGCTGAGCCTTTTTTTTTTTTTAAGATTTTATTTGAGAGAGGAAGTGAAAGAGAGAATGAGGGGAGGGGCAGAGAGAGAAACAGGGAGCCCGATGCGGGGCTCCATCCCAAAACCCTGGGATCATGACTGGAGCCGAAGGCAGACGCCTAACTGACTGAGCCACCTAGGCACCTTTCTGCTGACCCTCTTTAAATAAAGCATTGTCAAGTGACAATTTCATGAGAGCAGGAGTTATTGGTAATTATCCAATTACTGTAGTGTAGGTCTTTGGTGTCTCTCCTAAACTCTTATGTCTACATCTAATAACAAATCTGATTATTTCCATTGTATATGTATTAATATCTACTGTTAACATATAGTTGTTTGTTTTTCTCTTACACACATCTTTTATTTTCTGTATTTTCCCTATTTCATAAACTCATGGTTAGGGACCAATGTACAAAATAAATTATTAATGAAATATGGTATAAGTTGTTTTAATAAGTGTGAAACCTATGATAACACATGGAAACTGAAAATGAAAAGAATTTAAATTAACTCACCATTCAGTTTTGTAACATTTTTTAATGCTCAGTTATTTATCTTTTCTTTTTTACTTTTCCCCTTCTTTCTATGGTGAGGTACTTATCCAAGCAATAAACGTTGTTTAGGAGAGCTGCATTTGTATAGCAGATGAACAGATATAATATTAGAATATAGAATGGTTAAGAATTCTGCATTCCAAAAACCATACTGAAGCTTGTTTCTAGTGCTTAGGCAACACAGATCTGATCTCTAAGAATGCCTAGATATTGACATGCAAATGAATAAATGAGACTTTTCTTTGAAATATGTTTGTAATATATACAAGTAGCTTAGAAGGGATTATTGAAGTGCTGCCAGAATACATTTAAAAAATGTTAGGTCTTCTCATTCATTATGTTGACTTTGGAAGAATTTGGAAACCGCCTTGAAATGCATGTAATATTTTGTTTATATGTGCTTCTTTGAGGGAAGAGATCTTGATTTTCATTACATTTTCAAAGGAATCTAGTGACCCCCAAAAAAGATTAAGAACTCCTTTACCAGGGGCGCCTGGGTGGCTCAGTTGGTTAAGCGACTGCCTTCGGCTCAGGTCATGATCCCGGAGTCCCGGGATCGAGTCCCGCATCGGGCTCCCGGCTCAGCGGGGAGCCTGCTTCTCCCTCTGACCTTCTCCCCTCTCATGCTGTTTCTCTCTCTCTCTCTCTCTCTCAAATAAATAAATAAAATCTTTAAAAAAAAAAAAAGAACTCCTTTACCAGGTGGTATGAAAATATTGCCTGGTTTATTTGTACTGTTGGTTATAAATATAGATTGTTCATTGCAAAATATTCTAAACTGTCTCTTTTGTTCTGTTGGAGAACCATTTCTGTCTTTTGTCATGTGATATTTTGCAGTTATATGTTAAAATATTAATCAGGCTAAAGGTAAATCTGAGAAATACTGTACATTATATTCTTAGATTCTTAGTCCCAACATTTTATTTTTATGTAAACTTTACACCCAATGTGGGGCTTGAACTCACAACCCCAGATCAAGAGTTGCATTGGTCCACCAACTGAGCAAGCTGGGCGCCCCACTGCACAAATTTTTTTGACCCATATCCCAAACATATCATTTTACTGATAAATTTTTTGTTGTACATTTCTTTTTTTTTTTTTAAGATTTTATTTATTTATTTGACAGAGAGAGAGACAGCAAGAGCAGGAACACAAGCAGGGGGACCGGGAGAGGGAGAAGCAGGCTTCCTGCCAAGCAGGGAGCCCAATGTGGGGCTTGATCCCAGGACTCTGGGATCATGACCTGAGCCGAAGGCAGATGCTTAACGACTGAGCCACCCAGGCGCCCCTTGTATATTTCTTAAAGTCTTAAAAATAACCACATTATTGGGATACCTGGGTGGCTCAGATGTTTAAGCACCTGACTCTTGATTTTGGCTCAGGTCATGATCTCAGGGTTGTGAGATACAGCCCCACATCGGCTGGGCCTGGAGCCTGCTTAGGATTCTCCCTCTCTCTATGCCCTGCCACCCCTGCATGCACGAGCTCGCTCACTCTCTAAAAATAAAATAAATAATAAGTAAAAACCACAATACCATTATGATTCTTGAAAAATTCACAATTACTCTTTAATATCAGACCTCCATCCAGTGTTCACATTGATTTATTTTGCAGTTTATTTTTCAAACAATTTTTTAAAATTCCAGATCTAAATAAGGTTTGTAAACTGCGATTGTTGATATGCCACTTTTGTCTTTATCAGTCTGTAGGTTTCCCTTTCTGGCTCTTTTTCTTCCTTTCCTTGGAATTTATTTGAAGAAACTGGGTCATTTATTTTACAAGGCTTTTCACAGTCTGGATATTGCTGGTTGTATCCCCATGGTGTCTTTAACATATTCCTCTGCCCTTTGTACTTCTTGCATATAGATAGTTGGAGCCAGAGACTTAAACAGATTCAGATTTGATTTTGTGGCAAGAGTATTTTATAGGTGGTGCAGTGTTATTCTGTCATGGGATAGATACATCGTGTCTGGTTGTCTGTTTGCCTTTGGTTGATTAGGGGGTGAAAATGGTGATGTTAAAATTCTTTATTCCTTTCTTCATTTCTTCTGTGTCTTTTTTTTCCTCCACCAGTAGCATTTAAGCATCTCATCTGGTTGAGAAAAACCTTTTAACATTTCCAGCTATTTCTAAGATACTTATTTACGGTACTGTCTTTACTTCATCTCACTGCACTTGTCAGACATTTATATATGGTTTCTGCATGTTCAACCATATCCTTATCATTTTACTGAAACCATTCTCATCAAGGTTATCAGTGGGCTCTATACGGAATGGAGTAGACCCATTTCAGCTTTATTTTGCTTAGTAGTTGGATAATGTTGGATACTGTTGATTGCCACTTCTTGAAATACTCCTTGGCTTCTGTGATGTACTCTTTCCTGTTTTTACTTTTACTTCTTTAACTGCTTTCTCTCAGCCTCAGTTGTAGACTTTTTTTTTTTTTTAGGTGTTGGTCTTGTTCTGCTTGGCTCTAGCCTAGGCCCTCTGCTCATCTAGCTCTGCGCATTCTCCATGGTTCCTCCATTGTCATGGCTTCAGTTATACTATCTCTAAAATGATAAGTACCAAATCGTTTTTTGGTTTTTGGGTTTTTTTTGGTAGGTTGGTTCTATTCACAGCTGACTTGTTTGTACTATTTCCTACTAAAAACCTTGCAGGCACCTTGGAATCAACTGTACCTAAAATGGAATGAATCATCACTTTCCTCATCCCCTCACATATAGGAGTTTCCTGTTTAACATAGTTCTAAGCCAGAAATCTCTAGAAGTTATCCTTGACTCCTTGCTTGACCCTTCTCACACCTTGCTGCTCAAATCTAGTCACCAGTCATGTAAAACTTACCTGGTTAATAATTTAAATTGAAGTAATTCTGTTCATTTCACTGCTGCTATGCTAGTGTGAATCCCCATAATCTATCCCCTTCATTACTGTAAACCTCCTGTCTGGTCTGTTCCTTTCCTGTCTTTCTGGTCCATTTTTAACTATGTGAGTAAAAGTAATTTTTCTGAAAAACGTTATCTAATGGCTCCCCATTTCCCCTAGGATAAATGTAAAGACCTGAGCTTGTTTTATGATCTTCATCCTGAGTCATCGCCTCCTATGTAATACTTACTCTGCTTTTACACTGGTGGTTTTTTGTTTGTTTCTAGATTTTATTTATTTGAAAGAGAGAGAGCAAGGGGGGGGCAGAGGGAGAGAATCTCAAGCAGACTCCACGCCTAGCACAGAGCCCAGTGTGGGGCTCGATCTCATGATCCTGAGATCATGACCTAAGCTGAAATCAAGTTGGACGCTTAGCCAGCTGAGACACCCAGGTGCCCCTTTTTGCACTGTTTTAACTGACTCTTCCAGTAGACTTTAAACTTCTTGAGTGTAAAGACCAAGTATTTTCCTTCATTAGACCTGGTGCCTGGTACTGGTGTTTTGTAAATGCTTGATGAATTAATAAATTGTGCAGTACACAGTTACACATTCACTGATTTATTTACTTCTTGGTTTTATTGTTATTAGATCATCCTAGTATTCTAGTACTGCTGTTATTCTTGTACACTGGTTTAGTTTTTTGGCTAGAGGTAGTCTTTCTATAATTAAATTGGACCCTGTGGATTACCACTGTTCCAGATAATAGAAACCTGTAGACAGTTCAGATAGTCATCACCATCAGATAAGCCTTACCCTAATGTGACCTTTATCAGAGTGTAGGAGTCCTTAGATGCTTTTGCTTGGTGATGGTTAAGACTTAGAAAAGTGAGGGGTGCCTGGGTGGCACAATCAGTTAAGCGGCTGACTCTTGGTTGTGGCTCAGGTCATGATCTCGGGGTCACTAGATCAAGTCCCGCATTGGGCTCCACACTCAGCGCAGAGTCTGCTGGAGACTCTCCCTTTCCTTCTGCCCCACCCCCCACGCTCACACACACTCTTTCTCTCAAATAAATAAGTCTTTAAAAAAAAAAAGACTTAGAAAAGTAAGGCTTAAATAACTAGAAGTTGTTAAATACCAAAGAGAGATGGTTTTCTGGGGTGTCCATTGTGTTTGGTTCTCATTCCACTATTACTGATATTTAGTCATATTTTTCTAGATTTAAAGAGATGTGGTGCTTTTCAGCTGTCATTTTGAGCCAGGTGGTCTCTAGGTTGGAAGAATCATTAAAGATCATAAAATAAGGGGCACCTAGGTGGCTCAGTCATTAAGCGTCTGCCTTTGGCTCAGGTCATGATCCCGGGGTCCTGGGATCGAGCCCCCACATCGGGCTCCCTGCTCGGCAGGAAGCCTGCTTCTCCCTCTCCCTCTCCCCCTGCTTGTGTTCCCTCTCTCTCTGTGTCTCTCTCTGTCAAATAAATAAAATCTTAAAAAAAAAAGATCATAAAATAAATCCCTGATTACATTTGCTAGAATTGCTAAACAGAGAAGGATCTTCCCATGTCCATTGGGAACATCTGAGCACTCACTTTTTGACTTAGGGATCATATTTAAAACCAGGGTTTGCTCTCATTTTTTTCTACTCCTTGACTGGCTTATTCACCACTGTATCCCCTTTGCATAGAACAGTGTGACTGGCATAGCACGAAAAAGGTACTCAAGAAACAGTCTTTGTCTCTTCTATCCATGATGTGTCTCTTGATAGGTGGTCCCACAGGCCCTTCATTAGATGTTAATTTCATTTTATTTACAGGATGATTTCCTGTTTCTTTCAAGTATCCCTGCCAACAGAATTTTGTATGTACCAGTAGTCTGCATTTTAAGTAAGACTATCTCAAATATATTTTCTAAACACAGTGGAAATTCTATCTAGCTATTTTTTGTACAGTGTGAGAAGATAAACTAAACTTACTTTTTTTTGTAAAATAGATTTAAAGAATAATTCTTTAAGAAAAGAAATAGTTTTTGATTTTTCTTAACTTTTACCTACATTTACTCTGATTGAACTGATCACAATGCTTTTTAGATGTCATTTAGAAATTGATTTTATAGTGTTACAAGTATAAGGAAAGAGCTCTGAAATACTGAGTAATATTATCCAAAAACTGGGTTAGAGAATTGGATTAGTGTATGAGCACATAGACTTTTGGGTAGTTCATTCAGTTTTTTATTTTGAAAACAGGTGCTTCTAAAGAACACAAAATAAATTGAAATAACATGAAATTGTTTCTTGATTAAATGCATTGGTTAAGAGGGCATGTGTTTGCTGAATACTTTATTACATAATAATATCAACTATTCTAAGATTATTACTGACTTATATTCAGTCTTGAAGATTACTTTGGTTATGATTTTTTAAAAGATTTCAATTTTAAGTAATCTCTCTACCCACCATTGGGCTCGAACCCACAACCCTAAGATCAAGAGTTGCATGCACCACCAACTAAACTAGCCAGGTGCCCCAATTTTTTTTACTTTGAGGGAGAGTTATAGTCTAGAGAAGTTATATGTTAATATTTGAAATTTAATAAAATTGATATCAGTATTTTCTGGCAGGTGACATGGTTGGGCATGGGTAAATTTGAAAATAATGCTGTTTTGGCTCAGTAAACTATTAAAGGTAGTTTAAAATATATACTAATATTACAGCATTAATTATAACAGAAAACATCTAATAATCATATTAGCATTAAGAAAACCTCGTCTTTGAAAGTGTATACTGCAAATAGTAATTTGGGAATAATTTAAATTCTAAGTGAGTGAAATTATCTTCTCTCTCTCTCTCTCTCTCTCTCCCTCTCCCTGCCCTTAGGTGGAATGAACCCTATTTGTTGACTATCTCCTGATTACTGGTTGGATTCACTTGTAAAAGAATCGTCTTCCCCTGTGTGGACGCCACTTAGTGGCATATTTAATTATAAATCCAGGGATCACAAAGCTTTTTGATTTTCCCAAAGGAGGGACATACCACTATATCAAAGAAGCTTGATATTACAGCCAAAATGGTGCTGTCCCAGAGACAACGAGATGAACTGTAAGTTTCTCTGTTTTGTGTTTTTTAAAAAATCTTCTCATAAAAGACAAAGTAGTAAGTTAAAATGCTTTGGGAGATCTGTTCTTTAAAACAATTATTGTAAGTGTTCAAATATTGTTTTGGGCAGTTTGGTCTGATTTTAAAAACTGGGTCTTTGAAGTAGTGTTATTTACCCTTGTGACTTTATTGTGTAGAAGTTTAAAGCAGAACAAATAAGTTAGTTAAAAGCAGAACAAAGAAGTTAGTTGGGATAAGTTTTATTCTAAGCTTGTCTTAAATATATTACGTTCAGTAGGAAAATAGATCATTAAAAGCTCTTCTGAATTTTTTTGTCGAGAATACGTGTTTTAGAAAAGTGAGGGGCGCCTGGGTTGCTCAGTCGTTAAGCGTCTACCTTCGGCTCGGGTCACGATCCTGGGGTCCTGGGATCAAGCCCTGCGTCGGGCTCCCTGCTCAGCGGGAAGCCCGCTTCTCTCTCTCCCACTCCCCCTGCTTGTGTTCCTGTTCTCACTATCTCTCTCTCTGTCAAATAAAGAAATAAATCTTTAAAAAAAAAAAGAAAAATGAAAGCTTTGTTGTTGTTATTGCTAATTCCCTTTCCTTTGCCTTATTGTATTTTTTTTTATCTTTTATCATCCAGGGGCTATTAGAGGATTTGAACTTTATGAGGTAGATGACATAATAGTTAATGTAAATGCATTAATGAGAGAGACATAAAATGATTTCACCACTGCTATTTGATAGTATCTTATAACATCCCATATTTTATAGCATTCTGTTTTTTTAGGTGAAGAATATAGAGGAATAATTTAGCTTCATGTTCTAGATTTTTAAAAAATTTTTCTGTGGCTTTTTACAAGACTGTTTATTTGATTTCAAATTAAAGGTAAGTTCTAAGATTGGTACAAAGAATAGTGTACATTTTATCCACTTCACCTGTTTTGTGCCATTTTGTACCATTTGCTTTATTATTTGTACTTTGTACCTATGTGTGTGTGTGTGTACATGCAGTATTTTTTCCTGAACCATTTGAGAGTAAGTTGCATACACCAAGGATCTTTACCCCAGATATTTGGATGTGCAGTTCCTAAGAATAAGGATATTCTTCTATAAAACCACAGGACAATTAGCAATTTCAGCAAATTTAACGTTGACACAGTACGCTTATTAAATCTACTTTCCATATTCCAATTTTGTTAGTTGACCCAATAATATCCTTTGTTGCAGGGTTGTTGGGTTTCTTTTTTCTGTCTCTCCTTTCTAGTACATTATCCAGTGTAAGATTAGGTGATGTATTTAGTTGTCACTTCTCTTTAGTCCTTATTTTTTTTTAAAGATTTATTTCTTGGGGCGCCTGGGTGCCTCAGTTGGTTAAGCAGCTGCCTTCGGCTCGGGTCATGATCCTGGAGTCCTGGGATCGAGCCCCACATCAGGCTCCCTGCTGAGCGGGGAGCTTGTTTCTCCCTCTCCCTCTGCCTGTTGCTCTGCCTGCTTGTGCTCTCTCTCTCTAATAAAAAATAAAAAATCTTAAAAAAAGATTTATTTCTTTATTTGAGAGATGGAGAGAGAGAGAGAGAGAATCTCCAGCAGACTCCCCACTGAGCATGGAGCCCGATGGGGGCTTTATTATTTGAGAGAGAAAGAGAGCACAAGCCGGAGGGGCAGAGAGAGGAGAAAGAATTTCAAGCAAATTCCATGCAGAGCCCAATATGGGGCTCGATCTCAGGACCCCGAGATCACGATTTGACCCAAAACCAAGAGTCCGACACTCAATCTGTGCCACCCAGGCGTCCCTAGGACAATATTTTTGAGGAATGGTTGTTTGTTTGGGTTTTATTTTAAATAGCATATTCCTCATTTTGCAGCTGTCTAATGTTTCTTCATGATTAGATTCAGATTATGTACTCTTGGCCAGAATACTACATAAGTAATTTGTATTCTTACCAGGATATCCTGTCTAGAGGCACATGTGTATCTACCTCCCAGTGGTGATGCTAATTTTGATCCCTCAGTCAAGATGCCTGATTTCTCCACTGTTTAGTTACATTTATTTTCTTTTCAACAAATATAAGTGGGGAGACATTTTAAGAAAATGCAAAACTTTTTTTTTTTTAAGTTTATTTATTTGAGAGAGAGCAAGAGACTGGGGTGGGGGGTGGGTAGAGGGAGAAAATCTCAAGCAGACTCCCCTTTGAGTGTAGAGCCTGATGCAGGGTTTGATCCCACAACCCCGAGATCACGACCTGAGCCAAAATCTAGAGCCAGCCACTTAACTGACTGAGCCACCCAAGCACCTCCGTGCAAAACATTCTTATTTCCATCAAATTCCCCAACTAGATTTAACATCCATTGATAATTCTTGCCTGAACCATTTTTTAGTACAGTGGTTGCAAAGTGATGATTTTCGTACACAACCACTCATTCCACATTACTAGTCATCACTCAGCATTTTCTTTATTCCTTTTTATTTAGTTGTTTTTTTTCATTATTGGTATGAACTCCTAAGTTCTCATATTTTCAATAGTTTTTATCATTCATTCCTTTTCTTAAACTTTTGGTGTTTGAGTATTCCAGACTGGCCCATAGGAGCCTTTTCAGGTGGCTCTATTTATTGCCTTATTTGTGGACACTTTCTTACTTTCTAGCATAACAAGGTGGTCCATGCTTGTGTGTACCCATCCTGCTTTAATCCTAGAATCAGTCATTGCTCCAATAAGCCCTGATTTCTCTTAGTAGGGAATGGTATTAGACATCAAGATATGGGTACTAAGTATACTTGTTGCTATGGGGTGTCTGCTTTTGGGCTCTTTAAGTAGACAGAACCAAGAAATATGTATGTATAAACATATACAGACACCCTGGTACACATGTATACTAAGGTTTCTCAGTCTTGGCATTATTGACCTTGACATCTTGAGCTAAATAACTCTTTGCTGTGGGATCTGTCCTGTACACTGTCAGTTGTTAGCAACATCCTTGGCCTCTACCCACTAGATGCCACAATAAAAAATGTCTCCAGACACTGCCAACTCTCCTTGGGCGGCGTGGGTGGGGGGGTGGAATTCTCCCTGAGTTGAGACCCACTGATATACATATACATGTACACGTACTTATTTTAGAAATCATTAGGCTATCCCGATACTTCTAAATCCAGTCTATTCCCACAAGGTTCCTTCTTGTTTTCCTCCCCACCATCTCTTTCTCCTGCTATGGTTAAGACCTGACTCCCAGCAATATCAACACATTGACTCATTTGCTCAATCCTATAATACTTCCAGAATAGTTTCAGAATTGTTACACTCTTACCACTTCAGAAAACAAAGCTTCCTGGAAAGGGTTTACAATTTGTATTCAGTTTTCCTCCCATCCATTCTTCCCGAGACTGAAAATATATAATTGAATACTGCGTTTTAAGTTATTTGGATTAGTTTTGTTTCTCTCCCTCTCCTGTGGCTATATTATTTGTTTGAAATTTAGTTGGGTTCATCTGTTCCAGTTTTTCAGTTTTGTGTGTTTTGCATTTCCTCTTCTTTCCCATCCTTGTTAATTTAGTATTTTGAATATGTAGAACATTATCTATACAAAAATGTATACTCAGGCGTATTACTCTCTCCTGAATCCCTTCTACGAAGTTACTCCCTTCTTGCCCCCTGTAAGAACCAACTTCATTCACTGTTTTATAAAGATAAGAGAGGGGCGCCTGGGTGGCTCAGTCAGTTAAGCATCCAACTCTTGATTTTGGCTCATGTCAGGATCTCAGGGTCATAGGATCGAGCTCCGCATTGCTGGGCTCGCCCCTGCTTAGATTCTCTCTGGGCACCTGGGTGGCTCAGTTGGTTAAGCGTCTGCCTTCAGCTCAGGTCATGATCCCAGAGTCCTGGGATCTAGTTCCGCATCAGGGTCCCTGCTCCTCGGGGAGCCTGCTTCTGCCTCTGCCTCTTTCTCTCTCTGTCTCTCATGAATAAATAAATAAAATCTTTAAAAAAAAAAAGATTCTCTTCCTCCCCTTCTGCCCCTCCCTCCCTCTATAAAAGAAAAAAAAAATAAGAGAGATACATGTATGTTTCCTTGTTTCTCCTTTTTTTTTTTTAAGATTTTATTTATTTATTTGAGATGGAGGGAGAGAGCACGAGCCGGGGGGAAGGGGCAGAGGGAAAGGGAGAAGCAGGCTTTCCACTGAGCTGGGAGCCCCATGTGGGGCTTGATCCCACGGCCCCCGGATCATGACCTGACTGACTTAGCCACCCAGGCACTCCTTGTTTCTCCTTTCTTAAGTAAAAGGTAGCATATTTTATGTGTTCTTTTGCACTTGGCTTTTTTTCCATTAGCAGTATCTCCTGGAACTCACTCCATATCAGTTCATAGAGATCCCCTTTTTATTCTTTTAACAACTAGATAGTAGTCTACTGTGTATATACCATGTTTCTTCAACCATTCTCCCATATTTGAACATTTAGGTAGTTTCCACTATTTTGTAACTGTAAATAATACTGTAATTAATAACTCTGCATATGTACTTTTGTGTATATCTGGTTTTTAATCATTCTTGTTCCTAAGTCAGGTCAGATCTTGTAGATGCCTTGTGTGCACCAACTGCAGTCATCCTTATTACCCTCATAACCAAGATTAATATTTAAATATTATGGCCCAAAATAGAGCTTTTAATTTTTTTAAAAGGTTTGATTTACTTATTAGAGAGAAAGAGAGCACACGCACAAGCGGGTGGAGGGGCAGAGGGAGAGGGAGAAACAGATTCCATGCCGAGCAGGGAGCCCGACATGGGGCTCAATCCTAGTACCCCACGACCATGACCTGAGCCAAAGTCAGATACCCAGCTGACTGAGCCACCCAGGCGCCCCAAAATAGAGCTTTTAATTTTTTTTTATTGTTGAAGTTTTTTTCTTTTAATTTTTATTGTTATGTTAATCACCATACATTACATCATTAGTTTTTGATGTAGTGTTCCATGATTCATTGTTTGTGTATAACACCTAGTGCTCCACGCAGAATGTGCCCTATTTAATACCCATCACCAGGCTAACCCACCCCCCCCACCCCCCCCAGAACCCTCAGTTTGTTTTTCAGAGTCCATTGTCTCTCATGGTTTGTCTCCCACTCCCAATTTCCCCCCCTTCATTCTTCCCCTCCTGCTATCTTCTTTTTTTTTTCTTAACATATATTGCATTATTTGTTTCAGAGGTACAGATCTGTGATTCAGCAGTCTTGCACAATTCACAGCACTCACCATAGCACACACCCTCCCCACTGTCTATCACCCAGCCACCCCATCCCTCCCACCCCACCCCACTCCAGCAACCCTCAGTTTGTTTCCTGAGATTAAGAATGCCTCATATCAGTGAGGTCATATGATACATGTCTTTCTCTGATTGACTTACTTCACTCAGCATAACACCCTCCCGTTCCATCCACGTCGTTGCAAATGGTAAGATCTCATTCCTTTTGATGCCTGCATAATATTCCATTGTGTATATATACCACACCTTCTTTATCCATTCATCTGTCGATGCACATCTTGGCTCTTTCCACAGTTTGACTATCGTGGACTAGAGCTTTTAATTTGAGTAAAAATCAGTTGAGAGAACCTAATTTAGGTGGCTAAATTTGTAGGGAATTTTAGGTAAGAATTGACTTAAAAGTGCTCATTAAGCAAAGAAAATTGGTCTTACATCTAAATGTAAACCTGGGGAATAGAAAAATCTTGGAGTTTTTAGTAAGGAGATAAAATAATGGTGTTTGCCTTTTCTCCCATTTTTGAAAATAATATGAATATGTATTTACTGAGGTAGAAACAAATGTTTATGTACCTCTTAGAAGTAAGATACATTTTGGCACTTCAGTTTGCCTTTGTAACATTTTAACATTTCTAATAGGCCAGAAAGCAATTAGCTTGTAAAATACTTTGAGGTATTTTTGGGGTTGAAATGAAATGAATTTTGACATACTGGAAACTGATCATTTGAGCAGTACTACTAAGTATGATTCAGCTCAGCAAATGTATATTACCTGCCTTCTTTGTTTTTACTATTCTGTGGCATACAAATATTGAATAATAACAAATTCATTTATATGGATATGACAGATATCTTTATTTTACAGGTAAATTGAGGATGGGAGAAATTAAAATTACCAGTTTCATGACTAGTAATAGAGGCAGGATGAGTTTCCCAGTTTAAGTTCACTATTCAAAAACACAATTCTATTACCAAAATTAATATATGTCAAAATGTAAACATTACCCCTCCTCAGTTTGTCAGTCCCATTTTCCAGTGGTGGCCACTATTGCCTTTATATTTTAATCTTTTCACATATTTTCATGTATTTACAAAAATTTCATGAACATCTTTTTTCCTTCAGATTTGTAAAATAGAATTGTGTTTTACAACCTGTTTTTAATAATTTTTTGTCAGTCTTTCTGTGAATTTGGAAATGGCATTGTCTGTTAGTTCATCTCAGAGTTACTTTTTGTTTAAGATTGATTGATTTGAGAGAAGATGCATGTGTGTGGGGTGGGAGGGTGTTGCAGAGGGAGAGGGAGAAGGGAGAGAAGCAGACTCCACTGAGCGTGGAGCTGGACACAGGGCTCGATCTTATGACCTGAGCAGAAATCAAAAGTCGGATGCTCAACCCACTGAGCCACCCAGGTGCCCCATCTCGTAGTTACTTTTAGTGACATAAGCTTACACCTCTATTTCTGTATCAAATTTTTACCTGTTGATCCTGCTCCATGAAAGATGAAGAAAGTCTGGGTTTTTTTTAGGTTGTCCTGATTGATAACATTTGCACTTTATTTGATTTGTTGCTCACCCCTAATTCTTTGTTCCACAACTTTCTCATTCTTGTGTTCCTTTTTTGGTTAACAGCTGTATTGTAGTGTCAGTGACATACAAAGAACTGTACATATTTAATGTGTACAATTTGATGAGTTTGGAACATTCTTCTTTTTGATTACTCTGTTAGTTGGGTGGATTTTGTCATATCTTTTTCAAGATGGGCTCCTAAATTGACCTCCATGAGTCTTTACATGTTAGGGATTAATTTTTTTCTTGCTTCCATAAATGAACGATTCTTAGGTTACACATTTTTCCCACTCAGAGTTAGATATTAAGGAAAAAATTACCATGTATAAGACTGCAAAGAAAAATCTCAAATTCCAAAAATGCAGAAATCACATAGGCCTCATTTGCTGACCATAATGCAATAAAATAAAAATTAATAGCAAAAGGAGAGCTAAGAGAAACCTATCCATGTAGATATTTAAAAATGTACTTCTAGGGGCGCCTGGGTGGCTCAGTCAGTTAAGCATCTGCCTTTGACTTGGGTCATGATCTCAGGGTCCTGGGTTCGAGCCCCACATTGGGCTCTTGCTTAGCGGAGAGCCTGCTTCTCCCTCTCCCTTTTCCCCTCCCCTACTTGTTCTCTCTCTCTCTCTCCCCCCCCTTTTAAATAAATAAATAAAACCTTCAAAAAATAATAAAAAATAAAAATGTACTTATAAATGTTTTGGGGCGCCTGGGTGGCTCAGATGGTTAAGCGTCTGCCTTCGGCTCAGGTCATGATCCCAGAGTCCTGGGATCGAGTCCCACATCAGGCTCTGCTTCTCCCTCTCCCTCTGCCTCTGCCTCTCTCTCTCTGACTCTCATGAATAAATAAATAAAACATTTAAAAAAAATGTTTTGGAGTTAAGAGAACAAAATGAAATGTAGGAAATTAAGAAATCAATAATAATGAGGTGTTACTCATAATAAAAACCAATGTAGCACACAGAAAATTAGATGGTCTAATGAGTCTTAAAAAACTAAAGGTCAGAAATGAACTACAGGTTCAATTCAAGAATAAGAACAACAGGGGCGCCTGGGTGGCTCAGTCAGTTAAGTGACCAATTCTTGATTTCAGCTCAGGCCATGATCACAGGTTTGTGAGATTGAGCCCCACTTCTTTGGACTCCGCGCTCAGCAGGGAGTCTGCTGGAAATTCTTTCTCTTTCTCCTTCTGCCCCTCCCCCACTTATACTTGCTTGCTCTCTCTTTCTCAGATAAATAAATCTTTTTTAAAAAAAGAATAAGGACAATGAAATAAGCCCAAAGGAAGCAGAGGGAAATAATTAATATTTTTTTAAAAAGCAGAAATTAATAAAATAGAAAATATAACCTGGTAAACTTGATTAGCAAAATTAAAAAGTGGCTTTTAAGAAAGACCATAAAACTGATGAATAAAGAGAAAAGACACAAATGAACAATATAGTAATGAGAAAGGCAACATAAAATGAACTCAGAGGTGATTTTCAAAATTTTGAAAATGTTCTATTAAATTTGAAAATTTGAATTACCAGGGTGATTTTCTAGGAAAATATATGTGATAAAATTCGTTCAGGAAGTAGAAAACTTAAATAGGTTCCTCTATAGGTAACTATAGAGGAAATTGTAAATACAGTTAGAGACATCAAGTCCAGACGGTTTCTAAGGACCAGTAACTTTCCAGATTATATTGTCTTCCACAACATAGAAAAAGGTGGAAAACTAAGAGTTCATTTTATGAGGCTAGAATAGCCCCGTTAGTAGCACTAAGCAAGGGGAAAATAATAAAGAAAATTACAAGCTAATTTTTTATATGAATTCAAATAATAAAAGATACTAAATAACAATTGAATGTAGTAGCATATGAAAAAAGTTCATTATGGCCAAGTATTATATACCCAAGAACACAAGAGTTTTCCAGCATTGAGAAACCTATTAATGCAGTTACTGTATCAACAACTTACTGTATCAAGTCCAAAAGATACAGAAATATTTTTAATACCCACTTTGATTGTTAATTTTGTTTGTTTGCTTATGTAGGCTCCATACTGTGTGTGAAGCATCCCTGAGATCAAAACTTGAGCTGAGGGCGCCTGGGTGGCTCAGATGGTTAAGCGTCTGCCTTCGGCTCAGGTCATGATCCCAGGGTCCTGGGATCGAGTCCCACATTGGGCTCCCTGCTCCTTGGGAGCCTGCTTCTCCCTCTGCCTCTCTCTCTCTCTCCGTCTCTCATGAATAAATAAATAAATAAAATCTTTAAAAAAAAAAAAACTTGAATTGAGATCAAGAGTTGGATGCTTAACTGACTGAGCCACTCAGGCACCCCAGGATTGGGTTGCCTGGCTGGCTCAGTAGGGCATGTGACTCTTGATCTCAGGATTCTAAGTTCAAGCCCCACATTGGGTATAGAGATTACTTAAAAATAAAATCTTTTTAAAAAAACTTAAAAAATGGGGAAGAGTATATTTTCTTAACTTGATTAAGGCTCTCTGCCTGAAATTTACAGCAAATGTTGGAGGTATTAAGTACATTCCCAAGAAAGTCAAGAACAAGTTCAGAGTTCCCATGTTTCTACTACCATTTAAACTTAGATTTGACATTCTAATCAATGCAATAAGACAACAAAAAGAACTATAGATAGAACTACTAGAAAGGAAGAAAGCAAACTTATTTGTAGCTGCTAGTATCTGTATAGAAAATCAGAGAGGGCCTGGGTGGCTCGGCTCAGGTCATGATCCCGGGGTCCTGGGATCGAGCCCTGCATCAGGCACCCTGCTCAGCAGGAGTCTGTTTCTCCCTCTCACCTCTGCCCTCCGACCCCCACCGCTCATGCTCTCTCTCTCTCTCTCTCTCTCTCTCTCTCTCAAATAAATAAATAAGATCTTAAGAAAGAGAATCAACAGTTAGAATTACTGGGTTTAGATGGACTCTGAAAAACAAACAGGGTTCTAGAGGGTAGGGGGTTGGGGTGGGTTAGCCTGGTGATGGGTATTAAAGAGGGCACGTTCTGCGTGGAGCACTGGGTGTTATGCACAAACAATCATGGAACACTACATCCAAAACTAATGATGTAATGTATGGTGATTAACATAACAATAAAAATTTAAAAAAAAGAATTGCTGGGTTTAGTATATTGTCCATAAATAAGATGGCATACAAGAATAAATTGTTTTTGTTACTGGGTAATGTTACAGAAAAGATTTTTTTGCCCTATTTCTGGTGGGAAAAAAGTGAATAATGGAAAAATGTCAGAGTTCCCAAATTATTAATAAAATTAAATACAACCCCAGTTAAAATCCAAGCAGAATTTTTCATGAATTTGACCAGCTTGATTCTGAAATTCTTCTGGAAGAGGAAAATACTGAAAAATAGTTAAGAAAAAATTTTAAAGGATCAGTGAGAAAGGAACTAATTGTACCAGATATCCAAACATTGCTGTAATGGTAGTAAGTAAATTATTTTTGGAATAGGCACATAGGTTAGGGGAACAAATAAAATTCAGAGACAGGCTCATTTTATCTATGGAAATTTAGCATATGTTATCATATGGCATTTTACAGCAATAAGAAAAAGATATACTATTCAGCAAATAGTATCAGTATCATAGGTTGCACTAAATAAAATAAATTTGGATTCAAATGTAGTAAAATTCCAAATGTTAAGCACATAGAAAGTAACAGTGTCAAAGTAGTAGAAAAAAATACAGCCTTTGGTAGGAAAGGACTTTCCACAGATTCCAAACATGACAACCAAAAGAAAAATGGATATGTGTGACTATATCAAAATATAAAATTTGGTATGAAGAAAGACTTGAAACAATATATAAGTGACCCAGCTGGGAAGAATGCTTGCAACACATGTAACAAAGGAATGGCATCTAGAATACATAAAGAAATCATAACAATTATCACAGTCAGTAGAAAAATGAGATAAAGATAGTACTAAGGCCATTCACAAAACAAATTTTAAAATTGGCCAGTAAACATGTGTAAACAAAACGACACAGTTTGTTCTCCAAGCAGTTGAACAAAATGAAAAAATTCTGATGATGGGTAGCTTTCGGTAGCAAGGATGTGGGGAAATCGGTTCTTTCAGACACTGGTGGTGGGAGTATATACATTGTTAAAATTTCTTTAAAGGTCAGTTTTGACAGTATCTTTTAAAATATGTCCTTTGATTTAACAGTTTTATTTATAAGGAGCTTTTTTAGCACATGTGCAGGTATTTTTCTAGGGAATAGCTATGTAAAAGGATGTTTTTTGCGTTGTTTGTGGTAGGAAACTGATAACAACCTAAAATGTTGATCTGTAAGCGTATGTGAAATATGGTACATCCAGGAGCACCTGGGTGGCTCAGTTAGGCATCTGCCTTCTTCGGCTCAAATCGTGATCTTGGGGTCCTGGGATTGCGCCCCGTATTGGGCTACACGCTCAGCAGGGAGTCTGCTTCTCCCTCTTCTTCCTCTCCCTATGTGATCTCTCACTCTTGCTCTCTCTCAGATGAATAAATGAAATCTTTAAAAAAAAAAAAAAAACCATATATGGTACATCCAATCTGGGATACTGTATAGCAGCTTAGAAATGTCGTCTATCCATGTTTATCTACAAGCAGAGAGCTTTAAAATCTATTGTTGAGTGAAATAGCTTGCTAAATAAGATGTTATGATGCCTTTATATTAAACATCCCCTCAAACACACACACCCAACTACATATGTTTCTTCCGTGCCTCTGTATGTGTAGGTGCACAGATGAAGGCGTGAGATACACACTAAACTGTGAACAGTGGTTGCCTCTGAAGAGAAGAGTAAGATTTGGAAAGAGTGGAACAAAGATTTGTGACAGTATTGTTTGAATATTTTACAAGGCAAATATACTTCTTATTTTTTGTATAATAAGAGTAAAATTTATTGAATTCTCTTTTAAACAAAGGAAGTATAGATAACAAGTTGCAATGGAGATGTTGTAGGTCAGCCTGGTATTTCTCCTTACTTTTCTGCCTGTGTATCCATAGTGTGTTTTTTCTCCTATCTTCATATTCACCAAGCTAGATTTTATTTTAGGAATGTTCTCTTTTCTTTTTTTTTTTTTTTTGTTTAAAGATTTTATTTATCAGGGCACCTGGGTGGCTCAGTCATTGAGCGTCTGCGTTCGGCTCGGGTCATGATCCCAGGGTCCTGGGATCGAGCCCCGCATCGGGCTCCCCGCTCGACGGGAATCCTGCTTCTCCCTCTCACACTCCCCCTGCTTGTGTTCCCTCTCTTGCTGTCTCTGTCTGTCAAATAAATAAATAAAAAATCTTTAAAAAATAAAAATTAAAAATAAAGATTTTATTTATTTATTTATTTAGTTTTATGTTAACCACAGATTTCTTTGAGAATATAGAGTTATCTAATTTTCCCCTTCTTCTTGGGGTTATTCCTCTCTAAAGCATGCTTTCCTCTATTTTATTTGCTTTATTACTTTTCCCCTTCTCTTTTTTTTTTCTTTCTTTTCTTTCTTTCTTTCCTTTCTTTCTTTCTTGATTTTAAGTAATCTCTACACGCAATGTGGAGCTTGCCTTTACAACCCTGAGATCAATTGTTGCATGCTCTACTGACTGAGTCAGCCAGGCGTACTTTTCCCCTTCTCTTAAGAAAATATTCATAGGTTCTGTGTTGCATCCTTCCTTCTTCTTAGCCATCTTTGAGGATAGTTCTGTTTGTGGGAAAAAATGAGATAGCTTGAAACTAAGTGTGCTGTCTTAGAACACCTTTCTGTCATCTTATTATAGTCCTTTGCCCGGGAGGCATGTTGTCTCTCGACTTCCCAGATCCTCTTCAGGTGAGCTGGCAAGTTTCCTAAAAGTGATCTGAAACCCTTTTTAGATAATTTATTGTTTATCTCTGTTAGCTAATTCTGGCCAACACATTAAAGCTAATTTTCTTTACCCTACTCTTCAATTCTGCTTTACCTATATATAGCTTCACTGCCCTAAAAATCCCCAGTGCTCCACCTATTTGTCCATCCCTTGGCAACCACTGATCTTTTTACCATCTCCGTAATTTCCACCTCCAGAAAGTTGGACTCATATGGTATATAGCCTTTTCAGAATAACTTCTTTGATTTGGCTATATGCATTTAAGGTTCCTCCATGTCTTTTCATGACTATAATGTATTTTTAAGCTGTATTTTGCTTTTAAAAACTAACTTCTGCTATTAATTGAAGTGTTCAAGTTACTCCTGTGCATATATGAATATTATATATATATTTAGCATTGATTAGAAAGTTGTTCTGCCCTGGTCTTTAAAAAAAAGTAAAGATCTGCCCTTACCTGTACATGTAAAATTGTACATGAGAATACACTACAGTTACACATGTTCATGGAGTTGAGTTAGATGCCACACAAGGCTCGCACAGGTGCACATTGTCATCATGTTGGAAATAGTTGTGAAGACAAGTTGTAGGCACAACAAATAGAATCATGGCAGTATCCTATTACTGGTAATTTTAGGGTTTAAAGTTCTGAACACTTCTTGTCTGGCTTTAGGATCTATAATAGGAATGAGAGCAATGTTTAGATCTTATTAGTGGTTCAGTTTTCAAACAGGCATTCCCATTCCTTTTAAAATCTTTTGGTTCAGTTTAAAGAATACTCTGATACTGCATTTGAGCTGTTTAAATCCAGTTACTGTTTGTACTGCTCATCTGTGTGAATTAGAATTTTCTTCATATCGGGCAGTGAAAGCAAAATAATGAATTTGATGCTGGGACTGAAATAAGACTGTGTCTGTAATCCATATCCTCTCAATTTCAGGTTTTTATATTCACAAAAATAGCTGTATATTTTCATTGACTTTAAAGTAAATATAGTTGACCCTTGAACAATGTGGGGGTTTGGATTCCCACCCTTTGCTTAGTTGAAAATCAACATGTAACTTTTGACTCTTCCCAAAACCTAACTACTGTTGAACAGCAGCCTTACTGATAACATAAAGAGTTGACTAACACATATTTTGTATGTTTTGTGTATTAAATACTGTATTCTAACAATAAAGTAAGCTAGAGAGAGGAAAATATTATTAAGAAATTTATAAGCTGGGGGGGCGCCTGGGTGGCTCAGTCAGTTGGGTGTCTGACTTGTGATTTCTGCTCAGGTCATGATCTCTCAGGGTTGTGAAATCCAGCCCTGAGTCAGGCTCTGTGCTGAGTGGGAGCCTGCTTGGGATTCCCTCTCTCCCTCTGCCCTGCTCGTGAGCTCTTTCTCTCTTTCTCAAAAAACAAAAAAGAGGGGCACCTCTTTTTTGAGGTGGCTCAGTTATTAAGCATCTGCCTTTGGCTCAGGTCGTGACCCCGGGGTCCTGGGATTGAGTCACGCATTATCGGGCTTCCTGCTCAGCGGGAAGCCTGCTTCTCCCTCTCCCACTCCCCCTGCTTGTGTTCCCTCTCTTGCTGTGTCTCTCTCTGTCAAATACATAAATAAAATCTTTAAAAAAAAGAAAAAAGAAAAAAAATCATAAGGAAGAGAAAATTTATTTATAGGACTGTACTGTATATATTGGGGAAAAAACTCCCACAATATAAATAGACTCACACAGTTCAAAACCCCCTGTTTTTTAGAGGGTTAACTGTATATTTAAATATAAGCTTCTTAATATATTGCTTTTATCTAGCTTATGCTTTCAGATTCTGCTGCTTTTTAAACTTTAAAAAGTTGACAATCGTGGAGCCTATAACCATATTGCCTATATTATCACATCCCATACAATGATCACTAAAATTTCTAATTATTGCCTTGCAGTAAAATATTATAAGGGGCCTTCTGAGTCTTCAAAGGGAGATTTAAGTATTCCATTTGTTATATTTAATCTTTTTATTTTTTTATTTTATTTTTTTAAAGATTTTATTTATTAGAGAGAGAGAAAGAGACAGAGCACAAGCAGGGGGAAAGGAGAGGGAGAGGGAGAAGCAGACTCCCTGCTGAGCTGGGAGCCCAATGTGGGGCTCCATCCAGGACCCAGAGATCATGACCCGAGCCAAAGGCAGATGCTTAACCACCTGAGCCACCCAGGTACCCCATAATCTTTTAATTTTTTGAGTAGTTTTTTTTCTTAAGATTTTATTTATTTAATTATTTATTTATTTATTTGAAACAGAGAGAGTGCAAGTGGGGAAGGAAGAGGGACAAGCACCCTCCCCACACAGGGCTCAATCCCACCACCCTGAGGTCATGACCTGAGTCAAAATCAGGAGTCGGACACTTAACGAACTGGGTCATGCAGGCGCCCCATTCTTTTTATTTTTTGAAAATTGATTTTTAATTGAAATATTTCATTCAGTAGAATGTGTCATATTCTGATCATTCCAGATAACAAGTAATGCCACCCTATACTGTAGGAGTACTGGTATTTTTTCCTATTGTTCATGTTAGATTTGTCAAAACAATAAACCAGTAAACCAAAACACATACTTCATTTGTGGGTTTGAACCAAAAATTATGAAATTGTTGATTGTTTCAAAAAGTATATTTCAACATTTGTTAACAAGAATGAAGTGTAAGTATCTCTAAAGAGATAAGCAAGGGGAGCCAGGGTGGCTTGGTTTTTGACTCAGGTCAGGATCTCGTGGTTGTAGGATCAAGTTCCATGTTGGGCTCTTCGCTCAGCCCAGAGTCTGCTTCAGATTCTTGCTCGCTCTCTCAAATAAATAAATAAAATCTTAAAAAAAAAAACAAAAAACAAGATATGGTCATCAAGACCAAAATTGTTGACTTTCTGTAGAACTCATACAAAGCCCCTTTATTGTGCTTATATATCACATTTTATTTCACTGAAAGATTTGATCTTACTCTATTGTATTAGAAGAAGAAACATTGTAGGAGAGAAAGACAGTGCCACAAATAACAATAAGTTGAGAATGTTATATACTGAGTAGCTCCTATTTCCTGTGTGAGGTTGGAGGTCAACCCAAGGCTAGAATACAACCAGATATTTGAGAATTGAGGCAAGGGGACAAGGGACAAGTAAATGATTGATCAGGCAGCGGTGGAATGACAACCATATGTTAGGACTTGACCCATTGTAGATTATTGACTATCCTCCAGTTCGTTGCAGGGTAAAAACTATGATCCATCAACAAATGAAAGCTATATTTAGTGATGATGCAATTTATGATGACCTGATTTTAAGGGATCTTCACTTTTATTCTTTAGGGCTTGACTTATTATATGATGGTCTTCCTTTGGTTTCCCGTCCATCTAATCTGCCACTATACTTCTGATAAATAGGTCTTTTTAAAATATCACTTTCATTAAACTGGCTTTTCTTGCCTTGCATGTCCTTCATATTCTGCTTCTGTCCTGTCTTTTCAGCCATTTCTCTCATTATCTTAATCTCATTTCAGTATTTATATCTATTAGATGGGATTGCTTTTGAAACCATTTAAAATAATAGTAGTGATTATAGGCATCCTTGTTCTTGTTCTTGGCTTTAGTGCAAATATTTGTAGTGTTTTGCCATTAAGTATTCAATTTTTGGTTGAAGGTTTGAGATTTATTTGTTTATTTTTTATTTAGGGAGGGAAGGAGGGGGCAGAGGGAGAGGGAGAGAGTGAATCTTAAGCAGGCTCCACGCCCCAGTGTGGAGCCTGATGCAGGGCTCCGATATCATGATCTGAGCCAAAATCAAGAGTCGGAGGCTTAACTGACTGAGCCATCCAGGCACCCCTGAGAGATATCTTTTTAAAAACTATTAATGAAGAGGGGCGCCTGGGTGGTTCAGTCGTTAAGCGTCTGCCTTCGGCTCAGGTCATGATCCCAGGTCTTGGGATTGAACCCCACATCGGGCTCCCTGGTCAGCAGGAAGCCTGCTTCTCCCTCTCCTGCTCCCTCTGCTTGTGTTCCCTCTCTCACTGTGTCTCTTTCTGTCAAATAAATAAATAAAATCTTTAAAAAATATATTAATGAAGAGGTACTTTTCTTTAATGTTATGAAGACCTTTCCATTGTTAAGGAATGTTTTAAAGTCAAGAATGTTGAGGGGTGCCTGGGTGGCACAGAAGCTAAGTGCCAGACTTGTTTTTGGCTGGGGGCCGTGACCTTGGTGTCATGGGATCGAGTCCCATGTCCAGCTTCTCACTCAGCACAGAGTCTGCTAAGGTTTCTCTCTCTCTCTCTTCCCCTCTGCCCCCCGCACTCCCTCTCTCTCAAATAAATAAATCAGTCTCTTAAAAAAAAAATCAAAGAATGTTGAATGATTTGATTAAATATACATTGAGGTCTTCATTGTGTACCATTCTCATTCCCTTTCCCCACCTCCTTATAATGCCTGCTATTTCTTTTTCCTTTAAGGCTCAGCTCACATCTTGCCTTTTTTTAAAAAATTCTTCCATTTACTCTTGTTTCTCTCTTTTTTTAATTAGGTGTCACATATTTTGGTAACTTTGGTTTTATTCCTTAGATAGATTTATAAACTCCTGGAAGACAAGGGACCATAACCTAATCCTCTTTTATATTCCCTAGTGTGAAGCTGGGAATATAACAGACACTCATCCCTTTTGCTTTACATTTTAAAAATGTAAATGTTTCAAACTTCCCAATATATGACAGCTCAGTATTGTTTATCCCTGTTGTACAACCTGACTTTCTTTTCCTTTTTTTTTTAAGATTTTATTTATTTATTTGACAAATAGAAACATAGGGAATACAAGCAGGGGTAGTGGGAGAGGGAGAAGCAGACTCCCCACCAAGCAGGGATCCTGATGCGGGGCTCGATCCCAGGACCCTGAGACCGTGACCTGAACCGGAGGCAGACATTTAACAACTGAGCCACCCAAGCACCCCAACAACCTGACTTTATGGGTTTCTTAAGTATGCAAAATAATTTTTTTTAAGTTTTTTTTTTTTTTTGAGAGAGAATGAAAGACAGCACGAGAGGGAAGAGGGTCAGAGGGAGAGGCAGACTCCCCACTGAGCAGGGAGCCCGATGTGGGACTCGATCCTGGGACTCCAGGATCATGACCTGAGCCGAAGGCAGTCACTTAACCAACTGAGCCACCCAGGCACCCTGCAAAATAATTTCTTACAGAAATATATTCTAAGTGGCTCTCACAGTTAAAATAAATATCTTTAAAAATTACTGTAGACTTTATATTAAAGTTAGAGGAAAAGGGAGAAAATGTTTTGGAAGTTGTACTGAGGAACTGAGGCAAAATCTCCCATCTGTTTGTTGACATCACTGATTTCTGATTATAGTAGGCTATGCAACTTTTTAAATGTCAGTCAGTAATATATGTATCATTAATTTGAAAAAGCATAATCAGAAGTATAGCCTAGTTAGTGTGAAATCATGTCATAATCATACCTTCATTTACCTTAGTTTTCAGTAAGGTTCTTTTTCTTAACAGGTTAAAAGATATAAAAAAGAAAACATAAGGGAGAAGATCAAAACTGATCTGTTCAATAGTGACTTCTGGGGGCACCTGGGTGGCTCAGTCGGTTAAGCGTCTGCCTTCGGCTCAGGTCATGATCCCAGGGTCCTGGGATCGAGCCCCGCATTGGGGCTCCCTGCTCAGTGGGGAGCCTGCTTTTCACTCTCCCTCCGTCGCCACTCTCTCTCTCTGTCAAATAAAATCTTTAAAGAAAAAAATACAGTGACTTCTGCTTTGTGGTTCCATAACTCAAAAAATTTTATCTAAATATGAGAATGAACAGTAATGCATATTTTTGTGTTTATTTTTGTTTTGCTTTAAAAAAAAAAAAAGTCCAACATAGTATACTTATTTAGTAGATAGTTTTGTTGCTCCTATGTGTGGAGAAGGAGGGGTGGATGTTACCTCAGACCCAGAGCTCTGCTGAAGAGCAGTGGTAACTAACAGGCCAGTATACCAGATATATATTCTTTTGCATAATGGTGAAGATGAGGGTCCACTCATACTCACCCTAATTTCATTTTCTTTTACTTCATCACTGCCAAGATAAGGTTTCATTGTGACCTCTTGCTGTGCTCATACTTATCCCAAGACTAGTAGTTGTTGAATCCTGATCTACCCTTACGAAGTAGGTACATCTTTTCAAGTGTGATAGTGAAGGATGATCATCGTAACCCTTTGTCAGGGCACATGTGGTTGGAGAGGTATAAGACCTGTGACCAATGGGCAGTTGTAGCATATTTAAGAAGTCATGTTACCTGTCTGAAACTTAGTTGATGTCCTATGGCAGCAGCTATGGAATGACCCTCAGTAGTGTCTCTGCTTGAAATGAACTTTATTCATCTTTTCCCCCAGTACTATGTAGTTCATCTTGATGTTTGTGTAAAATGGTGTAGCCTAGCTGGTGAGGGTCATCTGGAGCAGGGCACTAATGGTGACAGTATCCTTCTGGTGCTGTGAACTGGCATGCTTGATCCTGACTGGTTTTCTTTATTACCTTAACAGTGTGCCCTCATAACCCTGCAGACATTCCAGATTTATTGGGCCACTGCAGCCTTTTAGAACAAAGAACATTAACTCCATTGCTTTCCTAATTCCTGAACATGTAAACTCAGCCTTTTCAGTGTTTCTCTTTTAATGGGCTTGGTAAGAAAACATCTTACTCAGTTTGTCAGCTTTTGATTTAACCTTGTTTCTCCTCATATAGACAATGAATTTAAAGTAAAATACTTATAGAATTCACAGAACATTTTTATTCATCCTGAGAGTGCTAGAGTACATAGTTTGAAAAACACTGTTACTGTCACATTGGCTTCAAAAGACCCAAGTTTGATTCCTAGCTCTATCGCTTGCTAGCCAAAAGGCCAGTTAAATTCACTGAGCCTCTGTTCTTTATCTGTGAAAAACAGCTTCCACCTCAGTCTCCTCTAATGCATGCTCTGGAATTCCTTCTCCTCTGATTTAAATTTGTCGGAGATACTGGGGACCCTGAAGTATTTTGCTTTTATTGTTGGTGCTATCCAGTCTTTTAGAGTTGATACTGTTTAACTATCAGTTCATAGAATTTGTAGTAACTTTTTTTTTAAGATTTTATTTATTTATTTATTTATTTGAAAGAGAGAAAACACAAGCAGGGAGGAGGGGCAGAGGGAGAGGGAGAAGCAGACTCCCTCCTGAACAGGGAGCCTGATGCAGGGCTCGATCACAGGACCCTGGATCATGACCTGAGCTGAAGGCAGACACTTAACCAACTATCTGACTGAGCCACCCAGGCACCCCACATTTGGAGTAACTTTTAAAAATCTTACCTCCCTTTATAAGGGTTGGTAGTGGTGGGATGTTACAAGTGATATTACAGCTACAAAAATTCTCCTGGGGGATAAAAGAACAATGAAGAGAATGTAGGAAGTCAGCTAAAATGCTTAAAATCTAACCCTGGCATTTTAATAAACTTGGAGTTGTTTAGAAGGCAAACACAGATCTCACTCGTGATAGTTTCAAAGGATAACAGTATTTCCATATGTAAGCCTAAGCTCTGTGTAGCCAATTCTGTTTGTTCATAGATAAAAGTCCTTCATTTCAGTTCGTTCTTTCTATTTTAACCATTTGCTTTGTATATAGGGTTACCAGTTTGGGTCTACTCAGAATGATCTGTTACACTTATGTGTGAATTTTGCTTTGATTCCAGTGATTGGTTGCTTTTTTTCATCTCCTGAGACTTAATAGATTAATTAATTTTTAAAAAATATTTTATTTATTTATTTGACAGAGAGAGAAATAGAGCAGAAACACAAGCAGGGGGAGTGGGAGAGGGAGAGGGAGAAGCAGGCTTCCTGTCAAGCAGGGAGCCTGATGCGGGGATCAATCCCAGGACCCTGGGATCATGACCTGAGCCGAAGGCAGACGCTTAACGGCTAAGCCACCCAGGCACCCCTTAATAGATTAATTTAAGTCATGTGTATGAAGTTTCTTGGAGAGATGATTATAAACTTGTGCCTTGATGTCCACTTGTTTCAAAAGAGATTAAGTCTTCCATTCTTAATAAAACTGATGAAAATCAACTCTAGATTAACAACCAAAATTAGTAGCAAACTCCAGAAGCACAGTTAACTGTTAGATCCAAGAGATTCTTCAGTCTTTACTTACTCTTACTTAAGTGATAGTGGTATACCTTCCCTGGTAGAGGTTCCACATTCACTGGATTCAGCTATCCCTAATGGCATCAGACTCATTTAAACTTAAGTTCTAATTTTTTTTCTGTATTTTTGTATATATATCTTGCTCTTTGGTTGTTCTGTGTAGTGATACTATTAATGCCATGTGATACCTCTTTGCAAACTCTCATATATCATAGTGTTAACCAAGCATTTACCCTCATCTAATAAAAAGAGAATCCATTCCTGATATTCTCAAAACTCGCTGCTCTCGCCAACTCCAGTGTTTTACAGTACTCATTTGAAACCTTATTGTGGAATGGAATACTGAGGCCACTTGAAGTTCTGAAACTGCTTGCTAAAGTCGACAGGGACCTTTTAGTGCTTTTTAGACTGACTTTGACCTCTCACGTGTGTTTGTCACTGCTGTCCATCTCCATTTTTTTGAAGCTTCCTTCTCCATTGCCTTGCTCACATCTCTCTTGATTGTCTTCTCTTTATTTTATTTTTTTTAAGATTTATTTGTTTTAGGGAGAGAGAGCTCATGCGCATGAGTAGGGGGAGAGGGAGACAGACAGGGAGAGAGAATCTCCAGCAGACTCCCTGCTTAGGGCAGAGCCTGGTACAGGCTAGATCTCAGGATCCTGAGATCATGACCTGAGCCAAAACCCAGGAGTCGGACGCATCACTAACTGAGCCACCCAGGTGCCCCTTAGTTCTTTTTTTTTTTTTTTTTTAACATTGAAGAAATCTTATAAGAGAGTTAAGAATCTTGTTAAGATACTTCCAGGTATTATCTTCAGTGATGCTTTTCTTTATTCTTGGACTCCAGGTAATACTATGCCCCTACAGCTACCACAAATGCTGCAAATCCCCATTTGAATCCTTTTAATAATGCACCAACAAAGGAAACATTGTTTGCAAAGCCACCCATGTATCTCTAAGCTTCGTTGCAGTCCCATGGATCCCTTAGCCCTCATGCAACCAGCCTCTCCTGGACAGTTGCTAATGGTGTCCTGTCTACCTTCCATTGTTTATGATCTGGAAGTTCCAGTTTACTAGGGCCATGTTCATGCCCATGTCCGTGGGCCATGTCTGACAGCAATCTGACCTCTCACGACACTCAATAGTCAATCCTCCAGCCGGAGCCAAGCAGAAACGGAAGTTGTTCCCTGTCTTAGTTCTTAAGTATTGGTATCTGTCAAGGTTCCATCGGTTACTTTCTGGTCTCCTTTTTTGACTCTCATAATATACCTTCTTCTGAATTGTCTTTCACCACTTATGTGGTTTGAATCACTACTCCCTGATTGCTAATTTTCCCAAATTCTTTTCTTACATCAAGTCTCTCTCTCAAGCCATGACCTGTATATCTAATTACCTCTCATATCATGTATCTTTACTTAAATATCTTACAGCTATTTCAAGTCAGCAGGTTTAAAACTGAACTCATATTCTACCTCTTTTTCTTCTTGGTACTACAGTTCACTAGGAACTTGTGAATTAACTGTGTTCTCCCATCTCTCACATCTAGTCAGTTATCAAAACAAAAGTCTAGTGGTTAAAAGTGTGATTCATTTTTGGCTTCAAGGATTTGGGTGTAGGGATTTTTAAAGAGCAGTATAGGCTTTTATTTTTAATATTTATTTATATATTTTAGAGAGAGTGTGCAGGGGCTGGGGATGCAGAGGGAGAGGGAGAGAGAGCCTTAAGCAGACTCTGCACTGAGCACAGAGTCTGATGCAGGGTTCGATCTCACGACCCTGAGATCATGACATGAGCTGACACCAAGAGTTGGACGCTTAACTCACAGTGCCACCCAGGTGCCCCATTATAAGTCCATTTTTAAAGCACTTATAAAAAAATACAATATATGGAAATATATAAAAATGGAACCACTCTAATGAAAGGAGGGAGGTGCAGAGTTCCACCTGCTTAGCCAGTTTCTTCCCCAGCCACTCAGTAAATGTTTTTTAGAATTATTATCCTAGAGGGATGCTTGGGTGGCTTGGTCGGTTGAGCGTCTGCCTTCAGCTCGGGTCATGATCCCAGGGTCCTGGGATTGAGTCCCACATCAGGCTCTCTGCTCTGTGGGGAGCCTGCTTCTCCCTCTGCCTTTCTCTCTCATGAATAAATAAATAAAATCTTTAAAAAAAATTATTATCCTAGATTATTTTACTACTTGCTAGTTTTGTGGCCTCGATAAGACAATCTGCCAATATATAATATAGGGTAATATACTTTTTTACCTAATTTGGCAGGATTGTTTTAGGATCAAAAGAGATAGTGAATGTTGTTTTTTAAATTGTATTTAACATTTTATAAAAAGTATAAATGTGACAAAACTATAATGAGGTGCTGCTTTATGCACATTTGTAATCACCTGCATCTTTCTAATTCATTGCATTTGCCACACAACATTTTTTTATTTTATTTTTTTTAAAGATTTTATTTATTTATCTGACAGAGAGAGACAGACAGCGAGAGCAGGAACACAAGCAGGGGGAGTGGGAGAAGGAGAAGCAGGCTTCCTGTCGAGCAGGGAGCCCGATGCGGGGCTCGATCCCAGGACCCTGGGATCATGACCTGATCCGAAGGCAGACGCCCAACGACTGAGCCACCCAGGCGCCCCACACAACATTTTTTTAAAATGCAGATGTCGAGGGGCGCCTGGGTGACTCAGTCTGTTGAGCATCTCACCGTTTATCTGGGCTCAGGTCATGATCTGTGGGTCATGAGATCGAGCCCTGTGTTGGGCTCCACACTCAGTAGGAGTCTGCTTGAGTTTCTTTCCCTCTACTCCTCCCCCTGCTCATGCACACTCCCTCTCTGTCTCTCAAAAAAGTAAATAAATCTTTAAAAAAAATACTAAAATGCAGATGTTGGGTTAAGCTACATAGAATATAGAAATATTGCAGAAGTTTTAAAAATTTAACATCTAGTCCACTTTTTATAAAAGTTACATAAGCAGAGGGGGCACCTGGGTGGCTCAGTTGGTTGGGCGACTGCCTTTGGCTCAGGTCATGGTCCCGGAGTCCTGGGATCGAGTCCCACATCGGGCTCCCAGCTCAGTGGGAAGCCTGCTTCTCCCTCTGACCCTCTCCCCCTCTCATGCTGTTTCTCTCTCGCTTGCTCTCTAATAAATAAATAAATAAATAAATAATCAAAAGTTACATAAGCAGAATCAAAGGATAAAAACTTGGGTTTTTTTTTTAAGTCGGTAAATACTAATCCAAATGTTTGACAAGTAAAGATGGTAAAGGGATGACATAACTCTTGATAGGAATATAAATTGGTATAACTCTGGGGAGCAATTTTTCAGTAGCTATCAAAATGTCCTAAAAATGTATATAACTTTTGTCCTTGTTCAGTCTACTCTAATGAATGCTGTAAACTGGGTGGCTTATTAATAACAGATATTTCTTTCTTTTTTTTTAAGATTTTATTTATTTATTTGACAGAGAAAGAGTGAGAGAGGGAACACAAGCAGGGGGAGTGGGAGAGGGAGAAGCAGGGAGCCCAATGTGGGGCTCGATCCCAGGACCCTGGGATCATGACCTGAGCTGAAGGCAGATGCTTAATGACTGAGCCACTCAGGTGCCCCCAGAGATTTATTTCTTAGGGTTCTAGAGGCTGGGAAGTCCAAGATCAAAGCATTAGCAGATTTGGTGTCTGGTGGTGCTTGCTTCCTAGTTAACATTCTCTTTTTATAAGGGCATTAAATTCCATTCATGAGGGCTCTGCCCTCATGACCTAAGCACCTCCAAAGGGCCCATCTCCAAATACCATCATATTAGGTTTCAACATAAGAATTGGTGGCGGGGAGGAGGATGACATACACACATTCAATATGTAGCATCTTTTGACTCTAATGTAAAGATGTGAGAAAGGCTTTGTATGAATGTTTATTTGCAACATTGTTTAAAATGATGAAAAATTAGAAACAACCTGAAAGTCCAACAGTAGGTAATTGCGTAAATAAAATTTGGTACATCTACATCATAGAATATTGTGTTTGAATATTAATAGCTATAATGTTAGAGATGAATATTTACTGACCAGGGAAGAGTTTCATGACATGGTGAACAGATTAAGTTACTTGATAAAAAGCCATACAGAGGTTCCTGGGTGGCTCAGTTGGTTGGGCAGCTGCCTTTGGCTCAGGTCATAATCTCAGCAGTCCTGGGATGGAGGCCGGGCTCCTTTCTGGGGGTTGGGGGGAAAGTCTGCTTCTTCCTCTCCTTCTGCCCCTCCCCCTGCTGGTGCTCTGTCTCTCTCTCTCAAATAAATTAAATTCTTGGAAAAAAAGGCCATATATAATGCATCCATGGCGATGTGAATTTATTGGCAAAGAACATGGTATGAGATGACTATACGGAAGGGTTAGCAGTGGTAATCTGAAAATGTTGGGACTTTTTTTTTTTTTTTTTAAGATTTTATTTATTTATTTGACAGAGAGAGAGAGAGAGAGAGCACAAGTAGGCAGGCAGGCAGGCAGAGGCAGAGGGAGAAGCAGGCTCCCCGCTGAGCAGGGAGCCCGATGTGGGGCTCGATCCCAGGACCCTGGGATCATGACCTGAGCCGAAGGCAGACGCTTAACCGACTGAGCCACCCAGGCGCCCCGGGACTTTTTTAATAAGGAAAAGGAATAGTTGGTTTGCATTTTTCTCCTTTTACTATTCTTTTCTGGAAAAGTACCACCATTTATCTATCTTTACAGAAAGTAAGTTCTTTAAGATAATAATTGTTATAATTTGTCCATGTATTACATATATATATGTATTATTTCTTATATGAGCTTCAGAGTTGTAAGCTGTGTGCTGTGTCTTCAGGCAAAGTTTCAGGCATTAGGGTTTGACCCTGAGGTAAGAATGGAGCTAGGTAGGAACATTAAATATTTGCAAGTACTATATATAATTTGTTTACCCTTGACATTTTTAAAGAAAAAAATAAAGCTAAGAAATAGATATGTTTTTTAACTTGTTTCCCTTATTATTTGGGATATTCTAACCAAGGGAAATTTACTTTTGTTGAAGGTTTGTAACACAGGCTCTGACAACACAGTATTTGATGGAATATTTTGAGAGATCCATTGCCTTCCTATTTTGTATTGTTTCGGAAGGCCCAAGTAGAACTACTTGGAAATTAAGACGAAATAGATTTCAGCTCCATGTAAAGAAGACACTTCTTATGAATCAAGTTATCCATTAGTAGGACAGGCCAGAAGGTACAGGCTGTGTGATATGAGCAGCACACAGAGACAGACTCAAAATAATAGTAAGAATTTATCTTTCCTCAGCCCCCATTTTCATGAATGTGATGTGCTTGACCCTGTTATCCATTGGTTACTATGCTTTAATCTTTGGTATGCTAATAATTACCTGGAATATTAAGTGTTTGATGTAATTCCCTATTATCTTTCTCCACCGTTTGTTTTACTTTTAACATGCCATTGAATTAAAACTTGATTCCACCAATTCTACAATACTACTAGAGTGTGTTTTTTTCCTAAAGCATTAGGTGGGCAGTGGCCTTGATAGGGTAGTCATAGGAGCATTGTTTGTGGTAGTAAAAGCATATGTCTATAATGGAATACAATATATTTTTTTAAAGGCAAATTTATGTCTGCTGGTAAAGAATGATGGCTTAGATTGAGTTTATGTGACGGTGTAAGAAACAAATATTGATTATCTCTAGAAGACTATGCAGGAATTTGTGTGTTTAGGTAGATTCTGAATATACAAAAACACTGATTAAGTGGTTACCTTAGGAATGGAATATGAGGGGTCAGTGGTAGAAAGGATATTTTATTGTGTACTTATTATATATTTAAGTTTTGTTTAACCTTGCATATATGTTAACTTTTTAATTAAATTACAATGTTTTAAAGGAAATCCTAAACAGCTGTTTCTGTCACAGTGGTACTTAAGGCTCAGAAAAGTTGATAGACACATTGGAATAGGTTGCTTTAGGAGGGGAGGTAGCTGATTTTCTCTTTGAAAGATTATAAGGACAGCATGAAGAGGCACCTGCTAATTGAGCTTTTCTAACCTTTGAATTTTCTAATTCTAAATAAATGTCTCATTCTATGATATACTAAGTTTAGAGCTTGTGCCCTTTTTTCACCCATTCTAATGGTTAAAATTATCTCTGATATTAAATACTTATTAATTATAATTTATCAGAACAATTTTCTATGTAAAACTAAATTTCAGTTGCTAGTCCTTGAGCGTCTGCTAGCATAACAAGTAGTAAAGGAAGGCTGAATGTAAACATGAACAAAATGATGATTACTGTCACAAATCACTAGCTGTTCTATAAGCTGTATCTTGACCCGCAGAGTCCCCTCATCTTATAAGGTAAGCAATACATTAGAAACTTACAACTAAAAGCTCAAGAATAATGTTTTAATATTATGGATGTACTATGACAGGACTAAATGTTTTAGAGGCTTTGGGGGAGGGTTCCTTTTTTTATGAAATACTTGTGTGATTTGGAAGGGAATACTTTCAAAAGAGTGTTTTAAGATTTATGAGATTTTAAATAAAATATTTAACATCGAAATCAGATTTTGTGGGGTGCCCAGGCAGCTCAGTCGGTTGAGCATCTGACTCTTGATTTTGGCTCAGGTCATGATCTCAGGGTCATGGGATCGAGCCCCACGTAGGGCTCCATGCCCACTCGGTGCAGTCCCCTTGTCCCTCTCCCTCCCCCTCTGCCTCTCCACCTGCTTGCACATGCTCACTCTCTCTTAAATAAATGAATAAATAAAATTTTATTTAAAAATCAGATTCTGTTAGAAGTCATTTGAATTTGTTTTCTTTCAGAAATCGAGCTATAGCAGATTATCTTCGTTCAAATGGCTACGAAGAGGCATATTCAGTTTTTAAAAAGGAAGCTGAATTAGATATGGTATGTTCGCCTTTTTACAGTTATTCGTGGTATAGCTAATAAGTGGATTTTACTCAAGTATCAGTATTGAACAGTCATGTCAATTATTCACAAATGCTATCATTTGTTATGTGGTTCTTTGGCCCTAGGTTTTCACCCCCACCTTTTTGTATAATCATATATTTAGTAACATTTGGGCCTAGGTGAATGGTCTGTATGCCTTAAACAATGTAGTTGAGCCATTTTTCAAAAGGTTCTCATTTTTTTTCCTCTAGAATGAAGAATTAGATAAGAAATATGCTGGTCTTTTGGAAAAAAAATGGACATCCGTTATTAGATTACAAAAGAAGGTATCTACGTCTTCTTTCTTTAAAGTCACTGGTACTCAGAGTGTTCTTATATAAACTTTCTGAAAATATTAATATCAATTAGTCTGCATTAATTAATAATTATATTTATTCTTGAAAGGCAAATAAAAGTCATTTTTATGCATTAAAAAAAACTGACCTAGACAGGTCTTTGCCTAATACATGCTAACTCATGCAACCCAAATGTTGGCTCCAGTGAATATACATAACCCTGACTTGAAAGAATTGATAATGAACGAACTCATTTGTGCATTTAGATTGGAAGAAAGCATGGAGCCAGTATGAAGCTGGGGAAAGAGCACTAAAGTGTGCACTTAGAGAAGTCATTTTCATCTCTGAGCTTTTGTTTTTATCTGTAAAGTGAAGGCAACAAATAATACTCTGGTCCTAAAATTTATACTTTCAGTAGGCAAAGTTAGAATAAATAAATAACATTCTTTAACATGAGTTAATCCATAAAAAGCTCTTAGAAAAGTTGCATAGCACATACATAATGTCAGCTTTTATTGCACTGCTTTTCCTCTAATTAGTAGATAGAAACTGAAATTTTTTTAGTTAAGTAGTTGATACAGTCATAGTTTTTCTCAAGTTTCAGTTTTGTCACACTAATAAAATTTTGGGTAGTATATTACAAAGATCTTTTCAATTAAATTTGATGAATGCTTTGTAAATTGCTGAAATTTTTTCAAGTATCCTGCATAAACAGATGCAAACTAAAGGCAGTTTTTAAAAATATCAAATATATTACTTTTATTGGAATCCATCTATATATAACCGTGTTCCTTCTCAAGGTTATGGAATTAGAATCAAAACTAAATGAAGCAAAAGAAGAGTTTACGTCGGGTGGGCCCCTTGGTCAGAAACGAGACCCAAAAGAATGGATTCCCCGTCCACCAGAAAAATATGCGTTGAGTGGTCATAGGAGTCCAGTCACTCGAGTAATTTTCCATCCTGTGTTCAGTGTTATGGTCTCTGCTTCAGAGGATGCTACAATTAAGGTAATTTTTTCAAAAAAATTAAAAATGTTAAAAGCAGATTAAAGTTAATTGGGTATAAGGGAAAAAATGATCCTGAAAATGCAGACTTGTACAAGACAGGAAAGACAGGAGTTTGTAGCTCCTGAGAGGCAAGCTGCCAAGTAAGTTTACTGATGAATTTGAGAAAATAGGGTGTCACTGATTTAGTGTGGGGCCATAGGTCACCTAGTACTTGAATAATTTTTGTTTTTGGAGAATGAAGACATAAGTGTACCTTGCTTTTAAGCAGAGATGATAGATGAAAATACAAGGTTACAACATGAGTACTTCAGGGAATGAATATATTCTGCAAAAGAATTCAGCAGGGGACTTGTTCAAATTGGGCTCTCCTTGATGTATTTTAAATACTGGCTTTGATTCCAAACAGTAGTTCTCTCCAGGGGTGTGGGGATATAGAAGGTTTTCACTTTATAAGTTATGTATTTCTCTCATTTTTGTATTTTTTACAGTAAGTATATACATTTTAATGTTTTATCTTTTAATCCAGAAAAAAGTTGTTTTTATAATTTTATAATTCCCTTTGATCCAGACACAATACAGTAACAGTTATATAAACTACCTGCAGAAAGATAAGTAAAATATAGTTAAAAGGTTTAGGTAGGTTTTTCTCTTTTAAGGCTTTTTCCAGATTAAGTTCTAGAGGGAGAGGGAGAAGCAGGCTTCCCATGGAGCAAGGAGCCTGATGCGGGGCTCAGTCCCAGGACCCTGGGATCATGACCTGAGCCGAAAGCTGAGAGACTGAGCCACCCAGGCGCCCCTAAGTTAACAGACTGAGCCACCCAGGCGCCCCTAAGTTCTAGATTTTAAAAAGTTTCATTTATAGAGGTATAATTAAGAAAACATGAGCAGGTTGTTAAGCCTATATCGCCTAGCAGTCGTCCAGTTTAAAATACTGTAATGACTTAAATGTGACTCTACTTAATTTGTTCTTCAAATTAAACATTGTTTTATATTTTCCTAATGTGGTTTCTTTCTTTAGTTTCTAAATCAGTGGCTTCCTTCCATCCCATGGGCTGGTGATCCATGGGGTGGGCTGCAGAGTAATTGGAAGAGAGTCTTAAATCATATGTGTACCATGTAGTCTGAAATGATTACATACCTAATACATTAACCAGTGCTTTCTCTTTTTTTAAGATTTTTTTTTTTTTTTTTAGAAAGAGAGAGAGCACGAGAGGGAAGAGGGTTAGAGGGAGAAGCAGACTCCCCGCTGAGCAGGGAGCCTGATGTGGGACTCGATCCCGGACTCCAGGATCATGACCTGAGCCGAAGGCAGTCGCTTAACCAACTGAGCCACCCAGGCGCCCCAACCATTGCTGTTTTTCAAATATATGTAGACATGTATTTAAATTATTGATTTCATGATAGTTTTGTGTACTGTAAAAACTGTACTGCTGTCATGAGGCTTAAGGGTGAATAGATTAAAAACCCAGTCTTAATTATTGATTTTACAGCAGTGGTATAAAAGCATAAACAAAACTGTAAATGTGCCATCTTAAAATATACCTATTGAGTGAACTTCAAAATATTACAAATCAGGGTGCCTTGGCTGGCTCAGTTGGTAGAGCACGCAACTCTTGATCTCAGGGTGGTGAGTTCAGGCCCCATGTTGGGTGTGGAGCCTACTTAAAAAAATAAAATAAAATGTTAAAATTGGAAGTTTTAAAATTTCTTTGTATAATAATCATACCATATATCTCAGCAACTACTTACTAGTTCTCCCTTCCATTTACTCTTTATTTAATGTGTGTACACGTGGTGGTTTCATTAATGAAAATCATTTGTATTTAGTTTCGATTCTTTTTTTATTAAATTATTTTAGAAATAGATTTCTTTGTTTCTGATGAATCATTTTTAATGATTTTATGCTAGTTCTGTTTATATGTGGAGGCTTTATATAGGGGAGTTAATGCTCTTGGTTAGAGTCCTGACCCCATCATTCAAAATTAATGTGATCATGGGCAGATTAACTTTTTGTGCTTCTCTTTCCTCATCTATAAAATGAAGATAATTAATACTTATCTCTGGGGCTTTTGATAGGATTAAATGAGTTAATATGTAGAAACTGCTTAAAACAGTACTGGACAGACACTAGAGGAGTACTTGGTGCCAGCAGTGTTTCAGTACCATGAACAAACTTTCTTCCTTTGGACGTTTTATGTCATTTCCAGTCATCTACTATCATAAATAATGTTCTTTTCATTTTTACCCATAAAGCTTTTTTTCCTCTCATTAAATTAACTCTGTGTATATTTTTGGGAATTAAAAAAACTTTTTCTACTCTCCTTCCATACTTTTATTATTCAGTTGTAGTAAAACCTAGGTGATTGCTAAATGAAGATTGTGATAGAACTACTTTCCCAAAAACTCAAAGGAGAACATAGAATTTTTTGTAATTTTGTGACTGTCTTGGACAAAGTGCTTGATATGTTTAAGGCTCAATTTTCTTATTTTTTGGGAATACAATTCTTTGGCTTAAAATTAAGTAATGTGTACATAACATATTAGCAGTATAGTGCCTGAGAGATTTAGGTAGATGGTAAGGGCCCAGTAAAATGTAGTTAATGGTAACAGAAGTTTTTATTATATTATTTCCCTTGTGCATCTGGTAAATACAACAGATTTATTCCTTTTATAGTAATTCATTTACATCATCAACCTTTAATAATTTAGGGAAAATGTAGGATAGATATTTGAAATAGTTCATAACGGTATTTTGAAATGTTATTTCTTTTTCTTTTTTTCTTTTTTTAAGATTTAATTTTTAAGTAGTCTCCACACCCAATGTGGGGCCCAAACCCGAAACCCTGAGACCAAGAGTCGCACATTCCACTGACCTAGCCAGTCAGGCACCCCTTGAAATGTTATTTCTGATTGTCATGTAGAGTATTCTTAAATATTTTTAAAAATGAACAGCAAACAAAACTGAAAAATACATTCAACAAATGAAGCAGATGAAGGACTGCCAAACTTTTTTTTTTAACTTTTTTTTTTTAAGATTTTATTTATTTATTTGACAGAGCACAAGCAGGGGGAGTGGGAGAGGGAGAAGCAGGCTCCCCACTGAGCAGGGAGCGTGATGCAGGGGCTCGATCCTGGGACCCTGAGATCATGACCTGAGCCGAAGGCAGATGCTTAACTGACTGAGCCACCCAGGTGCCCCAGGACTGCCAACTTTTTATAGAGTTCAAAACAAATGTGAAAAGTAATCATTCTCAATAGAAAATTGAACTGTGGAGTGTAAACAGACAATTCATAGAAGAAGAAAAAATGGCTTACCAACAGTAAAAAAAGTTTTGGCTTTGCTACTAATAGTAGAAAAAGTGCATATTAATATTACAGTATATCTCAAATCTGTCAGTATATTTTACTTCTTAGATGAGAATTCCCAGTGGTGATAAGAATTTAATGAATCAGGCATTCTCATTACATTTGATACAGTCTTATGAGAGAACAATTTAGCAGAAGGGCTTAAAAAGTCTATACTTTTTGACCCAAAATTCTTTTTCACCATCTGACCTAATATTGCAAAATGAGGACAGATATTTTTCAATATTCAAAGATTTTCATTTATATAATGTTTTCTATGATAATGAAAAATTGTAGGGCACCTGGGTGGCTCATTCGGCTGAGTTGTCTGACTCTTGATATCAGCTCAGGTCATGATCCTCAGGGTTGTAAAATTAAGCCCCTTGGTGGGCTCTGTGCTGGGCATGGAGCCTGGTTAAGATTCTCTCTCTCTCTCCTTCCCTTCCCCCACAAAAAATTTAGCTAACAATAGGAATTCCTTTAAAAAAAGATGTTTGCCCCAAAAAGGCAGGGGGAGGGGTGCGCAGCACATGGCTGGCTCAATGGGTGGAGCATGCAATTTTTGAGCCCCGCATTGGGTGTAGAGATTACTTAAAAATAAAATCTTTTAAAAAAAAAATGTTTGCCAAGTCTTTAATGGCATGGAATAATACTTGTGGTGAGAAGCAGAGAAGAAATGGGATAATGAAGTATACACAGTCATTATACTTAAAAATAGCATAGAAAGAATGGAAAAACCATTCCTTTGGTAGGATAGTGGTTATTTTTATTGCCTTTAGATAAGTACATTATAGCTTATCATGAGCACTTATTTTTATAATCATACAAAAGGTAAATAGCAAGTAAAGGAAAAATAAAATTAATTCTTATTAATTCTTGATATTTGTAAACTAACATTAAAATGCCTTGTTCACCATCTATGAAGAGAGACAGTTCATTTTCTGAGTATATTTATTTTAGAGAAAATGCTATAGTGTTCTTTGACAAATGCATGGAAAGTTAACTGAAACTGAACTGCAAGATCACAGCTTATTTTTAGTATGTAAAATATTCATCTGAACTTTTGGTGTCATTAGATAACTAAATGGAACAAAAATCTTACAAAAAAAGAAAGCAACTGACAGTATTATACCATTCATGAACGCATATGCAAAATCCTTAACAAATTATAAGCAAATTAAATCCAGCAATTTATAAAAAGGTTAATTAATACAACCCAAGTAGGGTTTATCCCAGAGTGCAGAATTGGGAAAATCAATCAGTATGATACACCACATCAATAAAAAAACATAATGGGTTCTGAAAATGCATCTGTGACAAAATTCCAGCCTTCATTCATGATAATAGCTCACAGCAAGCTAGGAAGGGAGCTTCATTAAGCTGATAAAAGGTTAAAAGGTATCTGAGCATAATTAATGGTGGAAAACAGTGCTTTCCCCCTGAGATCAGGAACCAAGGCCAGGATGTTCAGTTTCAACCACTTACATTCATGTTTGTAAAAGAGTGCCTTGTCAGTGCAGTAAGGCAGAAAAAGAAATAAAAGGCAAACAGATTGGAAAAGAAGAAATGAAACTGTCTTTACTTGCAGACATGATCATCTATGTAGAAAGCCCAAAGAATCTACCAAAAAGCTACTAGAACTACTCTGGATACAGGGTTACTATACAAAGGGTCATTGTATTTCTATAAACCTAGCAATGAATAATTTGAAAATTGAAATTTTAAAATGCCACATAGTAGCATCAAAAAACCCCAGGATACTTAAGGATAAATCTAACAAAATATGTGCAAAATTAGAAATCACTTCTATGTAGAAGTACTTGAATATATGGTAAGAAAAAATCTGTTTATATTGAGAAGGGTATATACATTTTCTGGAAAAGAAATATTTTTTAGAAGATAGTTTACTTTTCTTAGGTGAGTTTTTTATGTAGTTGTGATCACATGTAATTTTGTGTTCTTTTTTATGTAACAAGTTCCTTATAATTGCAGGTCTTAACATCTACTTAGCCATACCCCTCATGTTTCCCCTAACTGTTTCCAAGTTTTCGAAATGCATTTTCTAAGTTTCTTTAAATTGGTTGGTATATACCCTACTGCAGGTAAATTTGAACCTACCATCGGAAGAATGGAATCAGTCATTTGATTTTAGAGCATATAATTGGTGTCGGGTAGATTGAACTTCAGACTAGCATTTGACCACCAGAGTGAAAGTTTAGTATGTTCTTGAGGTCTGTTTCTAATATTTATTCTTTTTTTAATAAAGATTTTATTTACCTGTTTATTTATTTATTTGAAAGAGAGAGAGAGAGAATGAGAGCGCGCTCGAGGGGAGGAGCAGAGGGATAGAGACAAGCAGACTCCGCACTGAGCGCGGAGCCCAGTGTGGGGCTCAGTTCCACAACCCCGATACCATGACCTGAGCCGAAATCAAGAATCGGATGCTTAACCATCTGAGCCACCCAGGCACCCCTAATATTTATTCTTGATAGCTTATTATGTCTATTATCTTAGAAGAATTATCTTTAAAAAATGTGTCCGTGAATTCCCATTTTTGCATCAAAATGATAAATCTGTTCATGGACAGTAACATCTTGTGAAGTCTTTCCTTGCCTCTTAGGTGTCTGAGCTCTGCTTGTCTATTAGATTAAGCACTCTTTATTGTCCCCTAATATTCTACATATAGATGCCTTTCATAACTGCCCTCAAAACTTTTGTCTTTAAATTTACTTGTTTACATGTCTGTTGTCTCCTGTCAGACTGGGAAGAGACTTTGTCTGTCTTTTGGCTTTATATACCTACTCACTAGCATAATTAGGTATATGGTAGATAATGTGGTACTAGAAGTCTGGTTTAATAATTATAACTTCAGTTTTCTCTGTACAGAAAAGACCAATTTATACTTGACGTGCTGTTTCTAAGACAGCTCTCTGTCATTTGCTCATACTAGTGTGCTGAGTGCTGATGTGAAATGAGAAGGGATGGGGTGATGTTAACTAAGTTTCTGATCATTTGACAGGTGTGGGATTATGAGACTGGAGATTTTGAGCGAACTCTTAAGGGACATACAGACTCTGTACAGGATATTTCATTTGACCACAGTGGCAAGCTTCTGGCTTCCTGTTCTGCAGATATGACCATTAAACTATGGGATTTTCAGGGCTTTGAATGCATCAGAACCATGCACGGTAAGGGGTAGAAGATAGTATTTTGATATTGATTTGCAACATCACATTCCAGAGAAAAGAATATTGTTTTCTGATAGTGTGCAGTCCCCTACATTTAATCCTTATTGTATCAGTGGAAGAGTATATGATGTCAATAGCCCATGGATAAGCCACAGTAGTTGAGAATTGTTTCAGTTATGAGGTTTTAAGTATCTCCTAGTACTGGTTTATATAAAATACTTAATTCATTTTCAGGAATATTTTTGAATAAGAAAAACTGCTGGGACATCTGTCTTCAAGAAAGAAAGAAAATGGGGATTGGTTTTGTTTTGTTTTGTTTTTCATTTTTCTCACTTGAGAAACTGAAGTCCAGAGCAAATAGGTATAGTAAAAGCTGGAACCTAGCATTTCTTGCTCATTTTATAATGCTCCACATACACTGTAGTCTCAATGTTAGGTGGTTTTCCTGGGTCTTGTCGTAGAGACTATTCTCTGAGTCAGTTTGGCCTTGTTGAAAGAACATGGGCTTTGGAATCAGGTATCTGGGTTCAAATTCCTTCTTGTTTACTTGTGGCATTGGGAAATTTCAACCTCTTTCATCTGCAAGATAGAGGTCGAAGGCAGTCGCTTAACCAACTGAGCCACCCAGGCGCCCCATCTGCAAGATAGAGGTAATAATACCTGTCATAGGATTGTTGTGAGGATAAAATGAAATCGTATACATGAATCATCTTGGTTTAGTACATGGCACATAGAAGATGCTCACTAAGGATTTTTGTTGTTTCTTTGAACATGATAAAATTTGAATGTTCGGATTTTACATAAGGAACACATGCTGTGTTGGTAATAAAAGGGGTTTTTTATTTATTTTAAGATTTTATTTATTTATTTGACAGAGAAAGACACAGCAAGAGAGGGAACACAAGCAGGGGGAGTGGGAGAGGGAGAAGCAGGCTTCCCACTGAGCAGGGAGCCTGATGCGGGGCTCGATCCCAGGACCCTGGGATCATGACCTGAGCCGAAGGCAGATGCTCAACAACTGAGCCACCCGGGCGTCCCTAAAAGGGGTTTTTTAAATAGATAATCCAGTGATGTAAGCTATGTGATTAGATAGTATAATTTGAAGGGTGTTTTTCCCCCAAATTAAGTGGGAAACTTGCCAGTTAAAGGAATTCTTTCGTAAAAGAATTGAATCCTTTCGTAAAATCTGGTGTTTATGTTTCTTTGAGTAGCCTGTATCTTGTTGTTGTGACTTTAGTGAAGAAGGGGAGTGGGAGATAAGGCTTCCAGTTATGGAATGAGTAAGTCAAGGGACTAAAAGGCACAGCATGAGGAATAGAATAGAGTGAACAGTATTGTACTGGTGTATGGTGGCAGATGGCAGCTACACTTGCAGTGAACATAGCATAGTGTATAAACTTGTCGAATCACTGTGTTGTACAACTGAGACTAATGTAACGTGTGTCAACTATACTTAAATTTAAACAATTTTTTAAGAAGGAGTTCTTTCCAACCATTGTATATTCCTTAAATAATGATATTTATGAGGATCCTCTAGGGCATTTTCCACACAGAATAGCTAATTAGGAATGTGAATAATGCATATAGAATAATGCATTTTTTCCCCAAGGACATTTAACTTTCAACCATTATTTTAAATATGGAACCAAATCTCCATTTTTCTTCTTTCTGTTTAGCTTTGTAAATCTTATTTCCAATCTATACTGTATCCTAGAATATAAAACATGGAAATTTTTGTGTTTCTAGTGTTCATATATAAACATTCAGCATATTAATATATTCAAATGCTGATGATACTGATGACTTGTGATGTTAAAACAGTTGTACAGGTTGAAATTTAATCATAAATTGAGCTAGCTACTTAATTCATTATGGATTGTTTTATTAAGTTGCTAATTCCTTAACTCGTGTGTGTAAATCCAAGTTTCTTATCAAATTTATATAAAGCCCAGTATATTTAAAGTTGCTGCGATATTTGAAATCTCATGGTAAACTGAGGTTTAATTGCTCTTGGTGATGTAGCACTTAATATGTTGCTGTGTTATGTGTTTTAGGCCATGACCACAATGTTTCTTCAGTAGCCATCATGCCCAATGGAGATCATATAGTGTCTGCCTCAAGGGATAAAACTATAAAAATGTGGGAAGTGCAAACTGGGTGAGTAGGTTTGGTTGAAAAGGTGTCAGCTAAAGAGATATTAAACAACCAAAATGTGTTCTGAACCAATTATTTTGACTTTAAACCAGAATGATCATGGTGCTGGTTGTGTTATATACTTTAAAACGAGATTTTAATCTCTAAATATGTTTCCCAAAAAGGAACAGGAGAATTATAAAATAACTTCCCTGTCCTTGAGAGCCATTTTCTATGCAATGGCTTATTTTTTTTTTTTTAAGATTTTATTTATTTATTTGAGAGAGAGTGCAGAGTGAGAAAGAGAGCGCGTGAGTGCATGGCAGGGGGCAGGGGGAGAGGGAGAAGCAGGCTCCCCACTGAGCAGGGAGCCCTACAATGCAGGGCTCCATCCCAGGATGCTGGGATCATGACCTGAGCCAAAGGCAGATGCTTAACCGGCTGAGCCACCCAGGCGCCCCCAGTGGCTTATTTCTCTGTGGTCTTTTCTGTGGGTTGAAATAAAACGTAAATAACATTTGTGCAGGTATTCCCTTATTAGGCTGAGTTTGGTTGTGCTTAGTTAGAATGACACATGATTGTTATCATAAAACCTTAACCTACTACTAGTTTTACCCAGATTAGTAGAGTGTGCCTTTTTCCCAGCAAGGCTATAAATATTTTTGTTAGGTTTATTGTGTGTGTTTAGTTCTGGAAGATTTTATTTCTCTCTATATTTTACCTTCTAGAATGTGTTGATTGGTTAGCTCCTTAATGATACTCCCATCAGCACATTTTGATTGATGTTTGATTTTCCAGCCTGTCCCCATCTTTTATTAACTGTGAATGTACATTTATTCTGTTGACTTGCATGTGATTACTCTAACTTGGTGCCAACCTCTTCATTCCAGTGCATAGCTAGTTTTATATTGCTTCTGGGAAGTAGCCCAATAATTGCCATTCACAGTGTAAATTATTACTTACTTCGACAGCTACTGTGTGAAGACATTCACAGGACACAGAGAATGGGTACGTATGGTGCGGCCAAATCAGGACGGCACTCTGATAGCCAGCTGTTCCAATGATCAGACTGTGCGCGTATGGGTCGTAGCAACAAAGGAATGTAAGGCTGAGCTTCGAGAACATGAGCATGTGGTAGAATGTATTTCCTGGGCTCCAGAAAGCTCATATTCTTCCATCTCTGAAGCAACAGGATCTGAGGTATGTGATTTATATGTCATTGCATGATTTTATTGATGATATCAGAACCTTAGGTAACTTTTCTGATTCTCAGTTTTAGGGCAGTTAACGCATTGACAAATCTGCATCCCAAAATTCTGATCTTGAAACTTTTTACTCTTTCGAACTTGCAGAAGTATTTATATTTTTTAACCAGTGATGATTATTGTCAGCTGACCCTTGACTTGTGGTGAGGATGGTAGATTCTCCTGAAGAGTAAAAGTGGTCATTAAATTTATCAGAAATGTCATTGTTAGTATACCTATGCAAAGTAAAACTTAATGGGAGAAGTTAAAGTTATCTTTTAGAAGAATTGCCTTTAATGAACATAATTATTTTATTAAAAATTTCTGGTGGAATACAATTCAGTCCTTAAATATTTATTTTAAAGAATATTTCATATGGAGTCCTCTTGATATTCTTGATCACTAGAAGCACTGAGTCTGGAGTTTTATTTATTTGGTTGTTTGTTTCAAATTTTTATTTTAATCACCTGGTGCTCATCACAGGTGCACTCCTTAATGCCCATCACCTATTTCCCCCATCCTCCCACCCTCCTCCCCTCTGGTAACCATCAGTTTGTTCTCTATAGTTAAGAGTCTGTTTTCTTGGTTTGTCTCTTTCTCATTTTTTTTCCCCTTTGCTCGTTTGTTTTGTTTCTTAAATTCTACATGGGAGTGAAATCATATGGTATTTGTCTTTCTCTTACTTTATTATAGTGTTCTGACTTATATTCTGACTTATTTCATTATACTCTCTAACTCCATCCGTGTCGTTGCAAATGGCAAGATTTCATATTTTCCCCCATTTTTTAGGGATGAATAATATTCTATTGTGTGTGTGTGTATCATGTCTTTAGCCATTCATCAGTTGATGGACACTTCAGTTGCTTCCATGTCTTGGCTATTGTAAATAATGCTGCTATAAATATAAGGGTGCATGCATCCTTTTGAATTAGGGTTTTTTTTAAATTCTTTGAGTAAATACCCAGTCGTACAATTACTGGATCATAGGGTAGTTTTATTTATTTATTTATTTGTTTATTTTGAGATTTTATTTATTTATTTGACAGAGAGAGACACAGCGAGAGAGGGAGAAGCAGGCTATTTGGGCTTTTCTGTGGTTCCATACCAGTTTTAGGATTGTTCTGTGAAAAATGCTGTTGGTATTTTGATAGGGATTGCATTAAATGTGTAGATTGCTTTGGGTAGTATAGACATATTACCAACATTTCTTCTTCCAGTCTATGAGCATGGAACGTCTTTCCATTTTTTGTGTTGTCTTCAGTTTCTTTCATCGGTGCTTTATAGTTTTCAGAGTACAGATCTTCCACTTCTTTGATTAGGTTTATTCTTTGGTATCTTAATATTTTTGGTGCCTTTATAAATGGGATTGTTTTCTTAATTTCTCTTTCTTCATTATTGAATGCAACAGATTTCTGTACATTGATTTTGTACAGAAATACAGATTTTGTACATTTGCGACTTTACTGATTTGCTTATCAGTTCCAGCAATTTTTTGGTGGAGTCTTTTGGGTTTTCTAGTCTGGAGTTTTATTATATTTCTTCATGGTTCTTAATTTGTACTTTTCATGATTTTAGTCTTTATGATTAATAACTTAAAAACAAGTTACAGAATATTATTTCTTTGAATAAATTGCATGAGCCAAAATTGACCACATGTCTTTTATATAGTCCTATTGGGGATTTTTGCTTTTGTTAGTTAACATACAGTGCAGTATTGGTTTCTAGAGTATAATTCAGTGATTCATCACTTACATACAACACCCAGTGCTCTTCACAAGTGCCCTCCTTTATACCCATCACCCATCTAGTCCATCCCCCACCCACCTCCCTTCATCAATCCTGTTTGTTCTCTATCATATCAGTCCTATTTGTTCTCTGTCATTGAGTCACTTATGGCTTGTTTCCCTCTATTGTGGATATTTTTAAATTACATTTTAATGAAGGAGGAGAATCTTCCCCCAAAGTCCCCATCTCCCCTCCCCCGCCCCAAAACTGTTTTTCCAAAATGAGGCTTCTATAGTAACTTTAGATTTTGGCTGACTGGTTGCCTTTTCAAATTCTTTTTACTGCCCTCTGGTGGTGGTTACTTACCATGTCATAAATTTGATTCTGGCTGGATTTTATATAGACCTAATTACATAGTTTTAAATTTTTCTTGATTACAGAAGTCTTGAACAGTAAATTTATCATCCCATTAGTATTATTAGAAACTGAATCTTAATCTTAGTGGAGATATTCTGTTTTTATGTTATCTGGGTCCTTCCTGTGTAACAGCCTGCGTATGTCAAAAGACCTATGTATTTCAATAGAGAAAATTATGAAGAATAAGTCCTAGAGTTCTAATTGTATAGCATGGTGACTACAGTTAACAATACTGTGTCATATACTTGAAATTTGCTAAGAGGGTAGATCTTAAGTATTCTTACCAGCTTTAAAAAAAATGTATTCTCACTACCTAAAAGGGGGGGGTGGGAATGTTTATACAAGGTGATGGCTATATTAATTAACCTATGATGATCATTTTACAATATGTATGTATCTCAGAATATCAGATTGTGTAATAAACATGTACAATATTTGTCCCCCCAAATTGCATTTTTATAAAAATTGGAAATATAGATCATTGCTAAAAGTCATTTAAGTCCTCACCTAACTTCTTACATGGGAAACTTAATATTTGTATGTTTTTTATAGACTAAAAAAAGTGGCAAGCCTGGGCCATTCTTACTGTCTGGATCCAGAGACAAGACTATTAAGATGTGGGACGTCAGTACTGGCATGTGCCTTATGACCCTAGTAAGTTTGCATAATCTTACTGCTTCTTTTGCGTCTTAACTAGGTTTAAACCTTTTTGGGTTAGATGCCTTGTGATATCTTATTAAATAATCTGAATTTTTGCAGGCTTTAAAAGAACTTCTTGTAAAGACATTTTTTCTTAAACTTTTTTAATTCCATTGTTAGAGTGATAAGAAAATTATTGCTGTAGAATGTCATGTTTATATAAAGGATCTACAAAGCCAGTTAATGCCAGGAGGGAGATCCTAGCTCACTGTATCTTTAAAAATTGTATATCTCCTATGCGAGATAAACAGTATTATTATAGACTTTTTTTTTTTTAAGAGAGAGAGCGCGTGTGTGCGCGCAAGTTGGGGGAGGGGCAGATGGGGGAGGGAGAAGTAGACTCCCTGCTGAGCAGGAAGCCTGTCATGGGGCTCTATCCCTGGATCCCAAGATCATGATCTGAGCCGAAGACAGGCACTTAACTAACCAGCTGAGCCACCCAGGCGCCCCTAGACTTCTTCATTTTTTAAACTGTTTCTGTATTTCACTGTGTTTAATTTTAATATGAAACCTTTTAACTATTATCTACTTGTTCACATGGTCCACTTTATTTGGTTTATTTTACCATTCTGATGTTAATGTTGTTACCTAGCTTTATGACTTAGAAATGTTATTTCAGGGGCACTTGGGTGGCTCAGTTATTAAGCATTCACCTTTGGCTCAGGTCATGGTCCCAGAGTCCTGGGATCGAGCCCCACATCGGGCTCCCTGCTCAGTGGGAAGCCTGCTTCTCCCTCTCCCACTCCCCCTGCTTGTGTTCCCTCTCTCGCTGTGTCTCTCTCTGTCAAATAAATAAAATCTTTAAAAATAAAAAAATGTTACTTCATTTTAGGAGCACCTAGAATTTGGTATTAGGATATATAAATGAGGATTTATATATTAGGATATATAAATGCTTAACTGACTGAGCCACCCATGTGTGGGTGGCTCAGTCAGTTAAGCGTCTGCCTTCAGCTCAGGTCATGATCCTAGGACAAGTCCCACAGCGGGTTCCCTGCTCAGTGGGGAATCTGTTTCTCCCTCACTCTACCTCTTCACCCTGCTCGTGCTTTCTCACAAATAAATAAAATCTTAAAAAAAAAAGGCTATATAGTACAGCATTGTGGTCATTCTTATTTGCCCAAGGAAGTTCTGAGGGAATCTGGGTATTAATTCAGTAGCAGTTTTTTATAATTTGGCATCCATGTTTGTTTTAGAGATTTCTTTTTTTTTTTTTTAAAGATTTTATTTATTTATTTGAGAGAGAGAGAATGAGAGATAGAAAGCGCGAGAAGGAAGAGGGTCAGAGGGAGAAGCAGACTCCCTACTGAGCAGGAAGCCCGATGTGGGACTCGATCCCGGGACTCCAGGATCATGACCTGAGCCGAAGGCAGTCGCTTAACCAACTGAGCCACCCAGGCGCCCCTGTTTTAGAGATTTCTTAACCATACCTTGAAGTGATTGTCTCTCTGTAGGATATGGTAGACACTTCGGAAGTATCATCAAGAATTGGCACTTGGGTGGCTTAGTTGGTTAAGTGTCCGACTCTTGATTTCACCCTAGGTCTTGACCCTCAGGGTCGTGAGTTCAAGCCCCACATTGGGCTCCATGCTAGGCATGGAGCCTACTTTAAAAAAACAAACAAAAAGAAATTGGGCTCCCTGCTCAGCGGGAAGCCTACTTCTCCCTCTCCCACTCCCCCTGCTTGTGTTCCCTCTCTCGCTGTGTCTCTCTCTGTCAAATAAATGAAATCTTTAAAAAAAATTAAACAGAATAAAAAATAAGATGATCTACACTTAAAATCATAAAGTGTGTATGGGGCACCTGGCTGGCTTAGTCAGTGGTGTGTGGAGGCTCCTGATCTCAGGGTTGTGAGTTTGGGCCCTATGTTGGGTATAGAGAGTCCTCAAAAATAAAATCTTTCAGGGCACCTGGGTGGCTCAGTTGGTTAAGCGACTGCCTTCGGCTCAGGTCATGATCCCGGAGTCCTGGGATCAAGCCCCGCATTGGGCTCCCGGCTCAGCAGGGAGCCTGCTTCTCCCTCTTACTGTCTCCCCTCTCATGCTGTTTCTCTCTCGCTCACTCTCTAATAAATAAATAAATAAAATCTTAAAAAAAGAAAAGAAAATCTTTTAAAAAAGAAAAAAAAGCATGTGCTCTGCTCTCCTGTAATAACACAGGTCACCTTAATTTCCCCGGAGGTTTCTGGCTCCTATTTTTTCAGCTGAAGGAGGGTACTTTTTACTGCTTTATTTTGGTGTAGCCACGGAAATGTGATTTAACTTTTGTTGAAGCTTCTACGTCTAGTGATTGGTGACTTTTATAGGTCACTATAATAGAACAGGTTTTTTTTTTTAATTCTTAAGATTTTATCTGAGAGAGAGAGCGCATACACAAGCCAGGGGTGGGAGGGCAGAAGGGAGAGGGAGAAGCAGATTCCCCACTGAGCAGAGAGCCCGATGCAGGGCTCGATCCCAGGACCCTGAGATCATGACCTGAGTCGAAGGCAGACGCTTAACCAGTTGAGCCACCCACTCACCCCTAGAACAAAGTATTTTAAATAAGGGTCAAGGCAAAGGATATGTCACCTTGGTCATTTTTTTTTTTTTAATTAACTCCCTTTTTTTTTAGTTCTTTTACAAAAGCAATATGGTTATTTACACTGTAGAAAAATTAGAAATATACAGAAAAGCTAAAAGAAAATAAAAATCACCCTTATATCACTCATAATAATACCTACCAAGTATATTTTCTAGTCTAGGGCTGCCCAGTAGAACTTTCTGTGATGATGTTCGATATCTGTACTATCCAGTGTTGTGGCTAGTGAGACTGAAGGACTGAATTGCTGATAGTATTGTTTGTTAGTTTATTTTTTTTTAAGATTTTTATTTATTTGACAGAGAAAGAGCACAAGTAGGCAGACCTGTGCCCCTCACATGTAGCTTTTTATTTTTTTTTATTTTTTTAAGATTTTATTTATTTATTTGAGAGAAAGAATGAGAGAGAGAAAGCACATGAGTGGGGGGAGGGTCAGAGGGAGAAGCAGACTCCCCGCTCGGCAGGGAGCCCGATGCGGGACTCGATCCCGGGACTCCAGGATCATGACCTGAGCCGAAGGCAGTGGCTTAACCAACTGAGCCACCCAGGCGCCCTCACATGTAGCTTTTTAAATATAAACTAACATTGGGGTGCCTGGGTGGCTCAGGCGGTTGAGCGTCTGCCTTCAGCTCAGGTCGTGATCTCAGGGTCCTGGGATCGAGCCCCGCATCAGGCTCCCTGCTCAGCGGGGAGCCTGCTTCTCCCTCTGCCCCTCACTCCACTCTCATGCTCTCTCTCTCAAATAAATAAAACCTTAAAAAAAAAAAAAAAATCTACATGTGACTAAATGGCTACCCTGTTGGACTGTGCAGTTCTAAGCTGTTTTCATTAATTTCTATGTAGATTAATATGGTGGGGATTTTTATATATAAATGATAATCATTGTACATATTGCTTTGTAGCAAACCTTTAATTTAGGAGGTATGTGACACTGCTCGTGTTGTTAGATATTTTATTACTGATTACATACAATGCTTTGATGAACATCTTTGTTAAATAAATCTCTGGGCCATTCTTAATTATTTCTTAGGGTAAATAGCAAGAACTGGAACTGCTGGGTTAGGAGATGTAGATAGATGAGTGGATGGAGGGATACGCAGTAAATACCTGTGTACCCGTCACCTAGAGTCACCAGTTGCCAACATTTTCCTGTGTGTGTGTGTGTGTGTGTGTGTACATTTTGCTGAACAATTTGAGAGTTACTTGTAGATACCATGACAATTTTATCTCCTAAAAATAAAGGTATTCTGTATAACCACAATAAAATAATCATACTCAAGAAACTTACCATTGGAGTGCCTGGCTGGCTCAGTTGGTAGAGCATGTGACTCTTGATCTCAGGGTCATGAGTTCAAGCCCCACATTGGGTATAGAGATTACTTTAAGAAAATGATTTTAGAAAAAAGAAAAGAAATTTGACATTAATACTACATATTCACAATTTCTCCAATTATCCCAGTGGCTCTTTTTTGACATTGACATTTTTTATTGCACTTTGAGTAATGACTTACTATTTTTCTAGGTGCTATTTATATACTTTATCCCTTTATTAAGTCAAATACCTTTTTGTTTTTAAGGTGGGTCATGATAACTGGGTACGTGGAGTTCTGTTCCATTCTGGGGGGAAGTTTATTTTGAGTTGTGCTGATGACAAGACCCTACGTGTGTGGGATTACAAGAACAAGCGATGCATGAAGACCCTCAATGCGCATGAACACTTTGTTACCTCCTTGGGTATGTACGAGTAATGAGGTTTCTAAGCAATTAGGTTTTGGAGTGCCAGGCATAAACAGTTTTATGTAATCGTGTGGAATTTTCCAGGTAAGAAATGACTGTGTGCTTTCAGGACAGACTAGAGAAGACAGTTTAAAAACTTTGTGGATTCCTATCATTTGTTTTAAATTCTCCTTTCCTTAACTCTCTCTCTCCATCATCAGCCTTATAATAAAAAAATTACTTTCTCCATGCACAACATTGGTTTTGGAAACTAGGATTGTGAAGAGGATGCTTACTAACCACTCTGATGGGTAATTTTTCTCCCCTACTAGTTTGTAAGTTTCTCAAAGTAAATTTTACTCAGCCTTTTTCTCCTCTGGCAGGTATATACTACCATGTACTGGGAACTCACAGAATCATATTTAAGTTTAATAAATATCCTCAGAATTATCTGGACCTGAATCTAGAATTAAAATAGTGAATACAGTAAAATATAATACACCTAGGGTTTGATGGATCTAATGATAAAAATAAAACTAATACCGATCTCATAGGATTGTTACAGAAATTAAATATGAATATAAAGCATTTAGTACTAAGCCAGAAACATAGTAATTTAAGTAAGTAGATACATTGAGGCTACCCTTGTTGTTAGATTTGAGTGTTTATTCAGATTTAGTTGGGATGGGTGTTAATGGGGGAGGGATTTTTATTGAAATGTTAACATAGGACTTAATCATTACATCTCAGCTTCCCTAAACCAGGGATGGGTGTGTGGGTATATATAGAAAAAAATGAGTATCCCTGGCACTTGGACTTGCTTATTTTGTGGCTTGTTAAAAATTTTATCTGGATTTAAAATAAGCCTTTTCTTTTTCTTTCAGATTTCCATAAGACGGCACCATATGTGGTTACTGGCAGTGTAGATCAAACAGTAAAGGTGTGGGAGTGCCGTTGATTGAGTCTCATTTGGCCCCTCCTCCCATTTTTCCTCTGGATGCACTCTGATGATACCATGGTTACCCCATTGAGCTCTGTTTAAATAAATATTGTCCTTTCATGTAAATTATTCTGGATGTAGATTGAGCTTATTAAATGTTACACACAAAGTATTCATGCATGGTGAATCCAAATTGTATACTGTAAATTTACATACGTTGTCTAGAAGTACATAGGGTTTAAAAACCTGGGCTGGCATTGGTCACACCAGGCCTAAGAAGGCAGAAGTTGAATAAATTGAACTTAGGGCACTAAACTGAATAGTTGACAGTGTCATTTTATGTTGGATTATTAATTCCTGTTTTTCTTTCTGCTCTCTGTTGGTGCCTGACTTGATGGCCTCATTTGGGGAAAAGTGGTGATTATTAGGGCTTTTTCTGAAATGTGTATCTATGTAACATCACTTAAGTGTGCTTAATAAATCTTTAAGGATGTTAGATGATAAGGCTACAATTCAAAATCTTCTGAACCATCTATGTAATTAATGGGGATTACACATTGGAATTTTTGTCATGACACATTTGCCAAATCAATAGGATACATTTGTTTTGGCAGCCTATCAAGCAGAGGCTAGTGGTATATTTATGTAAGAAAATGACTGTAAATCTCAAATAAGAAAAATCTCAGCAGCTAATAGCAAATCATTTATTTCATTTCGGTTTTAATGCTTTGTAAACAGGTTAACAAAACACTGTAATACTCTAAGCTTCTATTTTTCACACTAGACACACTTCTAGTTGTATTCTCCATACTATTAGACTGTATAGTGATGTGACTTCCAAGTAGAATTTAATTCCCATTGAGTGTGTCATGGTACAAATCACTATTTGTTTTGATGTTTTTTAGGGATGTGCAATGTGCATTACATGATGACAGATATTGAAAAGGTTATGTTTGCCCATTTTAAAGAAGTGGGAGAAATAACAGCAGTTTGTTTTTCAACATGAATCTGATACCGATTTGAACTGTATTTAACTTACACGTTAAAAAAAAAAGACAGGGTTTAATGGAGCATGCATAAAAATGTACTGTGTTTTCACCTTTTGTTTATATATAAATGTTTATATGGGCCTATCTATAAGTGGATAAGTCTGTATATGTATATCACACACATACAACCTCCATGTCTTTGGGTCCTGGGTTTTTGAAGAAGTGCTAAAACATACAAGTAGAATAAATTTTGCTGTGGAATACCATGCTTTAGAACAAGCCCTTTTTGATCCTAATGCTTCTGAAAACTAGGTCTGACTCTGTGGGAATTTTTCCCGTTAAAAGGAAAATCACACACACACACCCCTCCCCCACAGTTTGGCTGTTCAGCATTTTACACAGCCTGATGTATATTGTGATCCAAAGTTACTACAAGTAGGTTTAAGAGAATTTTTATCTATGACTTTGGAAACAATATTTCATTGCAGATTATTAAATAAGTAATTCTATTGCTTAGCTAACCAACAGCTTTTTTTTTTAAGGTCATTTGAAAAGTTAACAAAGAAATAACAAAGTTTAACAAAGAAACTTACTCTGAATTGCATTTTATTCATTTGCATAATATATGGTTTTTTTTAAGTGTCCCTTTTAGTATTTAATGGAAATTTGGTTCCTGAAAAAGACAAAAGGTTAGAGTTAGTATCCTCTAGATACACACACAGAGACTAGGCCTTAACGTTTACTAGAAGCAGCTTTATGTCTAACTTGTGTCTTTTTGTTTGTTTGCTTTGTTTTTAATAATTCCTGAGCGACGTCTCTGGAAGGAAAAGTGTTTTGAGAACTAATGGCTATTTTTGAAGACAAAAATTACAACTTAAGCTAATTCCTTAAATACAGTAGAATAACTTTCAGGACAATATTGCCTCACAACCCTGCTCACACTCAGAAGTCTTATTTTGTTTCCCTTTAGCTGTTCTGACTGGAGTTTTCTACAAAAGCTATGGAAGATACCTTTGTTCTCGTTTGCTGCTATTTCCTGTCCTATTTTAAGAAATATAAATACATAGAAATGGTGCATCTTAACATTTGTACATGTATAAATGTCTTGTATTTTAATTCATTTTTAGCATGTAGCAACACGAATTGTTTAAGGGTAAGCCACAACATCTAGAAATCAGTCATAGATATGAACAATAAAGGAAAAAATGGTACCAATGTAGGAGGAAACAAAGCTAACAAAGCTGCTGTCCGCTGGGTTTTCCCCCCTGCAGGATACAGTGACTTCGTTGACAAAGGAGGAGAAACAATATTACTCTGTAAACAAAGTTATCCTTACTTGGGAGACTGCCACAGCCTGCTGCTTAGATGAGCTACCAGACATCCTCCGTTTAAGAAGCAGCAAACACTGAATCTCAGGGATGGTCCTCAACTGGATCCAAATGTAACGAGCCCTGTTTGAATAATGAAGGGGGTGGGGGAGAGCGATCCATCCACAGTCCGGAGTCGGAGGTGCGCGGTTTCCTGCACTGTTGTTTGACACTGCCCTGTTGATGCCCTTTCTTCCTGTTGCCTCCGTTTTCTCTGTCTGCTGTCTGACCCTGTGCCTTGCCTGGGATAAGTACAATGATGAGGTTACTGGTTTGGATTGTAAGTGGAGGAATTTATGAATTGGTTTAGAGGTTCACTGCTGCTTTGTCACTTTCTCAATCAAATTGGCCACTTATTTAAGAAATAAAAAGCTGGTAGAATTGCATCCTCAGATGATTATTTGACTTTGTGTGTGTGAAAACAGACATTCCAGTGCCACCCTTAATAATGTGCCCAAGGAGTCCTAGCTGCACTCTTGAACGTGCAAGCCACGGAAACTGTGGTGTAGACATTGCTTGGAGAATAGTTGCTTTTTGACATGGCATCTTGCACTTTAGGAGACTAAGATCGTCCTGTTTTGTCTATGTGTGGTGTGACCAATGGTGTGCCCAGAGCACTGCTCTAAAAATCACTAGTGTTAGCAAGTCGTCCAGGCTGTGGAGCGCTCGCTGTAGTCTTTGGAAGCTTTGGCTCTAGATCACCAAGCCCAGTCTCCTTACTGTCAGTGCCCTGCTCTCCTGTTTGCCTCTTCCTGTTTCTGTGTGAACTTCCAGGTCAAATCACTCATTAAATAGTTTTCTTTTAAATTTATTTAAAGAAAAACTATTTGAAAGTAAAGGATATTTTGTTTTGTTGACAGTGGTGGCTTGATAGTCCTTAAGCAACTGAAATTAAAATTGTTGAAGGAAAAGGCACTTAAAATGGTTACTCTTTCTGTCCAGCTGTATATAAGTCCAATGTGTTAATTAATCTAGATGATGCAAAGAAGAATCTCCTGGTAGAGAAGCGACATGTACAAAATCGGTGAAAAAGGTTTTGGGTTTTTGTTTTTTGTTTTGTTTTCCGTAGGGTGGGGGGAGGGCAAGCTGGATTTACAAGTCACGACTGGACTGAACTGGCCTTTTTATCTTTCCACTATATCATGTAAGTAGCTGCTTTCTTGTCCTGCCTATCCTGCAGGCATCCCTAAAGCTCACTCTGAAGATGATAGAAACAAACACAAAATCTTCAGGTTAGATGTTGATCCTGACACTGACATGAAGGCAAGCATTGATTTCATATGAATGTTGCAGAGGTGGTGGTGATTGGAGAAAACAGTAAGAGTTAACAAGTTATTGACACAATTTAAAAAAAAAATCAGTAAAGGAATGTATATAATATTGCTCTTGTGTTTTACAGTAAGATTTGTTGCTCTCAGACTGTGTAAAACAAAATTTATTCATGTTTTCTGCATATTAAAAAATCCTATTGTACCAATTGGTAAACTATTAAATGCCTATAAAACTAGATGTGATTTTGTGTGTGTGTGTGTGTGTTGTGTGTGTGTCCTTGTGCAGAGATTTAAAGCCGAGTCCTAATAGGAGATGGGACTGTGTTCAACACCAGCCATAGAGTAAGATGCAGATTGGTAGCAGGGCCTCGATGGAGGGCTTTTCTCGAGGGCCGTGCTGGCACTGCCTTTGCTGTCCGCTTCCTTCACCTTATTAGGAGGTCAGGATCTAGGAGCGATGGCTGCAGGGGCTCTTGGCAATGGTGGTGGGTGGGCTTGCACCACCCTCCTCTCCAGCAGCCTTTTTCAACAGTTGATTCGTCGGCCCAGGCACTGGAGAGCTGAGGCCAGAAAAAAACCTATTGTAAACACTACCCCCCCACCCCCACACACCCCAACAAAGACTTGGCCCTCTTGTGGTGGTCAGGGCCTAGACAGAAGGATCGTGGTCCCCTTTTGTTCTTCTAATGAATGAGCCTCCTGTTTTGTCCGGTGGTCTTGGATTCTTGAAGATTCTTAATACTGTTTTAAATTTTGGTCGAAATGTACCAAAATCGCCTTCACTCTTGCCCCAGAAGCCCCATGGCTTTCCCTCTGCTTTACACATGCTGGCTATGTCCTACCTCCCATGCCTCCTACTGCCCCCTGGGGCCTGTGGTGTCCAGGGCACCCAGGAAGTCTCCAGCGTTTCTCATGGATAAAGAACAAGTTGGATGATGTGGTGTCTCTTTACTCACAGCCCAGTTGTTTTCCTGCCTCCCCCATCCCAAAATGGGAATCCTCAAGAGCACCAAAGTAATTACTTGCAATTCGAGTCTTCTGAGTTTTGCAGCTTTTCCATTTCCCTTCAGGGCTCCTCTTTTCCCCTAGCTTGAGATGCCGACATGCCTGACCACTTTCCCTGGGGGTAGAGAGTTCCAGCATTGGTATATCACCATCCTGAAATGCAGTTAGCTATTCGAAACTCACCCACTGGTGTATCACTTAAAGCTTCTTTCCAACGCTCATTGGGTGTGTCCCTGACATAAGATGAGGGATAGGAAAGTGGAAGAATTGGGGAAATGGTACAGCATCCTAAATGTGGCAGCTCTGTCCCTGTTTGGGCTTTGGCGAAACTTGACTTGCATGCAATTTTTGGATGCTGACAGACCTACCAGAATTCTCTAAGAAAGTGATTCTCACGATGTTCCCCAGCAGACCGGTGGCAGCAGTACTTGGGAACTCATTAGAAATGCAAGCTCTTGAGCTCCAGCTCAGACCTACTGTATCTGAAACCTCTATATGAAAAATCAATTTTAACAAGCCATCCAGATGATTCTGATGTAGGCTCAAGCTTGAAAACCACTGATTCTGATTCATTCAACTAGCTTCTCATTGATTAGAATCAGTGGTTGATCTCAGGGTTGTGAGTTTAGCTCACTTTAAGTCTTATGCCAAGGGTATGAAGCCCAGCTAAGACGGTGAGCTGGGACTCAAACCCAAATGCACACGCTCTTTCCCTAATCTGGTTCTGCCTATGTTACGCATCTTGTTAGCTATCTAAAGTGTAAGGAGGACCTTCTGACCTCTCAGTTTTTTAACCTTCAGCAAAGCGGGAATAACCCTCCTCCCACCCCTGAGGCCCTCTATCACACCACGCCACACTGCGAACTCCCTGGGGAGATGACCCTTGGGAACAGGGCGGAGCCTGGGAATGGGTCAGCAAGGATTATGTTGCCTACACTTGGAACTCCTAAATCATTCTGAAATGACCTTGTTCTCAGGATAATTGGGTCCTGCATGGTTTGCATCTGTCTTTTTTTTTTTTTATCGATGGATTTGCCTGTCTAATGGGAGTATTTCAGTCTGCATTTGAGCAAGGCCACCTGTCCTCCATAGGCGTCCTGATATGCATGCTTTGCCGGATTTGATTTTAAGATTTTATGTATTTGAGAAAGAGTGAGCAGGAGCAGGTGGGAGGGGCGGAGGGAGAGGGACAAGCAGATTCCCCGCTGGGCAGGGAGCTCCATATGGGGCTCGATCCCAGGACCCTGGGATCATGACCTGAGCCGAAGGCACACTCTCAACTGAGCCACCAGGGCGCCCCTGGATTTGACAGCTTGGATTCTGGCAGTAGGAATGTGGAAGTACTCAGGCCACAGCAGGCTCCCTGGTTCTCTGCCTCAGGGTACACAGGTTCCTCAGTGTGGTCCAACAATCCTCTCAACACCCATTTCACGGGACACCTGGGTGGCTCAGTCGTTAAGCGTCTGCCTTTGGCTCAGGTCATGATCCCGGGGTCCTGGGATCGAGCCCCGTGTTGGGCTCCCTGCCCAGCGGGGAGTGTGCTTCTCCCTCTCCCTCTGCTGCTCCCCCTGCCTGTGCGCTCTCTTCTCTGTCAAATAAATAAATAAAATCTTTTAAAAAAATACCCATTTCACAATGGCAGTTTGAAGGGCAGGAAGGCGTGGAGACAGATGATACAGTCGTCGTCTGATACAATCTTAAAAGCTTAATTTGGTTATACTAGCTTTTCAAAAAAGATACTTAAGTATAAAAGTGACATGCATGTTAAATCCATCGGGCTCCCTGCTCAGTGGGAAGCCTCCCCTGCTTGTAAGCTCTGACAAATGAGTAAAATCTTTAAAAAAGAAGAAAAAAAACTTCAAGGTCAAGAATATCTTTCCAGTCAGCTCGGGAAAAGTAACCAATACTCGGACTGGAGTATTTTTTTCTTTTCAGAGAATTTGTTAGACATACACAAAAAACCCCATCAAGACTCAAGACGGTATTGCCGTGCGCATGCTGCTGAGGCCCACCTGCTCAAGATAGCCAAGTAGCAGCGGCCAGTTATGAGACTTCCCCTCTTCCTGGAGACAGGACCTGCCCCTCACGCTCACCGGCTACCCCTGCCCCCATCTCACTACATCTCCACAACAGCCTAGCTCGCCCAGAATTTACCCTAGGACAGCAAACATGAGTTTTTCCCGCAGTCCTAGCCTTCTGGAGGCCACTGCCCAGTTCTCCCGACAAAGGGACAAGGGCAGCCCAAAATCAGGTGTTGAGCAACTTATCAAGGCCAGCAAGTCCAGGGCCCGGGCCCCCAGCCTATGGCACCCCTCATTCCAACTGGCCTTCACCCAACCCTGTACCACACAAATCTCTATAGAGGAGTGACTCTCAGCCTCCTCTTCTGTGACCGACGGGTGACACCTGCTGTGTCGGCAGTCAGGGAAACCCTAGCTGGGTGCCTGGGACTCTACCCGCCTTAAAAGACCTTTTCAGGAGAACCTTCAATTTGACCTAATTTATACACATTCCTGGGCTTTAAACTCCTGCACCAGTAATACTTCTGGCAACAGCCCTCCCCGTGGCACAAGCCTGGACAGAACACACAGGAGAGGCTGGGGCAGCAGGTTTCAAAAACTCACTTTATTCCAATGTGAAATGAAGACGTGATGGTTTAAAAACAAGAAAAAGTTCTTGATCAGCGGTGGGGAGGCTTCGCTTGCTAGCTCACACCCACTGCCTTTGAAACAAGGGATGTGGACAGACCATACCCAGAAGCAGCTCCCCACAAAGCCCCGGGCAGAGGCCCCAGCCCGGGAACAGGTCCCTCAAGCCCACCAGGGTGGGGTGCTCCCCCCTCCCCCATCAGGGCTCCGACAGCAGGCACAGAGGAAGCGGGAGAGGGAGCAGGTGGGGCTTGCGGGAGCCACCGCCTTCCACAGACACCCCCCACCCCGCCCCAGAGCTCCTCTCTGTAGGAGGTGCTTGTGTGACAAGGACCACGTAGGGAGCTGGGCTCCACCACCAAGTGGCAATCACTTCTGTATCTAGTCAATTCCCCACCAGGATCCAGGACTCAGCCCTGGCTCCCCCGGTCCCTCCCTCCGCCTACCCCAGCCCCACTGTGCCCATGGTGCCCACTGTGCGTCTGGCAGCTCAGGTTACAAGGGGGAGGATACATTCAGACAAAGCCCCCCGGGGTGGGCCCCAGCTGGGAGGCAGGGAGCGGGACAGGCGACAGGCGTCTGTCTGGGCAACCACCGCCGCGCGCCCGCCCTCCCCACGCCCGCGAGCGCAAGCGCAAGGCCCGGCCCAGTAGCCACCACCTTGCCGCGGAGCTAAAGTGCACCCCCACCCTCCGGCCCTGCCGCAGAGCTCTGGCTCCCCACCCTAGGACACAGGAAAGCTCCCCTTTTTGGCGTCAAACCTGGACTTGAGGCCAAGTTGGGCCGAGGGGCAGCGGCGGCACATGCAGCAGCCGTGACGTCAAACATATGAGCGACCTGAGAAATCTCATCTTCACGCCATCCACTCGGAACCAACGTGGGGCTATGTACAGGTTAGGAAGGACGGACCGACACACTCACAGGCACGGACACACTCGCACACACCTGCTGGGGGGGGGGCCCGAGGGGGCACTGGCCCCCCAACTGGGAACGGATGCCCACACACTCCATCCACGTGTCTTCAATTAGGCCTCTGCATCGTATATTCATTGAACCAGTGCAAAAACGTCTTTGGGGAAGGGGCAGGCAGGCCAGGGTCCCAGGAGGATGCTTGGGGGTGGGGTTGGGGTTGGAAACATGGAAGAAGAGGGACCTGTTTCCTCTCCCGATCTGCAGGGCATGCCCCCCTTCTCCTGGAGTCTGGATCACTGGGCAACGGGGCAGCCGGCTGACTGTCCATCTGTCTCTCCCTTTCTACCCCTGCAAGCTTGGGGAGGAAGGGTCCTTGGCGGCCCGGGGCTGGGAGGCTGAGTTCTCTGCGGCCCCTGCTGGCTCAGGCTCAGTGGCCATGGGTTCCTCAGCCTTCTCCCTGTTTCTGCTGGCCTCCTGGAGCTGCTGCCGCCGCGCCACCTCGGCTTTCAGATTCTCCAAGTCTTTTTGGCTGAGTAAAGGACAGGGGCGAAAGGCAGGTGTCAGAGCAAGCCTGGGCCCTCTGTCACCTTACTGGCCCTGGTTACACCTACACCCGGGGCAAAACCAGGCTCGTTCTTTGTCTGGAGAGACACGTGCGGAACAAGTGCTTCCCTCCCCAAAGCCAGAGGCTTCTAAGCGCTCAAAGTACGAGCTCCGCGCATGTGGCACGGCCTCCCGTTAAGGGCTGGCTCTGCCTCAGCCTCCACCTCCAGCTCACGCACACAGCAAGTGCCAGCGGGGCAGGCGCACGACCCCCGGCGGCACGCCGAGCCGTCCTAGCCCCTGGCCGGCCACGCCGCGTCCCCCAGTGCGTCCCCCAGTGCGTCCCCCAGCGGCGGCAAGGAGGCAGGGCCCGGCTGGGGGGGCGATGCCCGCGTGGGGGCAGGAGGCCCGAGGACGTAGACAGTTGCTCTCGAGGCGCGGACAGGGAAAGACTGCCGGGGCACAGCAAGCGTGGGGTAGATGCAGCCCTGGCCGTGCTCTGCCACAATTGTGTGCAAATAAAAAGGGAAAAAAGGAAAAAAAAAAGAAAGATCACAGACATGTGTCTGCTCAACTACGCAGACTATTTCCTGGACGATTCACAGGGCGCTTCTTACCACTGGCTGTACTTCTCAATTCCGAGCCACGACAGTGAATTATTTATTTTGAAAAGCAAAACACTAAAGCCAACTTCCACGCGGGTGCGGAGTGCACTCGGAGGGGGGCCTCACCTGAGAGGAATGAAGAGGATGCCGTTGATGACGTTGAGCTGTTCCAGGACGCTGGCCATGCTGGGGGCTGTGAGCTGAGGGGCGGCAGGGCAGGTGAGGCACGAGCGGCGCCGGGAGGCCGGGCCACGGGCGCCCGCGGGGGGGGCGGTGACACCCACCTTGAGGGGCGGGATGTTGGCGCTGGAGCCGTTGCGGTAGATCTCGTTCATGGTGCGCTGCAGGGCCACGGCCTGCTGGGTCAGGCACTTGAGGTACTCGGAGCTCTCCTTGGTCTTCTCGTGGTCCTCGCCCAGCTACGGGGGTGGGGGTGGGGTAGGGCACAGGCAGGAAGGGATCAGCACTGCCACAGCCCACGGGCCCAACGCCACCTCCCCAGCCCCTGCCGCGGCCCACCTGGGTCTTATAGATGGTGTAGCCTTCCTTCTCGTGCTGCAGGGCTGACCGGAACTCGGCTTTGCTCTCGTAGACCCGGGCCACAAGGTGGTGGCTGCAAGGAGGTGTGCAGGGCACAGAGGGACAGGCGTGGGCGGGGGCATGATGGGGGCGCGCAGACCACTCTAGATTCGGCTCTGGAATCCACCCGAGGGGAACAAACAAGCCCAGGACTCGGAGAAGAGACGAAGTTGAGAGAAAATTCCTCAGGAGTCAGATGGAAGCCAGGATGCTGGATCCCATGTCCACCCTCTATCCCAAGTTGCCTCCTGGGACCTCGTCACCGTGGCCCTGGGTGCCCCCTGCCCCTAAGCCAGCACGGCCTCACCTGAGGGCCACCTTGAGGGATTTGGGCCCGTGGTACTTGGTGCTGACAGCCAGCGCGTTCTCCAGGAAGCGCAGTGATAGGTCATACTCCATCACTCCGTGCAGCACCAGCCCGATGTTGTTCTGGGGAGAGCGGGAGGGCCTGGGTCAGTCCTGCTTCCCCAGGACTGAGGCTCGCCCCGCCACAACCCCCGCTGGTCCCCCGGCACTCACATCCAGCAGGGCCATCTCGGGGTGGTCCTCCCCGAACACGAGCAGGGTGAGGTAGCGGGCGCGGTACAGCAGGCTCAGGGCCGTGGACAGCTGGCTGCTGGCGAAGCAGTACAGGGCCAGGTGCATCTGCGGGGGCAGCCGTGTCAGGCCCGGTGGCCATGCCCTCCCCCCCGCAGGCCCCGCCCCGACCGGCTGCTCACATATTCCTGGATGGTGTTGGGGTGCTCGATGCCCATCACTCGCTCGCTCATCAGCACTGCCTTCTGTTGGTTACTCAGGGCCTGGGAGAGGTGGGGAATCGTCATCCCAGGGTGGGGAGCTCCCCACATCGAGTCTGCCTGGCCCCCAAGCAGCCCCCAAGCGACTCAGCCTCCTCAGCAGAAAAGTGTTCAAAACTCAGTTCTGAGCATGGAAGGCCATGCCCCACTCTGAGGCCTTTTTAAATAGCTTGTCTTGAGCCTTTTGCTCCTGACAAAATCTGTGCAAACATCTATACAAATTTAACATTAGACTAAAAATAAAGCAATAAAAAAAAAAAAAAGACACACACAAACAAAAGAAAAACTCTACGGTTGAGGAGTGGGGGCGTACAGTGCACCTGCCCCATGAAGCAGCCTCTTGAAGTCCCAGGCCAACAAGGCCAAGGATCGCTTAGCGATGCTCCGAGCAGCTTCACACCTCTCACAAGGCCCCAGGTCTAATGACTCTGAGAACCCACCCTCCCCACTGTCCCTGTGAAGGGAGGTCCTGTCAGCACGCTGTCCACAAGCATGGCGGCTCTCCCGACATCACTCCAGAGCTGCAGAGCAGGGGAAGAAAGCCCAGGCAGTCTCCCTGGTCTCTGCCTGTTCCTCCCGGGGGGGGGGGGGCCCAGGGAGAGCAGCACCCTCGGCCCCACAGACGGGGCGCACTTTCCCAGGCCTGGACCTCTGCTGCCTGTGGCAATGGGGTGAGAACACAGCCCTGGCTCCCTCGCTAGCCATCCCCCAGTGCCAGGCCAGGCGCCAAGGCCTCCGCTGACAGCCCAGAGGGTGCTCCAGGCCCACCTCGGCGTAGTCGCCCATAATGTAGTGGAGACGAGCAAGGAGGCGCAAGCAGGCGCAGATCTCCACGTGCATGGCTCCGTACACGTTGTTAAACAGGTTCAGGGCCTCATTGATGAGCTCACAGCCCTCCTTCAGGAAGCCTGCAGGGCACCCCCAAGGGTGGCAAGGTCAGGGCTGGGCCAGGGGAGCCCCCTCCCCCCGGCCACACCTGGTCACGCACCCTGCTGTACTTTGGCCTGCCCACTCTGGAAGAAGTGGAAGGCGTCCGAGGCCTTTGGGTTGACGTGCTTGACCACGGGGAAGATATTGAGCACGTCCTCCTCGGTGAACGCGGGCTTGTGGCGGCTGTCGAAGCTGTACTCCTTCAGCAGGATCTGGGGGCACAGCCCAAGCGCCACAGGTGGCCTCAACCCCAAGCTCACATGGCCGGCACCTGCCAGCCTACCACCCCATGTCGAGAGAAAGCCCCCTGCCCCCACCCTGGTGGCCCTGCAGGAGCCTATAGGAGCAAAGGCGTGGGACGGACCCCCCCCCGAGGCACCCACCTGGATTCCGGTTTTCAGGGAGATTTCCCGCAGCAGCGTGATCTTCTGCAGGCCATACATCTCCACGGCCTGGTCCGCGGTCTCGCTGGGGGAGAGGCGGCCATGTGGGCCTGGGCAGCCCAGCCCGTCTCGGCCCCTTGTCCACAGCTGCCTCCCCACCTGAGTACCAAGTACTCACCAGCCAGGACCCAGACCAACAGCCCCCACCCCCACTCCAGGAGCAAGCAGCCCTCCACTGCTCCCTTCCTCCTCTCCTAGCCCACCCACTGCAACCACAGGCCCTGGCCCCCAGTGGCCCTCGTGCTGAGTGCCCAGCGTCCCCGCGGTGTTGCTCACGCACCACTCAAGGCTGAAGTCGAAGTAGTTCTTGGCCTCCTGGCAGATGTTCTTCCAGAGCTCCTGGGGGGTCATGACAGCCCAGGCCGTGTTATCTGCCGCCCCCAGGGGCCGGTTTCTCCTCCTCCTGTTCCTCTTCTTGGAGATCAGCTCATCGGCGGGCAGGTGGGCCACGGGGTTGGGATAGGAGCTCAGGAAGCAGTTCAGAAAGTGGCTGATGGCAGCTGAGAGGCCCGAGAGCTCCACTCCCTGCAGGGAGTTTTGGACTCATGTTGTAAGGGCCCTCAGGCCCCAGCCCAGGGCTCTTCCCCTGCCTCCCCCTGCCCCGCTGTACCTGTAAGTATGTCTTGAAGATGTGCTTGGCAGAGCGGGTGATGAGCTCTCCGATGCCAATTTTCTGCAAGGGTTCAGAGAAGGGAGTCTGGGTCCCGCCCCAGGCCTCCACTCAGCCCCCCTGCTGCACAGCCTGCCACCCCGAGCACCACTCACATAGATGTGGTCCAGCTGTTCTCGGGCCGGGCTCCGGAGGACCAGGTCCAGCACCTTGCCCAGGTAGCGCATGTTGATGCCCCGCTGACGCATCACCTCAGCCAGCGTGGCCCCGTCCATGGGCAGCACCGCGTGGTCGATACAGTCCTTCACCTGTGGGCTGCAGCAGGTCAGGCCCCCCCAGCCTGGACCCTCTGCCTCCTCCCACCCTGCGTCTTCCTGGCGGGGAGCTCATGCTGTCCTGAGGTCCTGAGGGAAGGAGGGCACTGAGACCCAAGCTCCCAGTTGGGAAGAGGGAAGAAGGCAAAGCAGCAGCCAGGACACAGGAGAAATGTATCCCCCAGCCTTTTGCACAAGCAACAGAAAAATGGGAGAGCAGTCACCCTGTGACTGCCAGGCCCACCCCATAGAGCTGCAGGGGTGAGGGCTCCCCTCTGAGCATGCAGGACAGAGCAGAGGTGACCACTTGGGGGCCACAGCTTTGCCAAGCCTGGAAGGTTTGTGCCAAGCCTCAGAGAGGTCAGGCAGGGGGCCCGGGCAGCTGGCACGGAACACTTGGCTCCAAGATCTGAGACAAGCATGCTACCTGGCCACAGGGCTACCTTACTAGGGAGCAAGCTCCCCATCATCCAAGGAGCCTATGTACAAGGCTTGTGAGGCCAAGAAGATAGGACCCTCCCCACCTTTTTTCCAGATGCCCCGTCCCCCGTCACCCTCCCTTAAGCTGTCCTGTCACACGGGGGCTCAGAGGCCCAGACCCCCAGCTGCCAGCTCCTGTGAAAGGCACAATAGAGCAGACTCTGTGCCTGATGCCTCCCTTGGCCTCTCTGGGTCAGCTGCCCTATCCGTACGATGGTGGCAAGCACTCTGGCCCGCCGCCCTCACAGATCAGCAGGTCTAAGGTTCCACAGCTTCCAGAACTGGATGGATGAGGCACCAGGGCCTTTAACAGCATGCCCTGTGCAGCCCCCTCCCCCACCCGGGCACCTCCCTCACCAAGCCAGGGATCTGGCAGGAGAGCAGGAAGGCAGCGGCATCTTTCAGCAGCTGCTTCTGGTCCCGAACTTCCTCCTGGCAGGACTCTGGGAAGCGAACCCCTGTGGGAAGAACAGCAGAGGCCTGAGCGAGGCAGAAGAGAGGAGGGTGGGGGAGACAGATACCAGCACCCACCAGCACCAAGGGCCCCAAGATGGCCCGGGTGGTCCTCCACCCGCCCTGACGCAGGGCTTGCCTGGTGAGAAGATATCAGGGTTGAAGCGAACGTCAAAGGCTGTGCTGCTGATGGAGCCAACTGCCTTGCATGCGTTGCGGATCACCTCCCGGCTCCGAGGGTCTGCTGTGGAGACACGGCTGGCTGGGAGGCAGCCTCCCCCCGCCGCGACCAGCACTACCAGGCGCTACCGGGAGCCTCCCCTAGCTCCACGCAGACACACCTGCTGGCCTCCCTCCGGCTGGCTCAAGCACCCGCCACCCCCCGGCCTCAGCCAGCACCAGCTGCCGGGACAGAAGTGGGGCTCGGCCCTCCCCGCATCCACAGCAGCCCCACCTGTCCCGTCGTCTGAGGCGATGGTCTCCGCTAGCTCCTTCACCTTGGCCAGGCCGCTAGCACTGCCACCTTCCTCCTCACTTCCTGCCTCGGGTCCCGGAGGGTCTTCAGGCTTAGATTCTGAGGACGGGGAGTCACCGTTTTCCAGCGAGGTGGGGTTCTCCATCCTGCTGGCCTTCTGCTGCATGAGCTGCAGGGCAGCAAGCTTCATGAAGAGGAGGTACCTAAAACACAGCAGACCGGGCAGAGCAGGAGATGGGAAAGAGCTCTCCGGAAGCCTCACTGGCTGGCCGGCAGGGACCCGTGCCAGGCCCCCGACTCCTGGCCTGTGCCACCCCAGCAGCTCCAACGGGCAGCAGCAGGTCACCACCCAAACCGAGCTCTTCCCAACTGGAGGGCGACAGCTGGGTGAGAGTGGGGGAGAAGCCAGGGGCTCCGTGCAGGCCAGGCTTACACGGGAGAGGGAGCCTCACCGGCATTTTGAGCAGATTGGTTGCGGTGTGGGACATTTGATGTGGCTGACTCCTGAGCACTAAATGCCAGCAGTGATGACAGCCCCCGGCACTGGGGCATTTAAAAACACTTTAGCAGGGGCGCCTTGGTGGCTCAGTCAGTTGGGCGTCCACCTTCGGCTCAGGTCATGATCCCGGGGTCCTGGGATCGAGCGCCGCATCGGGCTCCCTGCTCAGCGGGGAGTCTGCTTCTCCCTCTCCCTGCTGCTCCCCCTGCTTGTGCTCTCGATCACTCTGTCTCTCTCAAATAAATAAATACAAAATCTTAAAAAACAACAACAAAAAACCACCTTTAGCGGATTTCCACATGCCCCCTTAGAGGAACAGCGCCACCTCTGAGAGCCCTGGTCTAGCTGGTTTGCTGGCTCTCCACCAACAGAAAGCTCCTGGACGTCCACGTTGCGGAGCCCGATGTCACGGTAGGGGGGCCGGGGGTGTAATGACCGTGGCCAGAGTGGGCTGCTCGTCACTTTCCCGAGCCTATCCCGTCAAGGAGCAGGCCCCAGGACCGCCTGCCAGCTGGGCGCCCACCCAAGCCTCACCTGTGCTCCACGAAGGCGTCCACCAGCTCCTGGCGCAGACAGCAGAGCTTGTGCCGGTGGGCACGGGGGAAGCCGGCGCGGCTGCACTCCTCAGGCAGCCCCTCGCCGGGCACGGGCAGGAAATTGAGGTCGGGGGGGAAGGTGCGCAGCAGGTCGAGGATGTAGTGGCGCCCGTCGTTGCCGATGATGCCCTTGCACTCCACGGAGGAGCAGAGTTCCACCTCCTCGTCACGGTCGTTGAGCACCCGGTGCCTCAGGATCTTGAGAGGCCGGCTGGTACGTTCCAGAAGCTCCAGGTAGCGAGGGTGAGACATCACGGTCTTGCCGAAGTCAATGGAGCCGTAAATGACGCTCTGCTCCTGGTCCCGCTCCAGGATGCCTGGGATGATGGACTGGGCCGTGACGCGGTAACCCCGGTAATCCACCACCACCGTGCCCAGCGTGTACAGCCCCTCCACGTCGACGGCGTTGTACGTGCGCACACCGTTCAGGTCATTGGTGGGTGCCACGTAGGCCGCCACGTCCCCACCGAAGTCCTTGTAGTGATCACGAACGTCAAAGCCCAGGCTAAAGAAGATGTTGTTCCAGATGAACATCTGCATCTTGGTCTCCTCACTGGGGTTGATGGCCATCACATTGCCATCGATGACCGCCATGGCACCCCGCGTGGCCGCGGCCGTGAAGTCACTGTGCACCTGTGGGGCGGTCGAGACCAGAAGGGTGAGAAAGGCCCCATCCCCGGGAGCTGCAGGTTTCGGCCCGCCTGGCCAAGCTCACCCAGACAGTGCGGGCAAGTAGATGGCCCCGGGGCCACAGGGGGAGTCTGACATCGGCTTCCTCACTTAGAAAAAGGCAAGAAACCCATTTTTTGAAAAAAACGTTAACTTATGCTGAGACACAGAGCTCAGGGATTAACAAGGAGGGAAAGGACTAGAGCAGGTCTTGGATCCACCCATTATGTGCCAGGTGAACTTGGCCAGGTCCCCTCTCAGACCTGTTTTCCCCGCCAATAAAACAGTGACAATCAAAGTATCAACCTTTACGAGGTGTCCAAAAAGTTCCAGATGGTGCCTGTAGGACACCTGACAGAGGCGCTGGCCAAGTCAGTATCAAAACAGTGCCATCTTAGGTTTACCATTATCATCTCTAGGCAGGAAGATTATAGGAGATTAAAAACGGCTCTTCTGAAAGCATTATTTTTCCTCCTCTCTCTAGGTAGTATCACATGTGCCCAGGCGAGGTCCCAGTGGCAGACAGTGGTGGGTGGGAAGGCGGGAGAAACCTGTCACGCAGCCCACAATGGAGGAGGTCCCCCTACCCTCCGCCCAGCCCCTAGCCTCCCAAGTCTCAGAGAGGTCACAAAACGGAGCTGGGATAGTCTGCCCGGAGGCGAGAAGCCAGCCAGTGCCCTGCAGGGTACCCTGACCGGCCCTCTTGGCAGGTAGCAAGCAGGCCTGAGGCTGCCAGTCAGGCAGAAGGAGCTGTAGGCACCTTGAATATAGCTCTTTCTCGAAGCAGCCGCTCAGGCAGGTTCTTGCGGGGCAGTTCCCTTGTCGTCTGCAGCTCCTCGTTCCAGTCCCGGGTCTGCAAAGTGACCAAGGAGGGAGATGCCAGATCAGCCCAGGCCCCAAGACCTGCTCTGGGTAGCCCCTCCCTCCGCCTGCCTGTGGACAGCCTCACACACTCCCAGGTGAACCAGACAGACAAGCAGATAAAGTTTCCAGGAGGCGCACAGAACCCAGCCTGGCACCCACCCAGGGCGGGGGAGAGAGGGGTCCAGGGAGGGCGGGGCCAGGCTGCAGGCACCTGTCCAGGAATGTGCTCCTCATAGCCCAGCCTGGAGGTGTAAGCATCCTCCGCACGCACACAGTCCATGGCATGCTCTGCCTGGGGGGCTGTCCAGCTGTACACCTGGAACGGGGTGGCAATCCTCTCGAAGGGGTGACGCTGGACCCTGTGGCAGCGACAGGGGGAAATGGGGAAGACGGCCAAGCTCAGAGCCCCGGCCTAGCCCCCTTCTCTGACACCCGCACCAGCGCTCGTGCCTCCCAGCCCGGAGACCCTGCCCCCGCAGAGTCTAACAGAAGCAAATGGGCACCTCTTCTAGGACTGCTGTCTTGGAGTCAGTCTAGCAGCTCCCTAAGGTGAGGCTCCGGGGTGCTGGGGGCTGAGGGCATAGGGCTTCTGAGGGAAGACGCAGCCCCACCCCCTCGCGGGGTGGGAGACAAGGAGCAGAGACAGGGCAAAGGCGCTACCTTTTCTTCTGCAGCACAGCAAAGTTTTTTTTGAAGGTGGGGCTGATCTGGTTGAGCAGCTCCACCAGGGAATGGCTGAGGAAGCGGGGACTGGCAGGCTTGGGGTTGAAGTGATATGCTGTGGACCTGTGGGGAGAGGGTGGTCACTGCACAGGGCACCCCAAGTAGCCGCCCAGAGACCTGGGTGGGCTCACACAGGGACTTACTGGTTCAGGTAAAAGCCCCGCGTGGACGCCGTGATGCTGACTTGCCGGTCCTCGGCTGTGATCACAAACAGGTACATGAGGTCCCCGTGCATCTTGCGGTTCCCAGGGGGCGGGTTCCAGCCACTCATGGTGAGCACTTTTAGGCACTGCAGGGGCTGCAAGAATGGCCAAGTATGAGCGGGGGCTAGGCCTCTGGGTGTGGTGCACCGCCCCCCTCCCTGCCCCGCCCCACCAGCGGCCTGCTCCCTGTCTGTTCTGGGTATACTACCTTCCAGTCACGGTTCTGGGGCTGCAGGGGACACAATGGTCGCTCCCGGCTCCCTGGAAGGATGTACTCAGGTGGGGTGCAGTCAATGGGGTCCATCTCCAAGCCTTTCTTCCGCTTCCCGCTGTCTGAGGGACCCGAGGCTGGTGGTCAGTACAGGGCCACCCAGGGGCAAATTGGCCCCAGCATGGAGGCCTCCAGCCCTGCCCCCTCCTGGTGGCAAGGCCTGGCCCCTAGCCCCTTCACCAGCCCCTGGCCAATTTGCCCCTGGACCCTCTGCCCAACCCCCAGCCCCAATGCCTCCCGCACCTCCCAGGTCGCCATCAGTAAAGACGCTCAGGAAGGACAAGGAGTTGCAGTCAACCCCGTTGAAGGCATCGGATGGGTCAAGGCTCTTGAGCAGGTCCCGGACATGGCGCACGTGGATGCGGGCCTCACGGACTGTGTACGGTTCTGTCAGGAGGGCGAGGGGCAGCACGTGAGCCGGGCCCGCCCCCCCCACTGCACCAATCTGCCCAGCACAGAGAAGTCGGCCATCCGGCTACCATGGTAGTATTGATTTTCACATTTTAGGCCTCCACTTACAGATTCCATTATGAGCACATAAGCTGGATTCAACACACACACCCCCTTCTGTTAGGCAAGGATCCTTGTTTGCAAAGAACCTTCAGCCAAAGGGCACAAAAAATGCTTCCTGAAGCACACAGGCCTCGGGGAGCCCACAAAAGCCCCCTGCTCTCAAAGGTGTCCCACGTGGGAAGGCCCAAGGAGTGGCAGGGCCCCTACACCGCAGCCTCAATCCTGCTCTCCCAGGGCGGCCCTTGCTCGGGCGTGGCCTGAGAACTTCCCCATAACTACAACACTACCCCCCAATATATGCTTCGTGAATTTTAATGGGGGCTCTTTTGAGGGAGAAGAGAGACTTCATCATCAAGTAAGTTTGGGCATGCTTGCATTACCCTTTCCACATTTGCTTTTAACAAGCTCACATTGCCCGGAACCTCTGAGCTATCTCTCTCCCCTGGGGACCCAAGGTCACGGAAGCTTTTATTTTACAAGCAAACCAGCCTCGCCACACCAGCCGACTGCTGCCAACTGGGCCTGACTGCTCTACTTGAGAGCTGTGAAACTTAATTTCTTTATGAGATTTAACTTCTCTCCCTCTTTTTTTTATTCTAAGCTGTAACCGTTTCATTTTTTTTTTTTTAAGATTTTATTTACTTTGAGAGAGAGAACAAGCAAAGGGAGGGGCAGAGGGAGAAGCAGACTTCCCACCAAGCAGACAGCCCGATGGGGGGCTGGATCCCAGGATCCTGAGATCATGACCTGAGCTGAAGGCACACGCTTAACGACTGAGCCCCGAGATTTAACTTTTCTTTCTATAGAATTTGGGCTGATTTCAAGCCCTTGGTACCGTTTTTTAAGATTGTATTTATCTGATGAGAGAGAGAGAGAGAGAGAGAGAGAGCGTGAGCACATACACATGCACACCCAGGCGCCTGTTTTTTGTTTTTGTTTGAAAGTGAACACGCAAGTGTTGAGTTGGGGGGAGGGAAGGAAGGGCACAGGGAGAGGGAGAGAGAATCTCAAGCAGGCTCCATGCCCGGTGTGGAGCCCGATGCAGGGCTCAACTCACAGCCCCGAAATCACGACCTGAGCTGAAATCAAGAGTCAGATGCTTAACTGACTGAGTCACCCAGGCGCCCCAGTTGGTAGTTTTTTTAAAAACAAAACAAAACAAAAAAACATGACTTTGATATTTAACCTATAATGTTGGAGAATACACATGTGAAGGCCTGAGGAGCAGATCTGGGCTCCAATCCTGCCTTCACAAGTTCAGTACTGTTCCGAGCCTCCACACACCCATCTGTGACACTGAGATACCAGCCAGGGTGGGTGGAGTGCCACCCGGCCCCACCTCTGTGTGCCCTCCCTTGGCAGGCTGCCCAACTTCTGGACAAACCTTCCACCACGCGTAGCACCGAGCCCTCCTGCAGCCCCTCGACACTGCGCAGCTCTGAGAAATGGTCCAACATGTTGCCATCCAGGTGCAGCGAGAAGCACGTGCGGTGACATGTGTCTTCACGGTCCATCAGAACCTGGTGGATCTCCTGTACCATCTCCTGGGGGGACACCTACCAAGGAAAAGGCCCCAAACACCGTGCTGAGGACATACTGCCTTCCCTACAGTCCAAGGCTAGGACGAGCAACAGCCAGGCCCTAATGGGCTCATGCTCTGGTCCCCAGCAACCCTCTCCTCCATCTCACCTGTAAGGAAAAGGGCTCAATCCCGGGTGCCAGGATCTTCACAGAAAAGCCTGTGTCCTGAATGACAATGACTTCCTGTCCAGTCGTCTCCTCTCCCGGCTCGGCCTCATCCAGACCATTTTCCCGGGACAGCTCAGCAGCCCTTTCCTCCTTCTTTAGGCCCTCTGGACAGTCCCCATTCAGTAGCATGACTGACGGCAGCTCTGCAGCTAACAAGGAAGGAGCTGAGGTAAGTGGGGCCACCTGCCTCACCCACTTGGGTGGACATGTGCGCCACATAATGGCGTCTGCTGCACTTCCTCCCGAGACTCAGCCCTACCCCAGACCCACAGTCCCACTCGCACTGGGCACACAACTTCCCTCAACCCTGGCCACCTGGAGACCACTGCCTCCTCCCCACCACACCCCGGGCCTTCCCTTCCGTCGGCTCCTCAGTCTCCCAGTCTGGCTTCCATCTGGGCACGCCGCCCAAATCCCTCTCCCCAGAGTCACCCCAAGGCCCAAGCCCAACTGTTCTCTGGCCCCAAGGTGTGTGACTTCTCAGCAGCACCCATCACTGCTCACTTTCTCCTGCCCTTCCCTGTAGCCACTGATCCCTTGTCCCTTGCTCTCCAGCTCCACCCCCCCCTTCCAGCAGCCCAGGCTGTGGGTGTCCCAAGCCCCAGCCTCTCAAACGCCCTCCCGTCACGCAGCTAACCTGGCCAACCTAGGCCTTGCTCAAGCTTTTCAACATGTAGCCATCCTTTAGGCATCACCCAAGTCTCATCTTGTTGACACGGAATTCACTTGCCTCCACAAGCTGGCCTCTGCTCTGTAAATGCCCCCCCCGCCCGTCACCCAGCCTAATCTCCAAACTGGTCATGGAACCCAGTCTCTGCAGCCACGGCCCCGGATAGGCCATTTTCCCTATTTCAAGAGCACCACTTAGAACCCACTGTTCACAAGATCCAAGTTTCTTAGGCCAACACTCTCAAGCACCAGCCTGAAGCCCATCTCAGCTCCTACCAGCTCTCCCTGTCAATGTCTCAGGTACACAAACTACTAGGAAGCCTGAGAACAGGCTCCACATCTTCCCTCCCACGTCTGTGCTTTCGTGCAGTTCATGCTGCCCTCAATATACCACTGCATCGGGCAAACATACCCATGCGTCAAGGCCCAGGTGAAATAAGCGCCCCCCCATTTATTTATTTATTTAGAGCAAAAGCAAGGGAGGGGGAGAGGGAGAGAGAATCTCAAGCAGATTTCCATGCTCAGCACTCAAGAGCCCGACGCAGGGCTGGAATCTCACGACCCTGAGATCATGACCAGAGCCGAAATCAAGACTCGGACGCTTAACCGACTGAGCCACCCAGGCACCCCTAAACCCCCTTCTCTAAAGCCTGCCCAAATGACCCCTGACAACAGAATCACTGCATCCTCATTGTCCCCCAGAGACATGGTGACCACCTCCCAGAGCACTGTTTTGTCATTCCGGGGGGCTGTTCACACTAGCAGTTGTATCTTCTTCCTTCCATCTTTCTTGCATTCAACAGAAGTGCACTGAATTAATGAACTAATTACTGCACATGTGGAGTTAAGTCCAGTATTTGTGAACAGCACCCAATTCACATGCTGTGGGGAAAGAGAAATAAGCAGGTGACAACACCTTCCCTTTCTACCCAGGCACTAAGGGGAATAAAGAAGAGTCCCCTCCTTGCCCTGGGGAGCAAGGACCTCCTCACAATCACGCCAGCAAAACACAGGCCTGCCTGGATATCCACTTGGCCCATGGGCCTTTCCGCCCACGGTCAGGCCCCTTGCTTGTCTGAGAGGTCCAGACAGGTCAGCTCACCCAGCTCTGCTCCACACACCACCTCCTCTTCCCTGTTAGGAGTGAGATGCATTTCCCCCAGAACTCCGTGGGCCCTGCCCAGACCCACCAGAAATGTGGAGCCAGGGGCCTCAGGGAAGGAGATAAGCCCAGGACAGAAGGGCACGCCAGGGGCGGTGTGCACAGAAGCCACTCCCTCTTCCCTGTGTCCCCCCAGCTTAGTGATAAACAGGACCGCCAGGAGCTCAGATACAGTTCCCTCCAAATAAGGACGTATGAGGCCCAGAAAAGTTCAGAGCCTTGTCCAAGGTCAAGAGTGGACCCCAGATTCCCCATCAAGAGCCCCCACCGCCAGACCATCAAACTGCCCTCAATCTTGGCCACTATGGATCTCCAAGGACTGTTATCACTCTCGTCCCAGCACACCTCTCCAAACCTGAGGTGGGATTCCTGAGACCCACAAGGACACACGAGGACCTCTCTCTAGTGAGCCCGCAGCCCCAGCAGTGCGAGCCCAAGCTCCTAAAGTGAGCAGCCACCCCAAAGGGAGAACTCGGCTGACTCTATGAGGAAGCAGGCAGGAGGGTGGGGAGAAGGGTGGTGCTTGGTCAGCTTCCAAAAGGCAGCAAGAGGAATGGCAGATATGAGGAGGCGCTTCCCCTAACTCGGTCCTTGAAAAAGGCTTTGCTGTTGGAAGGCCCCTGGGATGAGGGCCCCCCCAAATATGGTGCAGCAGCGCTGAGGTCTAAGACCCCAAAAGTGAGAAGTTAGAAACGCGGACCCCGATGGGCAGCCCGTGCTCCCTGAGTCTGGGCCTGGAAGGATGGGAAGGAGGGCAGGGGAGACAAGGCAGAGTGGCTGCAGCTCCCTCCCGTCTTCCCCAGGCCGGGGAGCCTACCCAGAAGGTACCTCAGCACCAGGTTAGTCCCAGATGGTACCCAATCCCAATCCCCTATCAGATTTCAAAGGAATGTGGCCGGTTCCCAGGGGCCTCCATTGCCCCAGAATGGTGGCTCTGCCCTCCTCCTTCCTCTAAGGAACACTGAAGGTCTCCCTACCCCTGGATTAAAGCCAAGTGATCTCCCCAAAAGAGGATGGCCACCTGGCTCCCTGCCCCCACAGCCCACCTGGTGCAGTTGGAGGCTGCCCTCTCCTGGACTCTGGAGTCTCGGGACCACCATGGCAACGAAGCGGCCAGCTCTCCGGCTCAGGCTCGGGACTGCCTGAGTCCCCTGTTCCGGCCTCTGCCTCCACCCTCGCCCCCATGCAGCTGGTCAGCCCAGGGCTGGAGCTCTGGCTGGCTTCGGGTTTCAGTGGGGCCAGGCCTGCTGGAGCAGCCCTGGGAAGGGCACACTCCCCCTGCCTCTCATCCTGCTCAAGGTCGGCCAGAAGGACGGCTGTGGGCCAGGAGGCCCTAGTGGCTCCAGGACCCCAGGGGGAGCTGCTACCAGCACGCAGGCCCACCTCCCTGTACCCACCAAAAGGGGGGTCACTGCTGCCGAAGCCATTAGGGGAGGAGAACCCAGCGTTTGGGGTACCTGGGCCCCTCAGGACCGAGGGCCCTGGGGACTGGCTGGCCGGGGCAGGGCCCAGTAAGGGGGTTCTCTCCTCAGCCCTAACCCCAGTGGGGGTGGGCAGGATGGCTTCAGCCAGCTGCCAGCAACAGCTGCTGCAGACCCGGGCCCAAGCCATGAGGTGGCCGCCCGTCCAACCGTCCACCGTCCACCAGTCGCAGGCGCCGAGCACCCGGCCTCCTGGGTCAAGCGGCTGGCTGAGGCCGCTGGCTCATGCTGCCCCCTGCAGGTGACCCGGCAGCTCTCCTCTCCCTGACAGTCCCTGGTTCTGGTGGGAGGGGGGAGGGGCCCGCAGTCTCCCAGAGGACAACTGCACCCGCAGCCCCAGGCCTCCAGCTCCACCACGAAGCTGGCAGGCTCTATCTTCCCTTCCCAGCAGCCCCTGCGCTGCCAGGAGCAAACCAAGTCTCTCCCCCCGGGGAGAGCAGAGCTGGCAGCAAGAGGCCGAAGGCCGTTCGGTTGTGGAGAAGGAACATGCCCAGCCTCGCCAGGGCGCCTTCCCAGGGCCCCTGACTCGTTGCCAGGGCCCAGGCAGCACTGCTCCGGCATCCATGCAAACCAGACTGGGGGCGGGGAGCCAGGCTCCCTCCAGGACCCCCCCCCCAGTCCTGTCCCAGGCAGCCCTGACAGCCAGGCACGCAGCAGGCCCTCGGCCTCTCCTCAGCCCCCACCCAAGGGTTCCAGTCCACACACACTGACCAGATGGGAAGAAGGGCCAGACGCAGGCAGCGCTCCTCTTATCCTGCCCTCTTCTCAAACACACCCTCACCCTCTGGAAAAGGGGGCGGGGCACAGCAGCCCGGCAGTAACCTCTGAGTAGCAGCATCTACCGTCCATCTCCATTCTGGTTCCCAGAAAGCCTGCGCTCGCTCTAGGCCCATCCCACAGCAAGTCCCTCCATCAGCTCAACTGGCCCATCTCACTTGAGGAAACACAGGCCCCAGAAGCCAGTAAGCCAGCTGCCCCAGGACCCGGAGGAGACAGGCGGCCAAGCCACGTCAAGAAAAAACGAGGGGGGCGCCTGGGTGGCTCAGTCGTTGAGCATCTGCCTTCGGCTCAGGTCATGATCCCGGGGTCCTGGGATCGAGTCCCGCATCGGGATCCTTGCTCCGCGGGAAGCCTGCTTCTCCCTCTCCCACTCCCCCTGCTTGTGTTCCTTCTCTCGCTGTGTCTCTGTCAAATAAATAAATAAAAATAATAAATAATAAATAATATTAAAAAGAAAAAACCAGGTCTGTCAGGTGTCCAAACCCATGCCTCTGAGTGCCACTGCCCCAGGCTGCAGAACCCACTAGGCACACAGCATCTCTTCCTCCTCCAGGCCTCAGGCCTCAGGCCTGAGGCCAGGAGGCAGATCTATCTCCAATCATAGCGCCCTCCCAACCCTCTACACCTCTGGGCCAGCACCCCCTCTTCTCACATCCCGGGGGGAACCCCTAGGATCTGGGCTTGGGGAAGAAAGTGGTCCGCTGCAGGGGCTGGGAAGGGGTTGCCTAAACTGCACACTGCACACTGCACATACACACCCCCACTCTTCACTGGCTGGATTGGGATGAGGAGATAAAAGTGTACCCCTGGCCTGGGAGCAAAGAGACCCCATGGGCAGCAGAGAGGAGGAGTTAGAAAAGAAACTTAGGACATCCCAAGTGGCCTCTGTGTCTTCCCCGGCCTGGCATGGCCTCACTCAGAAGACTGTGCCAGGGCCAAGCCCCGCCCCAGTCAAGGCCTCAAAGCCCCGCCCCAGTCAAGGCCTCAAAGCCCCGCCCCAGTCAAGGCCTCGGCAGGTGAGGCTCCAGCAGAAGTTAAGGCCCCAAAAGACACATCACCCCTCCCAGGAATGCAGGGCTTCAGGGGAATGGGGTAGGGGCGGGCAGGGAGCCTATGGAAGACCCCAATGATACGGGCATCTGGTCCCCCCAGGCCAGAAACAGGTATGCAAGGTCTGAAGATAGTCCAGTGATCTTCAACTGGTCTACTCAGACCTCCCCACATTTAGAGCTTTAGGATTCTATCACGGAGCTCCCCTAAGCCCTCAAGCTCCTCCCCAGTCTGCCAGCTCCCTTTTCTGCTCTGGGCCTCAACTCCAAGGAGCCCTCCCCTAGGCAGAAGGAACTTGACACACCACTGTGAACTTGAAAAACCTGCCTGTTCTCTTAACCCTAAAGGTAGCTTTATTCCCAAGAAGGTAACTGACCCTTGCCCCCGACCCCCCCCCCCCGAAAGGCCTGGATTAGCGCCTCAAAGGGACTGAAGAACCTTCAAGAGCTGGGTCCTAAGGGTCAGGAGCCTGGATGAGAACCTACTCGGGGGTCTCCATTAAGGCCACCCTCCTTCTTTGAACAGATTCAGGCTGGCTGTAATTCAAAGCCTACTTATCTATACTAGCTTCCCAGAGACATAAGGAGCTAATGTCCCACCCGCTAGCATGCTCCCAGTTTCCCAAAAATGAACAGCTGAGCCCTTCCCCTGACCCAGGTTGCCCCCGACAGAGCCTCTCAGCACACAGCAGAGACAGGGCTTTACTCAAGCCCGCGGGTAAACCCTCCAACAGACTCTCCCCTCCTCACTCCCCATGTTCTCAATATAAACCCAAACCAACATGCCTGTCCCGGCTTCCTCTGGGGCAGGTAGGGGAAGCCTTGGCATGCTGGCCACAAGCTAGAAATCCAACCCCCCCCCAACACACACACACACACCAGCTCAAGCGCTGTGTGACCTTGGGCAAGTCACTTTCTCTCTTCATGTCTTTTTGCTAGAAGGGAAATCAGCCAGACCTGACTTCCTCTTATCTAGCCTGCCCCACTGATTCAGAGCCACATCAAGGGAAAGCCTGGCAGGTTGGAGTCATCAGTATCTGTTGTTCTGCCCAAACCTTGGCCTTATCTAGGCAATCAGCAAAGCTGCCACAGTACCTACCACCAACACAAGGTAACTCTGCTGTGACTGACTGGGTCAGAGAGCCTCCTCCTAAATACTGTTCCCATCCTGACTCACCAAAGCTGGAAAGGGAGATGAAGATGACAAGTCCATGCTGAGAAGGGGCGGGGGGAGTGGAAGACAGAGGTAGTTCTGCATTCCCACCACCAACCACGCCAGAGGGGGACCATAGCCCAGGCCTGGGACCCTGAGGATGATTTGGAGATGACAACTGAGGCTCTGGGAAAGGGCTTCCAGCCTTGAGGCTGGAATCTAAGAAATGAATAAGGAACAGAGGAAGCCCAGGAGAGAAAGATGAAGCAGGCACCACTGCCACATAGCCCCCACGGGGGAGAGTTGGGAGCTCCACTCCACACTGATGACCTTTGCCTTAAAAACAGCAACCCTGGGCTGATCCACTTTTCGCAATAAGGCGGGTTAATGATCAAGTTCTGGCACAAACACCTACTCCTGCCAAGGAATTTGGCTTTGCCCCCACACGCAGGCAGACCCCCTAGGTCTGCAGATCAGGCCAACACCCAACAGGGAAGAAATCAGAGCCTAAACACCTGGGGTTAAAGCACTGCCCCCGGGAATGAACCAGACAAGCCCCCTCAGAATACACACCCACAGCCAGATCGCACTCTTCCCCACAGACCATGCCTGGGAAGTCCCAGGTTGAGCCTTACTCGCAGGGCTGCAATCCTGTACACAAGCAACGCTTGAGATCCTGACGCGAAGGGCGCCAGACCGAGCAAGTGTCAGCGACCCCAGCCCGGAGGGTTACCCATGCCCGCGCGCGGAGGGGGTGGGGCCACCGATTCCACAGTCTGCGGCGGCGGCGCACCCCGAAACCGCGTGTGCGCGCACGTGTCCCCTCTACCGCTGTCCTCCCCGGGACCCCACGTGCGAAACCCAGGCCGCAGCCAGGGGCGACAGTGAAGGTGACCTTCAGGGCGGGGGCGGCCCGGTGAGATACAACCCGGCCCGGCGCGGAGGGAAGGCGGCGGTCCCTGCAAACCCCGAACCCGCCCGCCCACTCGGCCCGGTCCAGCCTCCCCGCCCGGCTGACCGCTGGCCCCGGCCCCGCTCACCGGCCGCGCCCGGCCGCCCCTTGCCACCGGCCTGCGAGCTGGGCTCCCGGGCGCCGTCGGCCGGAGCGGCCGCCGGCAACTCGTCCGTTTTGATGACCATGGCGGCGGGAGCGGGCGTCCGGCTCGACTGTCCGCGCCGCCCGCCGCGCCACTAACCCAAGTGCCCTGCGCGCCGCGGCCGCTGCGGGAAGGACGGAGTCACCGGCCCACGTGGTGCGCGCTGTAACCTTTGACCTCACCGCCGCTTCCCCTGCCCCGCCCTCGCGCCCGGCCTGGCCCACGGAAGCCCGCGAGGGACAAAATGCACCCAGCTCGTTGGCCGTCCACCAAAGGCGGTGACTTTCCCGAACGCCTTAAAGGGAACGCACTGTGACTCAGGGTACTGGGCGGCTTCTGGCCCCCTCGAGGGGCGGGGCTGCGGAGAGACGTCCTTGCGGTTCTTAGTCGGTCCCGCGGGCGTCCTGACCTTGGGTGGAGATTGTTCTAGGAGTGCCATTGCTCACCGTCCCTTCCCCCAATGACCCTCTGCTTCCTATTGCAAATCTGCCAAATGACCACGCGGTCTCTAATCTGCGGTGTCAGTGTGACCCACAGAACCCTCCTCACCAGGCTCAAAAGGGTGGAGCTGGGGTGGGGGGCGTCTAGCTTCTTGAGGAAGGGGTGCAGGGCAGCTAAAGGGGATGCAGTGTCAGAAATGGAGCCACCAAACTTTGCTGTGAGCTGCAACCTGCTCCTCCCACCAGTGGCCTCGACATCCCCCCCCCCCAAGATGGGTCCTTACTTCCAGGCTGGCACATTATCCCCATTTTTCAGTGAAGGAAGCTGAGACCAAAGTCACACAGAGAGCAAGAACTAGAGCTGAGTCAAGCTAAATCCACAGCCTGGACACTTTCCAGTCGTTCATTATTTTAGGAGTCTGGGTTTTGGTGGGGACTGAGAAGTGAGGTCAGAGAGAATGTCGCCCAGGTGACATTTTGCCAGGTCTTGCCAGTGAGCTGACATTCTCCAGGCATGGAGAGTAGGGAGGGTCTTTCATGCACAGGCCTGGGAATCAGGTAAGGCCTATTCCTGACATCTGCCAGGATCTGAATGGGAATTGGGAAGCTGAAACTGCAGAGGTGGGCTGGGGCGGGTCCTAGAGCCTTGTAAAAATTGCAAAGAAAAGCGGACTTTGTTCTGGAGTACAGGTGCTGGGAAGAGGAGCTAGTGAAAGTCTTTAAGCATTTAAGCAGGAGGAAGAGAAGTGAGAAATGCTCTGACTGGGGGCGCCTGGGTGGCCTAGTCGTTAAGCGTCTGCCTTCCACTTGGGTCATGATCCCAGGGTCCTGGGATCAAGCCTTGCATCGGGCTCCTTGCTCCGCAGGAAGCCTGCTTCTCCCTCTCCCACTCCCCCTGCTTGTGTTCCCTCTCTCGCTGTGTCTCTCTCTCTCTGTCAAAAAAATAAATAAAATTTTTAAAAAAACGCTCTGACTGCTGTGTGGGGGATAAAGGGACGCTGAACTAGACTAGGGGCAGATGAGTCTGAACCATTGCACAAGAAGCCTGGAAATAAAAAAAGACCTGACTATTGGGTGTATAAGGAAGGCAGGCAGTCAGGAATGTGTATCAACCTAATACTTGATTAGGTTAGAAATCTGCATCCTGCAACCTCTACCTTGTCTCACCTAGCTATTGTGAGGAGATAGTGGTCATCAAAGTACTTTAGATAGTGTGCACACTCAGTGTGATCTCAGGCTTTCTCGCACAGCTTGCAAAAAGTTCAGTGCTGCAGGAAGATCAGAGATATCAGACCCAGTACCTGCCAGGAGAAGTTTCAATCTCGTGGATGAAGTGAAATGCACACAGCAACTTCATGTCCACAGCTACAGAATAAAAGCCTTTAAAGATGGCTGTTTTAAGTGTGCAGGGAGGGCTTCTGGAAAGAGGTGGCTCTGACCTGAGCTTCAAAGGGTAAGAATGATTTTAATGAGCAAGTCAGAGGAATTATATGGGCAGACACAGAAGGAAGGACTCTGGGAATTTATTCACTCATTTATTTTTTAAATATTTTAATTTTACCTAGAATTTCAAATAGGTAACACATTCACATGGTTCAAACTTCACAAAGTACAAAAGGATATACAGTGAAATCTCTCACCTGCCCCCAGCCACCTAGGTTCCCTCCCCAGATCACCAAGGTTACCAGTTCTTTTATACTCTTTGCATATAAGAGTGTGTATAAATATTTTTCCCCTTTCATTACACAAATGTCAACACACTATACCTGCTATTCCTGACCCTGATTTTTTTTTTAAAGATTTTATTTATTTATTTGAAAGAGAGAACAAGCAGAGGGAGAAGCAGGCTCATGTGATGCGGGGCTGGATCCTAGGGTCCCGGGATCATGACCTGAGCCAAAGGCAGACATTTAACCAACTGAGCCACCCAGGCGCCCCTCCCCTGATTTTTTACTTAACAAAACATTCTGGAGATTGTTCTCTATCAGTACACAAAGAGCTTTCTCATTCCGTTTTATGGCCGGATTATATTCCATTGTGTGGTGGTACCATAATTCTTTTAACCAGGCTCCCAACTGACGATGGGTACTTTGTATCCATGAAACTCAAGGAATGTGGAGAATTGTACCTAGTCCAATGTAGCTGAAGGTAGAGGCCCCCTCCATTTTGGTAACGTTACTCATAACCAGAAACATAGCTGAGTTGTTTTTTTTTTAAAGATTTTATTTATTTATTTATTTGAGAGAGAGAGAGAGAGAGAGAGAAACAGCATGAGAGGGGAGAGGGTCAGAGGGAGAAGCAGCCTCCCCGTTAAGCCGGAAGCCCGATGTGGGACTCGATCCCAGCGATCCTGACCTGAATCAAAGGCAGTCGCTTAACCAACTGGGCCACCCAGGTGCCCGAAACATAGCTGAGTTTTAACACTAGGAGCAGCAAGCCTGGTAATAGGGAAACAGACACACACAAAAAGCGTCATCCTCTGGCCACTTTCTCTGTAGTCTGGTGGTCTGACCTCCAGTAACATATTGAACAGACAGTTTTTTGCTTTCAAGCTGCCTCCGCCAATGTCTCTTCATCATGGTCTTTAAAAAAAAAAGAGAGAGAGAGATTCTATTTATTTGAGAGAGAGAGAGAGAGAGAGAGAGTACCAGCAGAGGAGAAGGAGAGGAGGAGCAGGGAAGGGACAGGGGGAGAGGGAGAAGCAGGCTCCCCACTGAGCAGGGAGCCTGATGCGGGACTTGATGGGGGGGGCTCTATGCGGGGATCCAGGACCCCAGGATCATGACCTGAGCCCAAGGCAGTTGCTTCGCCAACTGAGCCACCCAGGTGCCCCTCTTCATCGTGGTCTTAAGAGCAACTACAACCACCACTTCCCACCACTATTCCCACCAGTGCCTGGACATTGTGCCATGGTTAAGGTGACTATGTCCGCCAAAGCAGGACACCTTTGAAAGCGGACGCTAATTAATAATGGCACTGGGATAACGGGCATAAACTGAGTCTGTCTTGGCCATGCTGGCATGTCTGGTTCTCAGGTGAGAACTCAGGTGGCTGCTAGACTGGGGGTCTTCTTCTTTTTTAAGATTTTATTTACTCATTTGACAGAGAGAGAGCACAAGAGGGCGGAGTGGCAGGCAGAGGGAGAGGGAGAAGCAGGCTCCCCGCCGAGCAGAGAGCCCAACCCTGGGATCACGACCTGAGCTGAGGGCAGAGACTTAACCGACTGAGCCCCCCAGGTGCCCCTAGATTGCGGGACTTTTTTTTTTTTTTTCTAAAGATTTTATTTATTTATTTGACAGAGAGAGACAGTGAGAGAGGGAACACAAGCAGAGGAAGTGTGAGAGGGAGAAGCAGGTCTCCTGCGGAGCAGGGAGCCCAATGCAGGGCTCGATCCCAGGGTCCTGGGATCATGACCCGAGCCGAAGGCAGACGCTCAACCGACTGACCCACCCAGGCGCCCCTGGGGGACTTCTTAAAAGCAAGGGCCATACCTTATTTATCTGGGAATCCCCGGCATCTTCCCAAAGCCTGAAGCACAGTAGGTGCTTCATGCACATTTCCTGGTTCGAATGGATGAATCACATGTAGAGAGTACCAAGCAGTTCTTTTGAGGGCTCCACAGGATGTTAAGGAGGGAGTGTTGCTAGCAACGCAGGGTTTCACCTTTGATCCCCATCATTATTTATAATATGTGGGCTTTCCTTGTAGATATCCCTTTTGTGAACTCTATGTTTTGACTCTTGTATCCAGAGCTTCAGATCATTTCCACAATGCCTGGCTGAGACCCAGGCTGACCTTGGAGAGGTACCAGTCTGTACCCTACCCTGGCCCTTTCTCTCCTGTCCTCTTCATGGTTGGGAGCTGAGTGCCTACTGGTCAGCAAGGGTGCTTGCGACCAATCGGCCCATGGGCCTAGTGACTATCCAGTCCCAGCATCCTCAAAACCTGCAACTTAGTTTCCATAGATCCTCTTCCCCTTTCCCTGGCAGGCTCCTGTTACATAGTCCCCAATCTCAGGGCTGCCCTGGTGACACTCCTGAGCATCTCAGTTTTCCTGTCTTTAGGGCTCCTGGGTAAAGATGCTAACGAAGTATGAAGGGAGGTTTATCAAGGCTGAGACCTAGCCTACATAATTAGCCTGTTTAAAGCCTCCCACCTCCCTAATTAGTGTTAGGATGAATACACCCACTCACCTGGGCATTCCTTTTCAGAGTTCCCAAGGAGTTGGAGAGGTGAGCAGGAATCCAGACTCCTGGATTGCAGGAGGGAGTCCCCCTACCTTACTGGCTTGACTCCAGGGACCCATAAGAGAGGAAATGCTCCATCTCCCTCAACCCCAAACCAGTGTGGGCAGAACTGCCAGGAGGGAAGGAATGACAGTCCTAAAGATGCCCTGGACCTCAGTCTCCCCATCTGTAAAATGAGGGGGTTGCCTACATGATCTCTGAGTTATCTGGTGCTGACGTTGCAAATCTCCACCGTGTACTGTGTTTCTGGGCTGGGTTCAGCCAAGCACCCCTTGAGGTTTATGAGGGGACCCTAAGGCCAATTCCCCCTGTCTCTTCCCCTTCTCTCCTTTTTCTTGAAGTGAACATGGGACCCCAGAGTCTTGGGCAGATCTTTATCTGGGGCTGGGCCTTCCCTCTCCTAGCTGCCCCAGGAGATAAAAGGTGATGGACAAGCAGAAGCCTGGGCCATACTTCTCAGAATGGGAATTGCTATAGGTCTGGTCCTCGCCCATCCTGGGCTCAATTCTGATCCCCAGAGGTTGGAGCAAGCAGCTGAGATGGGGCAGCTCAGGCCTGCCTGCCTGCTCCACCTGGATATCCTGGGTAGGAATCAATACACATGACTTCAAGTCCAGCTCCATCCCTGACTCCTTCACTACAACTTCCTTGCTTACCTTGAGTAAGTCACTTCTCTTTTCTTGATGCCAACTTCCCGGGGAGGAGCATCACAGGCCAGGTGTAGAAGCTATCCCAGGTCTATAGTCAAGCTCAGATATCACTGTATGTGTTAAACTCTTTAGTCTTGGCTAGAAGTGGTTATCCCCTCCCTAGAGCTCTGCAAATATTGTATTTAATGTCATTTATTGGTTGGGGTCCACTTGTTTTCCCCCCACTGATTGTTCTTGGGCATCATCATGACTCTTGGGATTAGCAAGCCAGTGAAACCCAGCTTAAAACGTCTTTAAAAAGTGTGTCATAGATTGAGAAGACTAAGGAAAGATAACTAAATGCAATGGAATCCTGGAGAGAACACCTGGAACAGAAAAAGGGCATGGGTGGGAAAACTGGTGAAATTCAAATGAGGTCTGTGGCTTAGTTAATAGTCATGTACCAGTGTCAATTTTTTGGTTTTAATTGTACCACAATAAAGTAAGACGTTTATATAGGGGGGAGGCTGGGTAAAGGGTATACTGGAACTCTGTATTATTATTTTTTTAAAGATTTTATTTATTTATTTATTTATTTATTTATTTATTTATTTATTTATTTGAGAGAGAGGGAGAGAGAGCACAGAGGAAGAGGGAGAAGCAGACTCCCCGCTGAGCAGGGAGACCAATGCGGGGCTCAATCCCAGGACCCTGATATCAAGACCTGAGCTAAAGGCAGACGCTTAACTGACTGAGCCACCCAGGAGCCCCAAGGAACTCTGTATTAATTTTGCAACTTTTCTCTAAGTCTAAAATTAGTTCAAAAAAATTAAGTTAGGGGCGCCTGGGTGGCTCAGGCAGTTAAGCGTCTGTCTTTGGCTCAGGTCATGATCCCAGGGTCCTGGGATCAAGCCCCGCATTGGGCTCCTTGCTCAGTGGGGAGCCTGCTTCTCCCTTTGCCTGCTGCTCCCCCTGCTTGTGTTCCCTCTCCCTCTCTCTCTGACAAATAAAAAAATAAAATCTTTAAAAAAAAATGCACAAATTAGGCGTGCCTGGGTGGCTCAGCCATTAGGTATCTGCCTTTGGCTCAGGTCAGCATCCCAGAGTCCTGGGATCGAGCCCCGTGTCTGGCTCCCTGCTCAACGGGAAGCCTGCTTCTCCCTCTCCTACTCCCCCCTGCTTGTGTTCCCTCTCTCGCTGTCTCTCTGTCAAATAAATAAATAAAATCTTTTAAAAAAATACACAAATTAATGCTGACCACTTAAAAACAAAAGTATGGGAGGAGGAGGGGGTTTATTGGTCCACATAACTGAGAGGGGCTGGGGTATATGGAATGCAGGCAAAGCTGGATCCAGCAGCTTAATGGTCAGGAGTTACCTCCATCTCTCCTGCTTTTGCTTCTGGTGTGATAGCTTCATATTCAGGCAGCCCTATCCCTTGTGGTGGCAAGCAGCCTGCCAGATTTCTAGGCTGATATTCTGCCATTTTAGCCGCCCAAGAGTTTGTATTTCTCAAAAGTCCTGTTTTGTTCACTGATGTATCCCTAGCATCTAAATTGGTGTGTTGAATGAATGGCTCCATCCAAAGTCCTGAGACTGACTCCCATTGGTTCAGACTGAATCGTGTGCTCACCTCCAACCCAATCAGTGTGACTTACTTTACCTGGGTCACATGGGTAGAGTCAGCTCCCCACCCCCTCAACACGGACTGAAATAGAAGGGCAGAAACCCAAAAGGAAACAACGGATCCTAGTATCAGAGGGGTTGCTGGCAAACCAATATGTCCCCCAAATCCTTAGAATGCAGGGCTACTGCTCTTTCTCCTAGTGTCATCCACAACATAGACCTACACTGAAAATGTACAGGCTTAAATTCTTGTGGGTGCTGGGTGTGCTGAGCTCCTTAACTGCAGCCTCAGCATAACCCTCACTAATGGAATATAAGAATAGGGCTTATTTCCGGGATGCTGGGCTTCTGCAGCTGGATCAGATGGGCTTGGGGGTCAGGTAAGGGAAACCAGCATGGCCAAAGATGCCAGAACCCCAGGATTCCTTCCTGGCCAAGACAATGGGCAGTTCCAAGCCTGGAGCCCTTCTAGTCTCTCTCTTGCAACCCTAGCCAGGAGCCTCAGATCCAAGGTCTCATTTGTTCATTTGGATTGGCCCGGGATGGGGAAAGAGTCAGGGCTAGCCTGAACACTGGGACGCCTCAGATGAGTGCCTTATGCCTTGTGAGGAATATCCAGTAGAAGACTCCAGAGTCTCAGCTCCCAGTCTCACCCAACCCACCAGCTGACTCCCAAACCACTCTCCATGTCTTCCACATCTTCTCCCACACCTGCAGGAACAGAGGTTGGAGTAGGGCAGAGTGCCCACAGAGAAGAGGTCTGACTTGTGTGTTTTTCAGGTATTTTATTAAGAATAAGGCATATGACAGTCACCCCTAAAGCATAGGGCTCTATTTCTGTGGGTGAGTGAGTACACTCTGAAAAGCATTGGATTAAAAAGCACAGCCAACAGAGAATTTGGAGCAGGATCCCTCTGCCCCACCCACGGAGCTCCTGCCAGGTGGTTCGGAAGCCCCGCATGTCCCCCATTCAAGGCTGGCACCTCAGGGAGAGGGTGCTCAGGGATCCCCAGCTCTCTGCACTAAAGAGATGCTGTTCCACACCCTCCTGGCCTCCTTCCTCTCCATTGGGAGACCTCTATTCTGCTGCTGATTTGGGGAAGGGCTACCCCATTTCAGCCCTGGAGTGGTCCCCCAAACTGCAGACCACTGTGGGTGGGATATGGGGGGCAGGGGTACGGAGCCTCATGCTGAATTGCCCACTGGTCCCTCCAGAACAGGGAGGGGTTCCCACCTGCAGCTCTCCTTCCTGGGTCTGTCCACACTTCGGGTGTGGCTGGACCTCCACCTAGGGCATAGTGGTGTTCTTGTCAACATGCCCCTCCCCCAGTGGGGATTTGTGCTGCCGAGAAGAGGGGAGGAGGGGAGAGGAGACACAATCCTTTCTATTCTAGTCACTCAGACCGTCCCGGGGCTTATGGGAGGGGGCTCTTTCCTTTGGCAGAGTGGGTCCCCCAGGCCAGAAGAGGGAGAGGGCTGGAGGCTAAGGAATTTGGGGCTCCTGAGGCCAAGGGCAGGCTACTGACTCCCTGTCCCATTCTGCTGCACTGAGGGGTCTGTTCCAAATCCCAGGGGGCGGGTGGATAGAGGGAAGTCTTTAGTCCATTATTTCCAGGAGAAGAACGGGGAAGAGGAGTTTGTTAAAACAAAACTGGAAACCTCCATCTGCTTCAGCCCCTCCCCCAGCTTGCTAAGCGGAGGAGAAGGGCGGTTGGCTCATTTCCTTTCCCAGACCCTCAACAGCCCAGGTGAGAGTCAGCAAGTCAGCCGCCCCAGCACTCTCAGAACCTTTCATCTGGGGGATCTCCAAGCACCCCACAAATAATTAAGTGTCATTATAGCTGGTCGCTCGGAAGAGAGATAGGAGTTCGGAGGTGCTGATGGGGTCACTTGGGGAGAGGCAGGCGGGCCACCGGAGGCTCCCTGGGGTAGGGGTGTGGTAGAGGCCCCCAGCTAGACACCCTGGGCCCCCAGGAGGGGAGGGGGGGAAAAGGGCTATTGCTATAGAGCTGGGGGGAGGCCAGGCGGGCATAGCTATGGCTTTTAGTAGGTGCGTGGGTGGATAAAGTATGTCACCCTCTCTGTCGAAGAATCAACATAACAAAGTCACCCTGTTTACCCCAAAAGTGTGGCTGTGGAAGCTCAGGGTCTGGGTGGGCTGCTCCAGAAAGACACCCTTTCCCTCCTTCCCACACAGTCCTTTGGGCCCCTTCGAGAGAGTGCAGCCAAGAGAGAAGAGAGGTGTCCTCACACAGACACCTCTGGAAGGTAGGCAACAGGACCAGGGGTACAGGGTGTCACACGCACCTGAGGGGGGACATGGAGGGCAGAGGCACAGATGGGGCAGGAGAGGAGGGTAAGAGGCCAGGGCAGGCAGAGCAAGGGCCCCAGGCCACCACCACTGTGGCCCAACTTAGACTGAGAGAGAGAGAACACTGTCTGTCCCAAGGGCGTCCACACCTTGGCTGGACACCCGGATGAGGCCTGGTTATTGCTCAGCGGTCTCAGCAGTCCTGAGTGCAGTCAGCTGGGGGAGGACAGCATATTTGTGGGGGCTGGGAGTGTGCTCACTGGTTTTGCTTCTTGCCCATTGATTTCCCACACCCTCTGACCTACACAGCGAAAGGGAACACGATTGCGGGTTCCTCCGGTTCATGACAGGGACTATGATGGGAGAAGCGTTCACCACCCCTAGAGATGGACTCTGCTCATCTCCCAGACCCTGGGTGCCGCACAGAATGCTTGGCCTCAGCCAGGGCAAGGCGTGCCAGGATGCGCTATCTGTGAGTGAGGTAAAGGCCTCTCCCTGCCCCCCACACTCCCTCAGCAGCCCCTGGAAGACCTCACAGGCACTTAGGACTCAATGCAGGACCAACAGAGGAGGCATGGCATGGGGAGAGGGGCTCTAGGGTTTGTCTTTCTAGGGGCTGGGCTTGCGGTGGGGGCCACTTGTTGGACTGGACCTGCACTCCCTGCCTTTGGTCAGGAGAGGGGAGCTGGGGAGAAAGTAGTTAGGAGGTGGGGTGTCCCACTTTCCATTTCACCACTCCCCATCCTAGACAGAAGGGTTACACTGAGCACAGGCCACTGTCACCTCTGGTAGGACTGGGGGCCTCCCTGGAGGGGACCAGCCTGGGGACTAACCTGTGCTCTTACCTCCTCCCTCAGCAAACTCAAGCCTCTATCCACCACTGCCACTTCCAGGAACCTGGCCCTTCTTCCCACCTCCGGGTGCAGCTGGGCAAAATTAGCACCAATAGACAAGACTAAGAAAGCTCCCAAGGCAGCCTTCACGTTCCCAGCTACCTCCCGCAGGGGAAGGCAGTTTCTGCCCTTCCAAAGCCTGACTTGGGGGGCGGCTGACTCGGGCTGACTCGGCAGTGTCCCCCTTGCTTCCCTAGCACAGCTCCCAGCCGAAATCCTCAGGTGGGCGTCCTGGGGAAAAACCTAACTGGAGACAGCTTTAGACCAGGTTCTGCCATCGAACCCATTCTGTACTCCTCTCCAGAAGTTCAAACCTCCATCACGTCACACTTTCCCTACCAGGGACACTGGCAGGAAATGCCTTTAAAGAGTCGGGTGCTCTCCGGTAAGGACCTATCAGCGGGGTAGGGGTCGGAGAAGCGGCGTCAGAGGAAAAAGGTCCAGCCGCCAGCCCGGAGCCCGAACCTCCCCTCGAAGGCAGGCTTGGCGGGAAGGGCAGCCGTGCGGGAATGGGGGAGGGCCAACACGGGAGCTGGAAGGCCTAGGGGTGCTAAGTGCCACTGCGTTCCTTTCGTAGGCCAGCCCAGCCTTCCCCCTCGCGTCCCGCGATTGTCCGCTTTCCCGGGACCGGGCGCGCCCCCCGCCCCTCCCCTCCCCGTAGCAGATAAGCCTCCGCACTGCGAGTCCTTGCCACAAAAGAAGGTGCACTCTCTCAGCCCCGCCGAGGAGCCCCCTCGGGGCAGGACAATACAAAAAGGCTGGGGCGGTTGGAAGGGGTGGGGGTGGGGGAGCTGGGGCCGCCTCCGCTCGCTCCCTGGAGGAGCGCCGGCTCCCGCGGCCCCCCCGGGACCTGCCTGCGCGGGCCCAAGCTGCGTCCCTAGCCGGAGGCCGAGCCGGCCTTCCCCACTCCCCGCCCCGCAGCCCCGTGCCTACTCCGGCTCCCCGGGAGCGCTGGGCGGGCTGGGCGCGGCCGCCGGGCTGGCTTGGTCCGGGGGCTCCTGGGGAGGCGGCTGGCGCGGGCTGCGGCCGCTCGGCCTCGGGGGCCTCCGGGCATAGAGGAAGAGCGCGGGGTCGGGCATGGGGTCGACGTCGTCCAGGGCGCGGGCCGCGCGCTCCCAGGCGGCCCAGTCCCGGCCCGGGCCCTTGGCTGCGGCCTCGGCGGCGGGCGGGCGGCGGGCCCGCTGTGCTCGGCGGCGGGGCCGGGGCTCGGCGGCGGCGGCGGCGGCGGCGGGGCCCGGGCGCTGAGTCTGCAGTCTCTGGCGCGCCGCGTGCAGCTGGCAGGAGAGGTAGGCGGCCGCCTCGGTGTGCTTCTGCAGCTCGGTGCCCAGCACGGTGGCACGGTGGCTGCGGCGCCGCAGCTCCTCCAGGAAGCGGCGCTCCTCCGCGCGCAGGCTGCAGCGCAGCGCCGACACCAGCGCCTCGCGCTGCGCCACCTCCCGCCGCAGCTCGGCGTTGGCAGCCGTCCGCGCGGCCAGCTGCGACTCCAGCGCGCGGCACTTGCTCTCCAGCTCCCGGGACGCCGCCTCTGCGGGGGAGGGGGGGGAGAGATGGACAGGAGAGGTGATGGTCTCCGCCTGGCCGACCCTGCACAGCTCGCCGAGCCACGTTACCGAGCCCCGCACTCCCTCCGCACTCCTCCGCTACGCTGGCCTTCCTTTTCTCCTCCTCAGGGCCCTGGCATCTATCCTACCCTCTGGCCTAATTCATCAGGCTTCAGCTTAAATGCAAACCCCTCCCTGACCATTTATGCACCCCACAAATATCTGTTGAACTCTTACTATATGCATTGTGCTAGGCATAGGGAATATGGTGGATAATAAAACATTCCTCATGAAGCTTACAGCAAGCATAGTGGGAGAGGTATGGTACATAATCACAAATGAATGTGAGGTTGCATCTGTGACTTGTGCCAGTGCCATGACTCACAGGAGACTGTGACCTAATCAGGCTTCGCAACAGAAGAGCCACTTAGGCTAGCAGGAGTTGGAAGAATGAGTTGGAGTTAAGCACTGAAGAGCTAGAGAGGAGGGTGCTTTGCACAGAGGAACATGTCTCCCAGGGGAGGAGAGACATGCAAGAGTGAGGGACTGAAAGACCTGGGACCTGAGAATGTGGGCAGGAAAGGGGAATCAGCTGCCTTGGAGCTTGCTGTTTCTTTCCTAGAGCATTTGCTACATTTTGTAATTTATGTGTGTTGCTTATTGTTTGCCTTTGCCCACTGCACTGAGTTTCAACACTGGACACACACTGACCACCCAGAGAGCTTTAAAAAATCATTTCCTGGGCCCTAACAAAGACCAATTGAATCAAGATCTCTGGGATTGGACCTGGGAACTGGCACTTCTTCAATGTGCCCAGGTGATTCTAATGTGCCTGCAGAGTTGAGGACCCCTGTCTCCCAGATCATGAGCTCCATTTCAGCAGGGAACATATCCTGGGATTAACACATGTGAGTGATTGTAGTGACAGAGATAGCTGAAAGGTGACAAAAGGTAGGCAAAAGGTGACTCCGGAAAGGATATGAAAAATCAGCAAGTGGTAGGGGGACAAAGAAAGGGAGCTCAAATCCGCTGAGAGAGAAGATTAAAAAAAAAACCAGGACACTAACTAACCCTTGAGCTCAGATGACCCCAGAAACTCTTTCAGAGGAAGGATAGTAGGTGGGGTGAAGGTTACGATTGTTACAGAACTGGTGTTTGGGATGTATGCCCCCTTCCTCCAAGTACCGAGGCATGAAGAGGTTGCCCCTGGGTGCCACTTAAAGAAGTGGGCAGAATTTGTTCAAGTCTATAAATGTTTAGATCTTTATGCGTGAATATGCAAAGCAATTTGTAGGGCTCTCAACATTTTACCTTAAACTTCAGCTTTCTCCATGCCTAAGTCTTGGTCATGTATATCGTTCTTGATCTATGAGCAGCACATCAATGGCAGGGAGTCCATTCCCTGCTAAATTCCTCCCGGCTAAGAAAGACTACATGGTGATTCATTTTAAATTAAGCATTTACCAAGTCCCTCTTCATGTCTTGCATTGGGAGACAATGGATAACACCCAGTCCCAGTTCTCAGAGATCATATAATTTTGGTGATTAAGATCTCACAGTGGAATCCCTCCCTTTTAAAAAAAAGTTTTAATTGTAGCAAAAACCAAATAACATAGAGTTTGCCATCTTAACCATTTTTAAGTGTACAGTTCAGTAGTTTTAAGTAAACTCATATTGTTGTGCAACAGGTCTTTAGAACTTTTTCGTTTTGCAAAACTGAAACTCTATGCTCATTGAACACCATCTCCCCCCACCCTCCATTTTATGGGTGAAGTAATAATCTGTAAACAAATATTTTAGTGGAATTACTACAACAGCAAGAAGTCCTGCTTTTGTAAAATGAAGGATTTGCTGATGTGCATGTGTTTCTTTTTTCTCATCATCTAGACGAAGTTCCTTCAAGTCATGGACTCCATATTGCCATTGTTTTGCATCTCAACAATTAGCATCTTGGACGGTGTGGACACTGACCATGGAAATCACTTGTGCAAGGATGGGAAGGATTAGGGAGGTAGGTCATAGAAAGGAGTAAACTCGACGAGATGGACTTCCTGGATACCATATCCTTCCTGCGTTCATTTTCCTACTTTGGACAGAGACACGGATACAGGGTATGGTGGTGCAGGTTGTTCATTTTACAATGTCACCCAGATGAGTAGGTAAATGGGGCTGACATCCTGCACTCTGTTTAACAAGCTGAGGAGTGGCTGTCCCCCATGTCTGGACTGGGGACAGAGAAGGCTTGGGTCCTACTAAGTGGTGGGGAAAAGGTGACCTCTTGGGCCCACATGGCATTTCCCCACCAGTCATTCTTCCCTTACCTTGCTGGTGAGACTGGGCCTCTCTCATCTCCAGGTCACGAGTCAGTTCTGGGGGGAGGAGAGAAAAAAAAAGGCAGTCGTGTGTGTGTGTGTGTGTGTGTGTGTGTGTGTGTGTGTGTGTGGTGTATGAGAGAGAGAGACATACGGAGAGACAGGGAGAGAGATCAGGGATTCACAACTCAGTAAAATTGGCAATATTAGCATCCTTAGAAGCCATCTAAACCACTTCCCATGCCTATTTTACTGCAGTTCAGTGAGGGAGAGAGATGAAGAGACGTGCAAGGCACAGCCTGAGCCTGACTGGCCTGATTCTAAGCCCAAAGAACTTTCTAGTGCAAGTGCTATGGGCTGCATTTGGAGATTAGTTCAACCCTTGGACTGAAGAGCCTGGCTTGCTTTCGGGGCTGGGGAAGTATTTGCTCCTTCCCAACCGTGATATACAAATATCTAACATGACAGCCAATCAGAGCCACTCTGGAGGACCCCTGCTGTGCTAAACCGTTAGGGTTTAGTTGGTGGATATGGGAAGGCTGGAGGGTCCTGGGCTGCTTGGGGGCCCTGGAGCGGGATTCAGGGCAGTAGCTATTTACCAATAGGGTACATGCATTTCACTATTTTCACAGCCAGTACTGCTGTGCCTGCGTTATTTTCTGAACATCAGCCCTGCTCCTTTCCAAGCCCTGTTTTCCGCCATGTTTCACAAGGCAAGGAGAGGGGCCTCAGGGAGGACAGCGCCACCTGGTGATGGAAGGCCTACATGGCACTTCCCTTGGAGCTGAGGGGGCGGGGTCAGCCCGCCGAGGGGGCTGGTGTTAAGAGAGGTTTCCTCCTGGGTGCTGGCAGCCCAGCCACCACTCTTGCGCCTCCCTGTCTTCCCAGTCCCCATTCCTTACCGCCCAGAATGCCCCATCCCTCGGCTAGCTGAGTTTGATCATTTTTTTCAGCCCCACCCCAACTCCCCCAAATCCACCACAGCTCAAGAGCTGGGAAAAAGGGCAGGAGGGAGCCCAGCAGCAGCTGGTGACAGAGGGCATCTCCTCTGGAGCAAGTGTGTGTACTTGCAGGGATGCGATCTGGTGCCTAAAGGGAGGAGGTTGTGAACCTGGCAGTGGGATAAGGTAGCAAATCTCTGGGATCAATGTCCAGCAGCACCTAGAGAGTCTAGCCTTGTGGGCCCTCTGCCGCTCCTCACTGGCTCTTCCCTTGGGAGGCCAAATGTTGCTAGGAGACCAAGAGCCAGGGTACCTGGGCCTTTTGCTGTGACCTGAGTCTGAACCTCCTTCCTGGAGCCCCAGGGAGGACCCTGATGCCTCTATCCTCCAGGGCTTCCTGGAGCCAACTTGGCCCCTCCTGCAAGGCCCCTGGGTAGCCCAAGGGATCTGGCTCTGCCAATACCTCCCACTGGAGTGTTTTCACCCTTAATTAGGGAAGTTGGGGGAGGGGAGATAGACTCCTAGTTGGGCTCCACTCCCCCCATCCATCAGATCTCCCTGCCCATCTTCTGGCCAGGGAGGCCCCCACCTTTAGAAGAGCATGCAGTGAGATCAGATACCCTATGTGACCTTGAGCTAGGAATGGCACCTCTCTGAGCCTTAGTATTCTCATCTGTGAAATGGGGACAAAATCACACCTGCTTCTCAAGGGGCTATTGCTAGGATTAAATTAGAGAAAATAAACAGAGGGCCCAGCCCAGGGCTGAGTCAGTGCTGAATACATGGGGCAGTTCTTGTTATCATCCAGGCTGCCCCACCACCCAAAATACACCCACCTGTCTCTTAAACCCCTTCAGTCTGAATGGCACCCCCCTTTTTTTGCAGGCTCTTTCTGAAGCCCTGCCTGCTTGGTTCCTACACTAGTTCATCCTTTCTCCCATCCCCTTCTCAGCCTCTGAGTCCCGATTTATTTTATTTATATATATATTTTTAAAGATTTTATCTATCTATCTATCTATTTATTTATTTACTTACTTACTTATTTGAGAGAGAGAGAGAGAGAGAACCCAAGCCAAGGGAGAGGCTGAGGGAAAGCCCATGCGGGGCTCGATCTCAAAACTCTGAGATCATGACCTGAGCCGAAATCAGGTTGGACATTCAACTGAACCGATTGAGCCATCCAGGCGCCCCTATATATATATATATTTAATTTATTTTATTTTTAAAAATAAGCTCCATGCCCAACAAGAGGCTTGAACTCACAACCCTGAGATTAAGAGCCAGGCACCCCTCTGAGTCCCTGTTTAATCTCCTTGAAAAAATCTTTGTTCTGCTCCCTTCCCCTCACTCCTCTACCCCTTGGAAGAAGGGCCTTATTCAGTTATTTCAGCCCTAAGAGTGGCTGTTCCAGGCCAGCCCAGAGTTATTTTTATCTCCTTAATCAATAACCAAGAGGCTACAGTCCCATACCCAGCTGGAAAGGGTGGTGGGGGCTGTTCCAGCCCTATCACACTTTCTTGGGATTCTGGCCTATGTCCTGCGTGGAAGGACCCAGGTCTTCAGAATTAGGGCAAAGCAAAAAGAAACTAGAGCAAGAGCTCTAGGGTCTTTTTTATTTTTTTAGAGCTGTAGGGTCTTAGGGTACACTCATTCTGATTTTCCTTTCATGTTGCCACTGCAATGAAAAAATGCATCAGGCAAGGGCATCAGGCAGGGGTGAGTCAGTGTGGGCCATCTGTGCCCCCTGGGCTGGCCTCTGCTGCCATCCCAGCTTCAGGGGAGATTGCAGGGAGCCTGGCCTAGGAGTGTAGCTGCTGAATCTGTATATGGAGCCGGAGGAGGGCGTGGTGGTGGAGAGTCAGGATGACCAGCGTCGCATGCCACAGAGTGAGAAGCCAGGCAGGTCTCTCAGTTTCCCTCTAGAGAATGGGGGGACTCCCATGAGCAGAGGCTGGAAGGGAGGTAGAAGTGTGAGCATCTTGGGGAGAGAGTGTGCAGAAAGCTGCAGAGGCATGCACAGCTGAGAGTCTGGAGCTCTGGGTTCTAAACTTGGCTCTGTCACTAGCATATTGTGCAGCGCTCTCTCTCTCTCTCTCTCTCTCTCTCTCTGGATCTCAGTTTACCTACTTGTATAATGAAGACGTTGGGCTGTTCCAACTGACACATTCTATTAGTCACGGACTCTAATGCCTGTACTTGGAGACTCAGCCTGGGTGAGCACTTGGGCCAGAGCCCAGCCTCTGAGAGGGCCAGGCAGCTGAAGCCTGAGGTCCAAGAGCAGAGGTCAGGCCTGGGATTTGGCTTCATTCTTGGTGCCTCCTTCTGTCTTGTTCACAAATCCAGTCAGTTGCCACGTCCTTCCCTTCACCCTGTCTCCCACCAGTCTTCCCCTTTCTACCCCTTTCATCTCTCCCCGGACCATTTCATTGGCCCCATCACTAGCCTCCCTGTCTCCCTTCCCCTCCAATTCATCTTTCATACAACTGCTGAGTTTGGAGTTTCATAATGCAGCATGATGCTCTTCAGAAACATTCAGTGGCTCCCCACTCCCCAGGAGGACAGGCCAAACTTCTCAGCTGTCCTGATACTTGTCAGGGTCTCCCATGAGCTGCCCCCACCCCTCCCCCCAACCCCCCATCCCTCCGGCCTCACCTGAACAGCGTTTCTGCAGCCTCAGGATTTCCAGGTGCAGGTCTCTCAGCAGGGCCATCTGCTCCTTTTTCAGGAAGCTGATGTGGCGTTGCACACTCTGGATCTGATGCTCCAGGGACACGGTATCCATGGCAACCCAGGCCTGGGCCCCACCTGGCGGGAAGATGATAAGGTAAACCCACATCTTGTGGGCCCATCTGCCCCACCCACCCTCAGATCCCTCAGAGTCTCCCGCAATCAGGGCTCCTGTTGCCACCAGGCAGAGAGTTCTACGGCCGCACTCATTTCCCCCATGTTTACTTACCAAAGCGTCACACGTGTGTTGTCAGGGAAGTATAGTTATTCCCATTTAACAGATGAAGAACCAGAAGCCTGGAGGGAAATGGCTGCATGCCCCTGCCTGCATGTAACTTTAGCCTATCTGCTTCTTAGAAAGGAGCACGAATGGAGCTGCAAAGTCAGTGAAGAGAGACAGAGGCAGGCTGTAGCCTGCTTCCTCACCAGCTCTGGGCAAGCCCTCTCCCTCTCTGGGCTCTTGGTTTTCTTGTGCCTAAACTGAGGGAGTTATGGAGTGGAAAAACCCATCCCGCCAGCATCCCAGTTCAAGGGTGCCCACGAGCTGGTAGACCAGCATGATGGTTAGAGCACATCCTCTCCCGGTTCAACTCCATTTCTCTGACTTAACCTTAACCCAGGACTCTGGGGTCCTCTAGGTTGCAGAGGAGGAGGATCTGATGAGTAGTCTACTAACACCAACTCTATGGGCTGAAGGCAGGTGGCAGAGTCCCTTTATGAAAGAGAAGTGGCTGGCTCAGTTGGTAGAGCATGTGACTCTTGATCTCGGGATTGTGAGTTCAAGCCACGTTGGGTGTGGAGATTACTTCAGAATAAAATCTTCAAAAAAAATAAAAGAGGAGTGGGAGAGGTTGATAAGGAGATCCATGCAAATGAATCCATGAATCACATAAGACACTGTGAAGGGAGGGGAGCTCTGTGCCCCTGAATCCTAATGATGCCCTGGCTTTGCAGCCCTCCCCCTTTTGATCCCATCCCTTTCCCAGGAGGTTCCTCCTGTGATGATCACCGTCCCGGAGAAGCATAAGCAGAGGGCAGAAACAGGAGGCAGAGTTCATGCCTTTTCTGCCAGGGACTCCCTAAGCGTTTTTTGTTTTTTTTTTTTAATTTTGGGCAAAAGAGAGAGAGAGAGAGAGAGAGAGAGAGCGCGCGTGCAAGTGGGGGAGGGGCAGAGGGAGAGAATCTTCAAGCAGACTCCCCGCTGAGTGCAGAGCCCAACACAGGGTTCCATCCCATGACCCCAAGACCATGACCTGAGCCAAAACCAGGAGTCTGACACTCAACTGACTGACCCATCCGGGCACCCCTCTCCCTAAGCTTTTGAAGGAGCTGTTTCTACCTGCCCCAGGAATTCCCTGGGCCGTGGAGAGAGAGGCCAGTTGATGGACCGCTCTTTTTGGCAAATGGTCCCCTCCAGATTGACTTCGATGTAAGTCCCTGCAAGTCCAGATTTTCATTTGTAGGGTTGCATCAAGCATGTGCACCTGAGAAACTCAACATTCATAGGTTGGTCTCTTGGGCTCCCCCTTTTTTTTTTTTTAAAGATTTTATTTATTTATTTGAGAGAGAGAGAGTGAGAGACAGAGAGCACGAGAGGGAAGAGGGTCAGAGGGAGAAGCCGACTCCCTGCTGAGCAGGGAGCCCGACGCGGGACTCGATCCCGGGACTCCAGGATCATGACCTGAGCCGAAGGCAGTCGCTTAACCAACTGAGCCACCCAGGCGCCCATCTTGGGCTCCCTTTCCTTGTATTCCCTTAATCCAACTGAAGAGGCCTTTCATTTCAGCAGGGGGTGGCCCTTTGGCCTTTGGGAACCACTGGCTACATTTACTGACCATCTCCTATGTTTAGGAACTTTATACACATTATCTTACCTCTGCTAACCACTCTTCAGTAAATATTACCACCCCCATTTCACAAATAAAGAAACTGAGGCTCAGAGCCGAAGTGATTTGCGCCAGTTCATATGGTAAGTGGTGGCAGACCCAATTCTCTAACAGTCTTTTGAATCCAAAGTAGGTTCCCAGTATTCACACTGAGGACAGTCCGGGGTTTGAATCCTGAGACTTTTGGTTACCTGCTGTGTGACTCTGGGCAAGAAAATTAACCTCCCTCAATCTTTTTTCCCTTCTCTGTAAAATGGGGCTAATGGTAACAGTCTTGGGATAGTTGTGAGAATTAAATGAGATTAAAAAGTTCAGAGCACTTCTTCTCTGTCTAGTGTGTGGAGTTACAAGGAGTAACCTACTCCATGTCTTGATTTGCTCATTTATTCATTCATACATTCATACATTCAATGATCTACTTATTGCCAACTATGGGGGTGTGGGGGACACAGTGATGAACAAAACAAAATTCTTGCTCTCATGGAGCTCACAGGATGAAGAGAATCAAATAAATAAATGCATCAAACAAATAATAATATAAATAATATACAATTATAATCTGTGAAGAGCACCATGAAAGAAACATAGGGTAATGTGAAAGAATATAAAGTGGGATCTATTTTAGATTTGGGGCCAGAGAGGTCTCTTGAAGGAAGCGATTTTAAGCCAAGACCTTATGGCAGGCAGAATTCTAAGCTGGTCCCCAAGATTCCCAGCCCCTGGTGGATACGTCCTCCTGCATCATCCCCTTTCTTTGAGTGTGGGTGGGACTTTGAATATGATGGATTTCTCTCCTGTGATTAGAAGGGATTTTGCAGTGTAATAAAGGTCTCCAATCAATTGACTCTAAGTTAACCGAAAGGGAGATTATTCCAGGCAGCCGGTTCATAGGGCCCATACTGAAGGAAAAGATCTGAAGCCTGAGAGAAATGGTGCTGCTGGCCTTGCAGGAGTAAGCCACCATGCTGTGAGGCAACCCAGGAAGGAAGGCACAAGGCAAAGACCTGAGAGAGGCTGCTGGTGGCTGAGGATGGTTCCTGGCAGACAGCAGGCAAGCAATGAGGACGGCAGTTTGACAGCTGCAAGTCCATTCTATGGGCTACCTAAGGGATCTTGGAAGTGGATCTTTTCCCTAGTTGAGCCTTCAGATGAGAATGCAGCCAGCCTTAATTTCAGCCATTTGAGACCCTGAGCAAGGACCCAGCTAAAATATGCCAAACTCCAGATCCTTGGAAACTGTGAGGTAACAAATTTATGCTGTTTTAAGCCACTTAGTTTGTGGAAATTTGTTACGCCACAACAGAAAACTAATACAGACTTGGAGGAGGTGTAGGAGTTAGAAGAAGAATAAAGGGAAGAGCATTACAAACAGGGAACAGCATTTGTGAAAGTCCTGGGGTAGGCTAATAATGATAGCTTACATTTATTCAGTGCCTACTATGTGCCAAGCCTTGTGCTAAGAGCTTCACATGGTCTTTTTGGGGGAACAGGGACATTGTCACTGCTGGTGAGGACTAAAGTATAAGATGTCAGGGGAGGGTCACAAGAAGTGAGGTTAGCAAGAGAAGGATTGCATAGCGTCTTGTATACTATGCTAAGAATTTTGGATTAATACTAAATGGATTGGTAAGTTACTAAAGGATTTTAAGCAGAGGAGGGACATGATATGATTTGCACTTTTAAAAGATCATTCTGGCTGCTGTGGGGAGGGCAGGTTAGAGGGGGCAGAGTGGATACAGGAGGTGAGCTGGGAGAATGTTGCAGTGGTCAAGGTGAGAGATGATAGAGGCCTGGGCCAGATGATGGAAGTGAAGACAGGGAGAAGTTCCAGGTTTGGTATTTTGGGGGTAGAATTGTCAGCATGTGGGAATGGATTGGATTAAATCATGATGACGGGGAGGGTGAATGTTCAGGATGTCTCCCAGTTTTCCAGTTTGGGCAACTCAAGTATGAAGGCACATTTGCTGGCTCTTTCTACAGTTCTTCATTTTTCACATAAGACCTCATTCACAATGGACCTCTTCTCTAATCTCTAATCTCTAATCACTCCCTAGGTGATCTTGTCCAATCCTATGGCTGCAAATACTATTTATATGCTGACTCCTACATTAACTATCCCCTGCACGCTAGACTGATTATGTATCACCTCCATTTGGATGTCTAATGGGTCCCTCAAATTTACAAGTCCCAACACTGAGCTCTTGCGATTCATCCTACAAACCTTGCCCACTGTTCACCATCTTGATAAATGGCACCAGTTTTTGCGTGTTCATTCAGTTGCTTAGGCCAAGAACTTAAGAGTTATCTTTGATTCCTCTCTTTCTTCAAATTCTACAGCCAATCCATCTGCAAATCCAGTTGTCTCTACCTTTGAAAAGGTATATGCTTAATCCAGTTAGTTCTCATCATTTCCATTGCTGTCACCCTAGTCCCGGCTACTGCCATCCCTCTGATGTACCCTGCAGTAGCCTGCTGACTGGCTTCTCGCTTCCAGTCTTGCTCCTTGTTTGCCATGCAGAGCTGGGGTTCCTTTAGCAAATCTGATCACATGGCCCTGCTCCCCACTCAAAACCCTCCAACAGCTTCCCATCACACTTAATACCTAATGCAAAATTCTTATCAGACCCTATGCAATTGCCCCTGGCTCTGTTTGCCCTCATCTACTACTATTCTTCCCCTGCTGGCTCCACCCCAGCCACTCTGGCCTCCTTACTATTTCCTGAACCTGCCAAACACATTCTTGCCTCAGGGACTCTGTGCCGTCCCCTCTCCCAGGAATATCCTTCATCCAGATACCCTCATGGCCCATTCCTCCCCTTCATTCAGGATTCTGCTCAAATGTCACTTCCTTAGGGCCCTTCTCTGATTACCTGATTTAAAATAGAACCCTCTGTCACTGTCCATTCCCTTAATCTGCATTGTTTTTCTTCCATGAACTTACCATCACATGAATATACTACATTTTGTTTTTTGTCTATTTCCTCTGCCAGATTGTTGGCAACACAAGATGAAGGACTCTGTTTTGTTTCCTCCTGTTCCCTAGTGCCTAGTACAGTATCTGGCAAATAGAATATACTCAGGAAATACTCGTGGATTGCACCAGTGTGTGAGTTTGTGAAGCTGGGGCAGCCTGACGGAGGAGCAGATTTACAGAGAAGGGAAGATCAAGCCTAAAACATATTAGATTTGACATGCTCAAGAGACCTAAACAAGGAAACATATATGTCAAGTAGGCAGTCAAATATCCTGGTGCGTAATTCAGGAGACACAGATGAGCTGTGTCTGTGCTATCGTGTAACCAGGTTGGGATGGGTATGCCTGTGTCTGCACGCGTACCCGAGGCTGCGGGTGCCTCGAGGAGTGCACGTATGTGTACACACATGTGGAGGGGGTCCTGCTTCTCTTGCATCTATGTGCCGATGTTCTGTGTGCACCTGGATGATGAAGGATGTGGGCCTCTGCTTATGAGGAGAGAGAAAATGTCTGTCCCCAACCACTGAAATGCAAGTGTTGCCGAAGACGAAAAGCCCTTTCCACACAGCCCTGGAGACTGGACCCTGGCCACCGTGAGAGGCTGAGCCAACCAGCTGTTTCTGAGCCTTCCCAGAAGGACTTGAGGATTTGCTTCCAACTAGGCAGGCTGCTCTTCTCAGGGCAGGAATTTGGGTCACAAACGATCTTGGCAGATATTCTTTCTTACACATGTTTAGTTTGTTTGGGGGAGGGTGGGAAATGGGTTGGGGAAGGGGACTACAACATAGCCCTCCCCCATGTGGCTGTCACACGCATTTCAGAAGGCCCAGGCCAGGAAGATGTCATAGAAATGTCATAGATATTCACATAGAAATGTAGTCGTGGAACCCTCTGGCTTGAGAAGAAGCTTGTGCCTGAGGGCTTGGTCCAGACTGGTGGCAGCAGCCAAAAGGTTAGAGTTATCAGCTTTATCTTCTGGCCACATCCAGCCCAAGGTGCCCAGCCTCACAGGTTAATGTGAGAAGGCTCCCTTGCCTTTGTCCACTGTCCTGACCTCCTCAGAGTCTGCATTGTTTCTGCTGCCCACCTTCTCCTGGAGCTCCTAGGTTCTTCTTTGTTTTAATTTTCTAGCTTGATGAAAAATGTTCATTAAAAATTGTTTATTTAGGGGCACCTGGGTGGCTCAGTCATTAAGCGTCCACCTTCGGCTCGGGTTATGATCTCAGAGTCCTGGGATCGAGCCCCGCATCAGGCTCCCTGATCGGTGGGAAGCCTGCTTCTCCCTCTCCCACTCCCCCTGCTTGTGTTCCCTCTCTCGCTGTCTCTCTCTGTCAAATAAATAAATAAAATCTTTTTAAAAAATTGTTTATTTAAAAATAAAAAAAGGACCTGTAACAAGTTTATAGAGTATAGAGTATAAACAAGTTCAAGTTTATAGAGTTAATCCAAGTACTTTTGACATGTCTCTCATCTGTCTGAAACTTACACAGTTCCGACCCTAAGGCCTGGGCTCCTGGTTTCTGAAAACAATCTCACCTCCTGCTTGTTTTTTGGCGCTTGTGAGTACCCACTTTTCTTTCCAGCTATCTGACTCCAACTGACATGGCAAGTAGGAAATTTTCCTCTTTCCACTTCTTACAATTCTTTGCATTGGAAGAACCACAGAAAGAGAAGAATCATAGCACTCAGGGCTCAGAGGGGTCTTAGGGATCATCCTAATCAGTGGTTTGCAAATTTTGTTCTATAGAGCCCAGAGTTCTGCAGAGGGGTCTCAGAAGTTGCCAAAAATGGTTGGGGGCCCAAGGTAGGGCTAGAGGCTTTGCTATTTTTACCCCTCTTTATTTTGATGGGCTTGTACATACAAATTCATTGGAGCGAAGGCTTCTGCTAATCAAAAATCTGAAAACCACTTTTATAGTCCAGTCTTTCCTTGGGTGGCTAACCACTCCCCCTCCCTTAATCTGCTCAGTGTCCCCTGGTCTCTGCTGCCCCAACTCACCCTCAGTCAGACAAAGTGGCTGGGCAAGGAACCAGAACTGAAGACTCTTGCTTTCTGCTTGTGTAGAGTTTGCATTTTCTGCCACCCCTCACCCCCTGACTGCTTCTCTTGTCCCAGTTTCAATTTCATCCTTAGTGTTCCTTTTCTCTTTGGGACTGAAAGTATTTATTGAGTCAACAAATATCCTCAAACACTCAATATCCACATTTTGTTAAAATTTTTTAAGTACGCCTTCTTGTTTCAGGGAGAATGTTAAACTCATCGTTATCATTTTTATAGCCAGGGCACGCATATTAGATAGGACAGGCATGGTAATAAATGAATAAAGGAATTATGTTCTTTATTTTTCTTAGTCATTATTCTTCTTTACTACCTGACTCTGAGGCCTGGGATAGAGGGAGAGCAGAAACTCAAGAAATCTTTCTCCAGGGCGCCTGGGTGGCTCAGTTGGTTAAGTGACTGCCTTCGGCTCAGGTCATGATCCTGGAGTCCCTGGATCGAGTCCCGCATCGGGCTCCCTGCTCAGCAGGGAGTCTGCTTCTCCCTCTGACCCTCCCCCCATCTCATGTGCTTTCTCTCTCATTGTCTCTGTCTCTCAAATAAATAAATAAAATCTTTAAAAAAAAAAAAAAGAAATCTTTCTCCAATAGGGAGGCATAGGTAATAATACTTACAATAATCACCAATGCACAGGTAATAATACTTATGTAACCATAATAAATGGCTGGCACTGTTCTTAGCATTTTACATATATTTACTCATTTTTCTTTATAACAACCCTACACTGAAGGTTCTATTAGTATGTCCACTCTGTAGATGAGGAAACAGAGGCTCAAACAGGTTAAGTACCTTGCTCAATATATACAACTGCAGTGGCCAGCAACTAGGAGCTCCCCATTGGGTTCCCAGCCTACATTAAGGCCCTTCAAATCTAAGCACAGTCCACATTTGCAGTCTGATCTCCTTCTTTTTGTGATTCTACCTTTTACTGCTCTCACAACAAACTCCTCATAAACATGGAAGGACATCCCACGACCCTATCTCTGCCTCCTGAAACCTGACCCATCCTTCAAGGCACTTCTCAAAAGCTACCTTTCTTACCAAGTTTTTCCCCTGACGCTCACCAAGCTGGGATGACTCTCTTCCATCTCTGTGTTTCCCAGGCATCATTATGCCATGTATCACACTTCTCCCCCCCCCCACCCCCGGGATGTGTGCCTACCTGGTTTCTGCTCTAAGCCATAAGCTACCTGAGGGCAAGACCTTATCTCTGGGAATCCTTTGTATGGGACAGGTGTACAACGAATGTTGGTGAAACTGGGAGAATGAGTTGAGTGTCACTGGGAATCACCAGGGCAAGTAAGTGCATGTATTAGAAAGTAATCCCCACCCCCCCCCCCCCCCCCCCCCCCAAGTCCTTGGCTTTCCTGGGGACTTGTGTTGGGAACAAGAAATCAGCCTTTGACAAGTGTCTGGGACTCTGCAAGGCGGGCTCACCTGGCCAGTGGTGGAGCCACCTTCTCCAAGGGTCTTGTGGTCCTCTCCACTCCAGAAGCCCTCCTCCCCTGTTACCCCTAGGCTATGGTGTCCCCCCCTCCACTGAAGATCTCAGGACACCCAACCTCAGCAAAGCTGAGGATCCAGGGGCACGGGAGTGAGATGTATGAGGAAACTGGACCGCCCATCCCCTTCAGTCTGGTGTTCTGCCTGATTATGCCTCCAATATGACTCCCAGAGAAGGCAGAGGGGGAGATGGAGACTAAGGAGGACGGGGAAGAGGGTTACCAGGGAGGACAGGGAAAGGAAGGCAGAAAGACGTGTGTGATGGGAGGTGGCAGGAGGTGGCGGTGGCTCGACCTCAGGCCGCTCTGGACTCTTCGCCAGGGCCGGTAAGGACCTGAGTCTGGGCAGCGGAGGACAACTTCTGCCAGCAGCCCGCGGGTCCTGTCCGCCTCCCGCGCGCTGCGGTGCCCAGCCCAGCGCCAGCCCTCCCAGGGGAGCTGGAGCTCGGGCCCCGCTGCTCCCCGCCCCGGGCCACCCGGCCGTCCACCCCCCACGCCCACCGGCCTCCTCACCTTCGGGACCTGAGGGAGCGACGGGCCACCGGGGCCCTCGGACCGGGCCAGGCTGGGTGGGGGGAGGCGCTCTTCTTCCCCGCGCTAGCTGCGCCGGGGGTTCCGCAGCACCCGCTCGGGCTGCGGTGCCATCAGCTGCTGCGAGGCTGCGGGGTTGTCGGGCCGGGGCTCCAGGGGGGCTCCGGGGCGCCGAGGGGGGTCCGGGGCGGGCTCCAGGCGTAAACACCCAGCAACGTGACCGGAACTGGCGAACAAGCCGTAGGGGGAGCGGGGGGGGGGGGG